>NC_137063.1:38792345-39272345 GCF_032717465.1 Coenobita brevimanus
CACTTATTCATTCACAATTTCTCTCCATTTATTTCTGTCACGCACAGCCACTCTTCCTTGCTCAACAGACATCCCTCTCGCATCCAGCGCTCTCTTCACACTGTCCATCCATCCTATTCGTGGTCTTCCTCTCAGCCTTACACCTCTCACATCAGATCTAGTTATCTTTTTCACCAATCGCTCATTATATATATATATATATATATATATATATATATATATATATATATATGAAGATATGAGAGAGAGAGAGAGAGAGAGAGAGAGAGTCACAGTACACTCCAGTACCCTCAAAACGCAGTGAATATACTAATAATATACTAGTACTTAAGGTTCATAAAAAGCAGTACAGTACTAAGGAAATGCCAGAGCAGAGGAACGTGCCCAGAAGACAGCATCGTGTTAGTATGGCGTTCTTACGTTGGTATAAGACGAGACTGCAATGAAAAAAAATGAATAAAAGAGATACAGCTTAAGTTTACCTTCTCTATCACCAAAAAACAGAACAAAAAATGGATTAAACAAGTATAAAACCGAGGAGTTAAATGATCACCTTGTATGCATTCTTACCCCTATCGTTAAAACCTTTCAAAACGAACATACGTCACCGCAAGACATCTCCATAACAAAAAAAATGTTAAATCCTACGTCAACATTCGCCTCGGTAAGATCTCCCGCAAGGACGTGGCATCGCAGCGCCTCTTAAAATGGCCTAGAAACTCCTCTCTAATTTCCTTCCCGTTCTAAAACCTTGTTCCTGGTGGTAATCGTCTTAAGAGAGAGGAGGGGAGGAGGGGAGAGGGAGGAGGAAGATTGAGGCCAGGAGAAGGGAGAGAGGAAAGGAAGGAGGGAGGACAAGTGAGGGAAGGAGCAAGAGGGAGGAACCTAGAGAAGAGAGACGGGAAGGAGGAGGAAGAGATTAAAATGTGAAGCTAAAAAAAGAAAGGATGGAGATAGAAGGATAGAAGGAGGGAGGGGAAGACGATGAATGAAAGGAGGAGATATCTTGAAAAAGAGAAGGCGGAGACGGGGAGAAAAGGAAGGGATAAAAAAAAGAGGGAGAAGAAAGATGAAGCAAGGGATGGAGATACGGAAGAGCAAGAGAACAGGGTGCAAAGATGAGAAGCAAGGAGAAAAACTAACCGAATATTGAAAGTGAGGGGGGTAGACATGAGGAAAAAAAAGAGAGTGAATGGGACGGACAAAGAAATATGAGAAGCAAAGGAAGTAGGCATAAAGTATGGACGAACGAGAAAGATCAAAGAGAAGGTAGGAGAGTAAAGAGAAAGAAATTGTGCAAGAAAGTGCATCAAAGGCAGAGGCAAGAGGAGAAAAATGTGAATGAAAGAGACAAAGAGAATAGAAAAGCATCAACAGCACTTTAAAATGACAGAAAAATGCACAGAATATAGAAAAAAAAACTGCACTAGAAACTCAAAAACACGAATATAAACGACTTCTCAGGGAAAAGGTTTATGAATGAGGGAAAAAACAAGAAAAGAAAAACACTATGGGGAAGTAAAAAAAAAAAAAAAAAGAAAAGAAAAAAAGCGAAAAAAATTGTGAATAAAGAACACAGACAGAAAAGAGAATCCAAAAAAGTGGGAAAGAAAACAGAAAAGCACCAAGAAACCAAGAACACTTTACCAGGAAGCCCCCCCCCGCCTCCCCCCCCAAAAAAAAAGAGTAAAGAACAAACGGAAAAGAAAAACAAATGAACAAACGAAAATTTCTGAATAAACAAAAGGCAATTATACACACGTTCACACACACACACACACACACACACACACACACATACATACACACCCACAAAACACTGGCACCAAATTCATTTTGAAAAGGAAAAAAAAAAAATCAATCAAACATACTGGAGTGCTTGAACTAAAGAAGTGAAAGAAAGTGAGAGACAGAAAGATGAACAAAGAGAGAAAGATGTACAAAGGCAAGACATTCCGGAAGACGAGTAAGATGGTATAAGGAAGAGAGAGGCGAGGTGACAGGAAGTGACAGACTGAGAGGAGGACGGGGAACCAAGAGACGCAACAAAGGAAATTTGGAGAAGAAGCTAGACACAAAGAGGACCAAAGCCAGGCAGGAATTGCTTGTTTCACACGCACACGCACACGCACACACACATTGCGAGCGAGCAATGTGTGTGTGTGTGTGTGTGTGAGAGGAGAGAGAGAGAGAGAGAGAGAGAGAGAGAGAGAGAGAGAGAGAGAGAGAGAGAGAGAGAATATCACATAAGTGTGGTTGGATAACTGCTGAGGATTTGTTTAGGTGAATTAAAAATATTCGAAAAATACAAACCACAAAAAGTTAGCAAGTGACAAAACCAGACAGAAATAAAAATTAAAATAAAACAAGACAGGGAAAAATACTGTCGACTGATACACAGTACACAAAAAAAGAAGATATGGTGCAAAAAAAAAAAAAAGGGCTGTTAAAATAAGGAAAAAAGGACAACATGAAAACACAAAAGGCGAAATAAATATGGTGGAAAAAAAGATAACGATGATAAATACTTACTAAATAAAGATTAAGACTGAAGGAAATAAATATAATACAGAAGAGAAATTTCGCTGTGGAGTATTATAATAACAGAAAATACAGATTACTTCACAAACTTAAGAAATATACAACAAAGGAAGGCTGAGAAAGGAAATTACAAGAGGTTAAAAAGTTGTATAGAGTATGCATGAGTAATCAAGAGTGGGGGGGGGGATAGCACCCTATAAGAAGCGTACAAGAGACGCCAAGGAGGGAAATTTATTCTTGAAAATGCACAATGGGAAAACAAGGTAAAATTCTATAAGGAAATCTCATGAGCAGATAATACTGTCTACGAAAAAAAAAAAAAAAAAAAAAAAAAAAAAAAAATCCGTGTGCAAGAAAATTCTGCGGAACATTATGTAAGGGCACGAGGACGTTAAACAAAAAGAAAAAAGAAAAAAGGAAAGAAAAAACATTAGGAGGGAAAATTGTACAGGAAAAACGAGAGAGAGAGAGAGAGAGAGAGAGAGAGAGCTGGTGTCGGCGGGTAACAAAGGTACTGCTGGCAACACAATTCTCCTCTTGAGCTGTCCTGGGCGAGCTGCAGAGGGAAGCTTCAAGTCTCATCTCCATAATCATATACAGTTTGAAGCGACGGGCCTAGTCAACAGCTCTCCCCCCCCCTTTCCCTTTCTCTCTCTCTCTCTCTCTCTCTCTGTCTTCAGCTTTGGAATGAACTTGTAATATGAAGTGAAGGAGTCTAACCAAATTGTCTCCAAACCTCCTCCCTGTCTTCTGTTCCTTTCTCTGTTTTCTTTTAGGTTCTGTCTGTTTTCTGTATATCATTTATAGACAGCTACCATTCCCTGCCCTAGGTTGCTCTTTGTGTGATTCTGTTCCTTTTCTCCCCTCTGTTGTTTTCTGTTGTTCTTGGTGTCCTGTCCATCGATGGTGTCAGAAATACATTTTAATAGGAAGATATGGTGTCTGGTCACTACTCTTCTGCCCTCCTCACTGGTCTCTGTTCTTATGTATGCCGTGAAGTACTCCTTGCCTGCTTCTGTCGGTCGCCTTTAAATTTCTTTTAAAATGAAACGATAAGGTCCAGTCAACACCTCTCCCACCCTCTTGTCAACGTTCTGCTGCTGTTTACCTGTCTGCTGCTGCTTCGTGTCTGCTTTCTGTTAATCTTTCTTTGCCCTTCCTCGTTTTTTTTTTTTCTCTGTTCTTTTACTGTTTGTCTGGATTGGTTCCCTCTTTTTGTCCTTCCGCTGTTTCTTGTTTACCTCCCGTTGTCTGTTCTGTTTCTCTTCGAACCCCGTATTATTGTTCCCTTTATGTCCTAATTTGATCTTTGTCTGCTGC
This sequence comes from Coenobita brevimanus, assembly GCF_032717465.1. Lineage (NCBI taxonomy): Eukaryota > Metazoa > Arthropoda > Malacostraca > Decapoda > Coenobitidae > Coenobita > Coenobita brevimanus. The sequence continues at coordinate 38,796,207 of NC_137063.1, forward strand.
CTTTCTTCCGTCTTTGTCAGTCTTATGATGGTATTCGCTTTGTATATCCATCCTTCAATGTTACGGTCAGTTACACCCACCTCCCACTATTCCTGCTTCTCTTTGCATTTACGTCAAAATCCTAAACAGATTTATGTCAGGAACTCCAGCCAACACTCCTTCTCCAGCTTGGGAGGTGAACTGTGAGTGTGTATAGGAAAGACTGGCGGAAAGGGAATAAGGGAAAGTCATCACCACCATCATCATTTATCTAATCATGCGCTCCCCCATGAGAAGCGTAGAAGCCCGGGGCTAGGCAAGTTGGTCCTGACATTTAAGACGAGAGTGACCAGCCTCACTCATACCTGAGTGGCATTATGTGAACAATAAACCCTAACCACCCCTTGGATATACACCGACACAAGCTTAATCCGACTGGAGCGCCTTAATTATCCACTAAACCACAAGGCGCCATTGTCTGATTATATGGTTACCACCCAGCGTAGTAAATGGTTTCCTGATGTTCAAGAAACCATTTGGCTTGTCACTCAGTGTGGAGTCACCAGTAAGACAGAAGGAAGAGGAAAGAAAGATGGAAAGAAGGACATAGGAGGAAGGAAGGAAAGAGGGAAGGAAGATAAGAAAGGGCAGCCACCTGAGAGTAGCATTACATCGAGTGAGTGGAGGCAGGAAAAGTATGTGAATAAAAAGGGGAAGGGGGAATTGGGAGTACATAAAGAATGAGGAAAGGTGAATGATGAGAAGGGAATGAAAGTCACTAGAAAAAAGCAAACGCGCTGCAAAGGGAGTGGATTCTACCCATCTTTTGTTGCCCGTGTGTCTCCATTTTAGAATTCAGTTTTCAATAATTTGTTTAGCACTTCACTTACCTACCTATGCATATGCCTAGCTAGTCGTCCACTATGAACCTAGCGAACAGATACATGCGTTTTGTTCTCCACGTATTTATCTGTATATGTCGATTTCTGTATTTATATAGCTGCTATTCCTGTACCAGACTATATGAATTTGACTTTCACCTGCCTATCAATGAAATCTATACGTCTATCTGCTAACACATTTTTAAAAATCTGTTTCTCTGCTGATATATTTAATTCGTATCTACCACCAATCCTGTTTATCCGCAGTTTCTTCTGCCTGTGAATGCCTATCTGTTCGTGTGCGTGCGGGGGTGTGTCCCCAGCATGGCTGTCTTTACCTCTATTTACATTCTAACATTGCCGCAATACTGCCTCGTGCCTTGATCTCAGGGACTGGCACCACCATTGTCAAGGGGGACTCATATATATGCATGTAGTTTTCTTCATACACACTACATCCGCTGTCCTCCGCAAAATACTGTGGGTTATTGCAGAATTTAAGCTTTCATATACGCATTCTGTATTATGTTTTGGCCAAAAGCCATGTCTCACACATGCAGCTTTTTGCAAATATACAGTACACCGGGGGTGTCGCTCGCAATTTCATGTAGGTTAAGAAAGACTTGTCTTTTATTCCTATTAACACACCGTATTTTAAGCAATTAAGGCATCACTCATACGAACATATTACATTTTCCTCTCTTTGCATTTTCATGAGCAAGTGCGCTGAAGCAGGGCTTTTATATATATATATATATATATATATATATATATATATATATATATATATAAGCATATGCCCTATTCCAAATATTTTGTCTATCAGTTAAAAATTACTATTAAGCAAATCTTACGACCGGGATAAATTCAAAATGAAAATACAAAATTACAAAAAGGCACCCTCCCAATTCACCTCAGATATTACACAGGACTCCCAATTCAGATAATAATATTATATACCCATTTATCATCCCACATATATTTTATATGTGACTATTTGCTTAATCTTATATGCATCTTAAAACAGGTCCCGTACCTCCCACAAAGAACTTATGCATCCATCCAAAATTACATTCTCTTTTGCACACGCCTACATTCTCTCTCTCTCTCTCTCTCTCTCTCTCTCACACACACACACACACACACACACACACACACACACACACACACACACACCACCCTTCTTTGAAATCATCATTTGCACAAATGTTCAAAATCCCTCCTCCTCCTTCTCTCTCTCTCTCTCTCTCTCTCTCTCTCTCTCTCTCTTTCTCTCTCCTGCAGCTGATACTACATGCTCTCACACTCACCGGCTCCCGTGTCCTCGAGGGAGAGAGGCAGGCGAGGATGAGGAGAGACTATCCCTGCGTTGATCTTAATTCACTCGTCCTCTCCGCTCCCTTATCCCACCTAGCTTTTCTTATCGTGAAGATTGTTTTAGTTTTCCTTTTTTGCCCTTTTTTGTTCTCTTGGTGTTTTTGTGTATGCATGTCAGGATGTCCCCCCCCCCTTCTCTCTCTCTCTCTCTCTCTCTCTCTCTCTCATTTTTTTCCTTCCAAGAACTCCTTCTGTTACTACGTCACAATGGGAATCTTTTCTTACAATCATACTCTTATTTTTGTGTAACTTCCAGTAATAAAATTTTTGTTCACTTCTCCTTACCTTCCACATCTAATTTAATGCAGTCAACAAATTCCGTCTAATTTTTTCCCCTTACCTTACCCGAAATGCTTCTTATTTCCTTCCTCCTAGCCCCTCCTCCTTAAGTTGGCCGAGTCTTCTCCAATCATTCAGAATTATTCCCTAATCACTCGCAATAAGAACAAAGTCGCAAATGCTGTAATCCAAGAACTTACGAAACATGAGCCATTCGCAAAAACATAGTACAAAATATCGCAATAAAGACGTTCCATATTTTAAACTCAAATTTATAAAGTGAACCAGAGTAAAGCTCCATGTAAGAAAAAGATCCACGTAGGAAAATTAAATACCATCCCTGAAAATGAACTTAATGATAACAGTAACTGAAGTGATAGGAACTAGAACAGCAATAAAAAACCTAATATAAACTTTAAATGAACCAGGTGAGACATCTTACGCCCAAGGATAAAGCCCCCTCCCCTCAAAAAAATAAATAAATAAATAAATAAAAATAAAACTAACTTTACCCGACTTGAGAGGGGCCAAATCGTAAAAATCAATTGCGTGGGAGAGACCCCAGCCCCAAGTGGGCGTTATTGACTAGGGGTGATGTCGAAAAAAAAAAAAAAAAAAAAAAAAAAAAGGAAAAAAAGAGGGGGGATGAAGGGTGAAAAGGGTAGGTGGGAAGAAAATGATGGATAGGAGAGAGAGAGAGAGAGAGAGAGAGAGAGAGATGGCTATAGTGGAAGAGACGGCGTAAAGCTTATATTTCGAGCACTTCGTTTGTACATACATTTGGCACAATAATGACAACTAAAAACAAAATTTCCTGGATAATTATGGAGTACACAGAACGATAACGATAATGCGAAAGACAAAGGGGGAAAAGAGATTAAGATGGAGGAGGCTGGAAAATGAAGGCTTGAAGGAGAGAGGGAGGTGGGGGAAGAAACTGTTGAAGAAAGGAAGGGAAAGTCTGGAAGAAAGAAGGGTAAGCAGGAAAAAATTAAAGTTACATGGAAGTATAATTAAAGAATGAAGGGGGAATAGGGCTAGAGGGAGGAGGGAGGATTGAAAGGTTTTGAAAGGCTTGAAAGGTTAATTTACTCAAGCGACATCGTGGGATTTTGGAGTACATAAGATTTGGCTAAGAACTCAATACATACAGTAACTTATTAAATATATAGAGAATAAATCATTCGTTTACTGGTGGAAGAATTATTATGATACAATACATTATTCGGATTGTTTTTCATTAGCTAACGCATTCCTTTATCTCCTACAAATTCAGCCAATTTAAGAATAACACAGTGTTGTATGCTGCTGAATATGTGACATCTTTATCGTATTAGGGCTGTCATATAAATATCTCTTCAAATATCGTTCCCTTTGCGAAATGGCAATGTGAAGAGGGAAGAATGAGGGGAAGGGGTGGAGGATCAAAGCAGAAATGAAGGAAAGGAGGATGGAGAAGCAGGAAAAAGGAAGCAGGGAGGGAAGGAGAGGGCAGTAGGCGAAGTATAAAACGGAAGGAAGAAATGAGGAGGCGAAGGTAGAGATGGAGGAAAAGGGGGCGGGTTGGAGGGACTAGGAAGAAAAGAAAAGAAGGATGGAGAAGGGTACAGTGAGGAGGGAGAACTGACGGAAAGAGTTAGGCTAGACAAAAAAGGATGAATGAAGGAGAGGAAAAAATGAAGAAGGAGAGAAAGAGGGAATGGTGGGCAGGGAGAGAAAGAGGGAAAGGTGGGCAGGGAGAGAAAGAGGGAGAGGGCTGGAGGGGTGAAGCAGGAGGGAGAAGCGACAACCGGAGTCTTTACAATGTTAATGATACACCTCCCTGGGGCCCACTCCTCCCAGCTGCCTGCCTGCCTTCCTCCCTCCCTCACTGTCTCCCTCCATCCTTCCTTCCATGCCTCCCTTCCTTCCTCCCCCTCTCTCAACCTTCGTTCCACCCTCCCTCTGCCACCCCAGACTTCAGCTTGGGCTTCCTGTTTCAGCACTGCATCAGAACACACATGTGTGGGAGGTGCAGGAGTGGCAGGGGCAAAAAAGGAGGATAAGGGAGAGAAAATGAAAAGACGTCGGATTTTTTGGCGAACCTGAAAATGCGAGAAAGTAGGATCAGAAGAGGGAAAAACTGAAATGACAGACGGGAAACAGAAAATATGGTGGAACGGAAATGAAATTATGAAAATGAAGAAATGCAGGGGGAGAAGAGGAAACAACACGAAACTAGTCTCATACTCCTGCGTAACAGACACGAGGAAAGACATAATGAAAGACTAAATATGTGTTTGTATGAAGTACGGAATGAACATGAAAAATCTCCATGAACGAAAATCAACAAAATAGCGAACATGAAAGAAAATAAAAGCAAAGAAGTTGCAAACAGAAGAAAAATGAGAAATCTGGAAAGAATTAACTTGATAAAAATGGAACAAAGAGGGATTGTGCCAAGAAGAAATGGCAATATATATAAAAAGAAAGAGATGAGAATAAGGAAGAAAAAAATATGGAGGGGAGAGAGAACTTAAAATTGAAGATAAAGTAACAAAACCCGAATAAAGAGCAAATAAAAAAAAATGAGATGAAACTACACGGAAGTCTAGAAGTATCGGAGAAACAAAGAAACTGCGAAACTAAGAGGGAGAGAATGAAGTAGGCAAGAAAAACGAAGGTGTGTGTGTGTGTGTGTGTGTGTGTGTGTGTGTGTGTGTGTGTGTGTGTGTGTGTGTGTGTGTGTGTGTGTGTGTGTGTGTGTGTGTGTGTGTGTGTGCTGATCGTATCGTATACATGGTCGCAGAGGCTTAGATCGACGGCAAGGTAAATAAGTTTGGATAAAAAAGGAGAGAGGGTGTGTGTGTAGAGGGTAGGTGGGTGAGTATACGGCACACTGTAAGGGTAGGGTATGAAAATGTGTGTGTGTGTGTGTGTGTGTGTGTGTGTGTGTGTGTGTGTGTGTGTGTGTGTGTGTGTGTGTGTGTGTGTGTGTGTGTGTGTGTGTGTGTGTGTGTGTGTGTGTGTGTGTGTGTGTGCGCGCGCGCGCTCTAGCGCAGGGCGAAGACCCATTTACATTCCTTATCAAAACTTGGTCAGAGCCCTCACCGCCCAGGGTCCCGCAGGGAATGGAAGGGAGTGAGAGAGAGAGAGAAAAAAAAAAACAGTTACTAGGGTGACATGATAATTCAAATTTAAAAAGAAAATACTGTCCGTAACAAATCGCTAACATATTCCATTCAACAGCGCCATTACCGAATCTATCCCAAAGGCATACACTTACAAATACATAAATAAACATAGAGGCCAACATGCATATACACATGAGTAGGCGTTATTTATTCCGTCTGTGAAAACCGTTCCTAAATATAAGCCATAAATATGAAAACAGTTGCCGCCGCTGCCGCCCCCTCACCCCCTCCCCCGAAAAAAAAAGGTAAAAGTGAAGATTTTACGGTTGTTAATTTTTTCACGGGTTTTATTGGCTGAATTATTTATTTCTTCGGGACAAAGTTTCGGTAAATTACCTACGTTTGCTGCCGGGCTTGACATCAAAGGCAAAAAAATAAGCCGGGTTTTCAATTTGCAATGTGACTAAAATTTCTGTATCTAATTCAATGACGGAAATGGCGGCCCCGGAGAATGAATGATGTATGAATATATTTAGCCTGCTCTCAGGGTATCGCTCTGATGATCCTCGTAAAGTCACCTGGCCATGTCGGTATTTTTCGTCGTGTGTGTGTGAGATATACAGCATTATACTGTATATGTAAAGCTGCTGACGAGAATATTGCTCTTATTCTGGGTCGACTTACACTGAACACGTACATAATACTGTGAAAAGGTGGTTGAGCTTTGACCATCCTAATACTGGGTTTCGAAAGTCGTTGTTCTCTTTCTCATTATTTATCGCAATGGGTGAAGAGATATTTGTGTTCGTTGTGGTGTATGTCCACGTGTATAACAATGATTTTGGCTACAGTATAAGATGGTAAAGCAATTTTAATATGTGACCCTAAGGTTGTACATGATGAATTAGCTAATTACATATACACTATTCGATATGTGCAAAACAAATTCTACCTTCAGTACATATTACTCTGTGTGTTATTGCAATCTCTCTCTCTCTCTCTCTCTCTCTCAGTCTTCCCCACTCTCCTTTGGTTTCCTTCCCTCTCCCTCATTTCCTTTCCCCGTCCCTCCCTCCGTCACCCACTTTCCCAGCTCCCTGTTTCTCTTTCAACCTGCATACATCACTAACCAGGCATGAAGGAGGTGGAGCACTGGAGAGGTGGAGGATGGAAGGAGAAGGATGGGGAGTGGAGGAGAATGGATGAAGATGGATGGGGAGATGGGGAGCTGTGAAGCGAGGGACAGGAACTGGGGAATAGGAAGAGAAGTGAAAAAAAAAAAAAATGGTATGGCATAAAGTGGAAAAGAAAAAGAAAACAGAGAAGCGGGAATGAGAATACAAAGGGGAAGGAAATCAAAAGAGGAACTGCGAGTGAGACGGAAGAATGTGAGGAGTGAACAAAGGATATGGAAGAGTGGAGAAAGTGTGCTGAATTTAACCACCGGGAGAAAATAGGGATAATAATTGAAAAAAGGTTGAGAAAAGGGTCACGGAGAGGACATGCAGTAATCGCCAGCAACCCGTAAAAAGCAAGAATAACTGGTTAAATATGAAAAAAAAATCTTACATGAAACAAAGTAATAATGAGCAACTTAAATTTGAAAGAAGGGTGGAGGGCATGAGGTGGAGGAAGTGAAACCTTGTATATTAGTGAAGAAATCAACCCCTATAATAAGAAAAGTCCTTGCCATGTTGAATATCACCTGAAGTAAAAAGAATAACAGTACGAGTGAGATCAGTATACCACAGAGGATTTATTGGTATCGTTTTTAAGCTCCGTTGCAACAAGGGATCTCCCTGAAGTTAAATAAAAGTCAAATGGTTGTAAGAATAACACAAAATGCCGCCATGGTACAGCAAAGGGGACATTCTAACACCACCACACTAGGACTCGCCTAACCTGAGGAAAATCGTCTGGCGGTGGCACTGCATAATGAAAATCGTCATCGCGTTGCAAGAATGAAATACAAAAGCCGTCACAGCAGAGAAGGGGCTACCTGGATGGACGCTAGTAATCCTAATAACTGCTAAGTATAAGGTAATATTATAGAAAAAAAAGTATTAAAAAAAGGAATAACAAAGGAAAAAAGTAATGTGATATAAGGAAAAATAATACAGGAAAACACTACCGACAAAAAAGAATATCGAGGTAACTTCAAAACCTCAATTCAACCGGATGTACACAAGCCCTTCATCTTGTTTACACTACCATTAATGACAATAAAATCAACAGCATCAACAAAACAATACGATTTAACTTGTAAACACTACCAAGACAATAAAAACAATAAAATAAACACACTCAGGTAATGGCATAACCTCAAATTAACTCGAAGTGCACCTGTCCAGTCCTGCACCTTGTTTACAGGGCCATTAATCATCCCCAGTAAACAACATCAACAAACAAGCAAAGTCGGGTAAACAGCTGTATAAAAATCCGCCCAAACTTTCTCGCACGTGCAAAAACAAATAAATCCCTGGACTGCACGTACTAAAATCAACAGAGGCGAATGCACGAAAAATAAACGGGGAATGAATGTAGAAATTGTTTGGGAGCAGTCTATGTACCGGGGCTGTGTTTATGTTGTGCAAATTGAATTAACCTTTGCAATTACATAATGAAATAATTGGATTGGTATTGACATTTCAGGGGGGTAAATAGAACGCGGGAAGGGGAGGAGAGGGGAAAGGAGGGGAGGGGAAAGAATTGGATGGGTGGAATAGGAAGGGGGAAGAGACTGGCGACGAGGGATGGGGAACTGAAGGGATGGAAAGTAGAAGGAACGGAAAGATAAGGTAAGGTAAGGTGAGGTAAAGTAAGTTAAGGCAGGGTAAGGTAAAAGGAATGGGATGAACTGGAGTGTAATGGCATGGAGAGGATGAGAGTGAAATACAATGGAAAGGAATGGATTACGATGGAAAGTAATATCAAAGAATGATGTGGAATGTAAGGAGATGAGATGAGATGAGAAGAGAGGAGAGGAGAAGAAGATCTTGAAAGAAAAGATGAGTGGGCAAGGGAAAACTTTAGCAAACTTCAGCTAAACACGAATTGAAGGTGATGCCAAAAGAGAGAACAGGTGTGGCAGTAAAGGACATGGTTACGTGGAAGAAGGAACAACGAGAGTGAAGGGAGACACAAATTAAAAAGGGAATGAATGGCGACACGAATGAAAAAGGGGATGAATGAAGACACAAATGAAAAAGGAAAGGGAGTACAAAGGAGCACAAACGGCCACTGACCTACTAGACCTTACGAGGGTGAAAAAGTTATGAATATCGGGAACAGCCTCGGGGGTAAGGGAATACTGGGAGAGAGCGAGGTAAGAGGCCTGTGAAAAATGAAACGGGGAAGGATATACAAAGGAGGGCAAGCTACGAGGAGGGAAATGGAGAGAGAGGAACGGGCGAATGTTAGAGGGAATACTGAGAAGGGGCGAGGCATGAGATCGCTGTAAAATGCAACGGAAAAGGATGTATAAAACAAGATGAACTGCGGGAAGGAAGATGCAGGGAGAAGAGCCTTGGACGACTGCACAAACGAAGAGAAAGAATGAATGAATGAATGGTGAGATAGGTTACATGGGAGATAATGTGAAAGAGGACGAACGTTAAGAGACAGGGGCAAGGGAAAGATGAAGGAAAAGGGAGAGATAAAGGGATGGATAGGGAAATGACGGGAAGGACGAAAGGAGAGGATGGGATTCATTAAGGAAGTGAGGGGATAAACACGGGAAATAAGAAGGGAAAGATGAAGGGAGAGTAAAATGGATAGACAGATGGAGAAATGGGGAAATGAAGGGATAGATGAAGGGAGCATTAGAGAGGGAATGTAAAAAAGTGTAATGAGAAAGACGGAGAAAGAATAGAGTGCTGGTAAAGAAAAGGAAAGGAAGGGATTGGCAAAACAGCAAAAGGAAGTGACAGGGAAGGGAAAGGGAGAAAGGGGAGAAAGGGAGAGCGAGAGACAAAGGAGTAGGGAGAGGAGGGGAGGGACGGGAGAGTAGAACGGGGGGGGGGGGCTAAGGACGGGAGAGTAGAACGGGGGGTGGGGATGGGGAGGGGGACACATTTGATAAACGTACTGAGGTAACGAAGGGTAGGCATAATCCCCTCTAATCCCTCAGCTCTCCCTCCAAACACACACACACACACACACACACACACACACACACACACACACACATGCAGCTCTTACTATTACATTCTCCATTCTTGCTAATAGCATCATACCACAACTACTGATAAACAACCTCTCTGCCAGTGACTATTATTCTGCTCAGTTTCTTTAGAGTATTTCATATATGTCCTTTGCTAATTTGCCTCTTCATGTCCTAAACGTGCTCCCTCTATGTGCTTTCTTCCAACCTCTCTCTCTCTCTTCCCTTAACGTTCTAGTATCTCTTCAAATCAACAATGCTTTTCTGTTCATCGTAATGCCAGTTTTCTTTAACCTATTTCTCTACTTTTCTAATCCTCTTTATATTTTTCCTCGGTCCCACTCACACACCTTATCTAGTACTTACTTTCTTCTCCAAACTTCTTCCTGCCTCTAAGTTTCTTTTCCAAGCTTCTCTCTTCTGCATCTACTCATACATTCTTCCTTCCAAACCAAGTTTACCCGTCCCTACCCCTATCAGCTATTTTTCACTATCTTACTCAACTTATACTCATTTTGCATAAAGAAATATCTCTACCCTCCCTTGCCGCTATCGCCTATCCATTCTCAAGCTTTGTTTTTCTTTATCTATTCACAAACTTCATTTCCAAACTTTACCCTCTTTCCCGTACCACCACTCACCAACACCAAGGCACCTGCGCCCGAGTCGTCGCCTGCGCCCCTCAACCATTGCATCTCTACACAAGCGAGGCCGTCAGTGCCCACCTCGCCTGTATGGAAACACAAGGGTAACAGAGGCATATCCAGCGTAGTCTTCTTTCTCCGACATCTTCCACGTTCCTCGTTATGAGACGTCTTACTTGTTGTTCACCGCAGCATCTTCTTTATCCACTTTATTCATTTCCTTTTACATTAAGATTCCTCGACCAAATCTTTTTACATCTTGCACTGTTCAATATTTTGGGCTGAGGTCTCTTCTTATCACCTGTATTTTTCATCTGTTTTCAGTCCGTCACTTCCTTATGATTTTTCTTATTTCACCATCCTAAACGACCTCATCCATGTTCCCAGCTTCTTTCATACATTATCAATATTAATCTTGGTCGTCTTTATTCCTTGTCCATTTCTTCACATCCTACCTTCCAACCAACGTTTACATTTGATGTTTTCTTCCTTCACGCCCGATCTCTACCAGTCAATCAATCTTTCTTCTCTTCTGTATTTCACTTTTCGGAAATTTACTTAATCTCTTCATCTTACTCTCAACCTTACCTGTCCACTACACTCTTGCTCATTTCTCTCTTTATCTACCATTTTTCTTTTCCACCACCCACCCACCAACTTCCTCACCCACCCGCTGCCACCTAACCCACCCACTACCGTCTTTCCCACCTACTACCATCTCCTCAGCCACAACCAGTTTCTCCATACGCCCAACACCATCTTCCTCACTCACCTACCCACTCCCTTTCCAACTCATTATCCCCACCCACCATCTTCACCACCCACCAATCATCCTCACCACCCACACCTACTCATCCACCCTCTTCTCCGCCCAACTACCCACCATCCTCCCCGCTCACCCACCCAACCACCATCCTCCCCACCCACCAACATCATATTCCCCACCCACCACCATCATCCTCGTCTGCCACCGTCTTCCCCACCCGTCCACTCACCATCTTCCCACCCCACCCATTTACCATCTTCCCCTCCCACCCACCATCTTTCCCACTCACCCGCCCACCATCTTTCCAGTCCACCCAGCCACCATCTTCTCCACCCAGCCACCATCTTCCCCCACCCACCGCCCACCCAGGCACCGTCTTCCTCATCTTCTGGTGTCGTCAACCTTGGGCAAACTTGCTCCTTTAAAGTTGGATGTATTTTTCTGCGGCCGTGCGATTTTTCTTGGCTGACTGAGGTGAACTAAGGCAAACTAAGTCATATGTGGAGGTAAAGGCCTGCAGGGAAGAAGAAGTTTTGTCCTTTTTTCCCACTTTTTTCCCTTTTTCCTTCTTTCCCCCTGCCTGATCGAATTGTGTATTTTTTTTTTCGTGTATGCGTCTGCTTTACTCTTGTTGTGCTCTCTCTCTCTCTCTCTCTCTAGAAAATTCGAAACATCCTCTCTCTCTCTTCCGCAACCTCCTTTGAAACCCCTTTCCCAGAAGCCCCCCCTCTTTCCCCGCCACACACACACACACACACACACACAGCAAATTCTACACTCACCCTTTCTCTCCCCCATTTTCCCTCTTAAGCCACCTCCCTCTACAACTCCCTCTCCCCCTCTCCCAGTACCACCCTTACCCTTTTCTCTTATTCTGAACATGCTCTTCACTCTGATGCAATAAGACAATTCAATTACATTACACCTCGACAAAGAGCATTTCAGGGCTGACAATTGAACTATAAATAATCCTTTCGAGGTGCGTATTGTAGCAACCTTATTTGCTCTTTTGCTGCGATCCTCCTGTTTCCATTACCATATTAACTTTACCTCTTTTTCTTTTGTGTTTCGTCTTTCATCCGCACCTTTGTACTATCCATTTTTCTTCCATCTTTCCATTTTTTCCCTTCATTCCTCCATTTTTTTTTTTTTCGCCAATCTCTTTACTTTTCCTTTCATCTCCCCTCCTTCTGTTCTCTTCTTACGCCTCCCGATGTATCTTCTTACATAGTCAAGCTTCACTTTTCTTTATTTTACTTACATTTTTTTTCTTTACTCATCCCTTTCCTCTTCAGTTTTTTCTTGCCTTTATTTACCATTCCTCAATAGTTCACAAACATCATAAATATTTTCGCTAGTTGCATATTCCCCTTCATAATTTTTCATTTCCATCATCCAGTCTCTCTGTGCATTACTTTCAAATTCCTGCCTCCTAATATCGGATACGACTTCTTTAATAATTACACTGCTAAAATTCCTTACATAACTCACCATGCCTCTTCTAACAGTTCCTCATTCAAAGAAATACCCATTATCTCATTATTTCTTTCATCTACACTTTTACTGCCTGTCAGAGCCACTCAATCTTTACCTTGTCAATCTTCATCATTTGCATATTACTGTACTCATAATTTTTTGGCACTGCATGTACCGTTTAAATTTACCTATCTCACCAAAACATCTTTCTCCCAAGTTGTCATCTTCCCATTTAGATGACGACAACTTTAACTGTTACTCCCGAAGTCATTTACGTGCACTAATTGGCTAATATATTTTTGCTACAATCTTTTTTTTTTTTTTCAGCCAGTCAAAGAAGCTTGTTCATCTCCTTTAGTTCACATGAAGCTTCACAGATTTTTCTTCAAAACACTTGCACACACTACTGTCAAATATCTTGTCAATCACCTCCATTCAAAATTAACCACATCTTTTCAAACGCCTTCCATGCAAAGTTAATCACATCTTTTCCAACCTTTACACACCTGTCCCACATTTCAAACACTTCCATTCACAACTACTTCATAGTATACTGTCACATAACTGGTCCAGAGTATCTTGTCAAACACAGAAGTACCTCACATTCTGACGCATGCATAAAGACATTACGTATGATTACAAAAGCACTTGCGGTTGGGGTGGAAGTGTACAAGTAATCTGGAGAATTATTAAGGTATTCCCAACATTTATCTGGGCGCCAAAAACAGACCGAAGAAGCAAATCGTTAACAACAGTGGAAAGAAGTACAGAGAATGACAAGAAATGGGTCAGTCAACAACGCCCATACTGCAGGATCACCCCCACACAGCTTATTGTGTTTCCTTATCTACCTCACTTATCATCTCTCTCCGACTCTCGCTCCTTCAACATCTCGTCTACTCAGCTTACTCACCGTTACTCAGGATCTCGTCATCGGAGGTCTGCCCAGCCTTCATGTACAGGATCCCAAATTTGAAGTTGACGGATCCCTCCTGCTCCTCCAGTAGCAGCAGGTCCTGTGGAGGAATAAAAAGGGTAAAGCTGGTGGTAATGCTACGCCACATACAAAGAGCAAGCAAAAAGACAACGTTACTGTTTCTGATACCATAAGTATTTTTAGCCAAAGTGAATTACACACACACACACACACACACACACACACACACACACACACACACACACACACACACACACACTGGTAGGCTACATATAAATCTCTCTCTCTCTAACTAACAATGTCTGGTATCACAATGGCGCGTAAAACTTGTCAGCAAATTGTGCATATCTGTATTTCGAACCGAAATACGCCCTCATCATCATCGTCATTATTACCTTGATTTTTTCCCACCTAGGGCTGGGGTGGACTGAAATACACATTCATTCTGTGCTTGAGCTGAATACAACAAAGAAAGATTATATAAATAGACAAAAGCAAGGAAAATATAATTATTAACGATGACAGTTAAGAGGACGATAAAGATCACAATAGGTACACCAATTCTGTATGAATCCGTAATCATATCTCAAATTACTTGTACCGTACCCCTCCACTGAGTGCAATTCTCAGCACCAGCCCATCGTTCCACAAGCAGAGAAGTCCCCATCCACTGACAAGTCTGCGTTGATAACTACATCACAACGAGCAGCCAGACCAGTTTAAAGAAGTAATTCCATAATAACTGGCAAACCAACACTTTCATGTAAATTCGCAGATAGATGTCAGTTTTCGAGGATAAATTACAAATGCAGCTACTAAGGTGTCGGTTGCCACTCTTACATCTCTAAAATTTCATTTTCCTGCAAATCTCTTAGTAACTACAGTACACATCCCGAAGAGTTTATTCTACCTGTGCTGGCAGTAAGTACAGGAGGTAATTTTACGTGCGTTAACAGTAAGACCAGGAGTCTATTTACATGTGTTGGCAGTATAAACAGGTAGTATGACAGTAATAACACCAATAATTTATTCTATGTGTAGGCTGCCAACAGTGAGACGATTACTTAAGAGAACATTTTGCGATTGTGTTTGCTTCCACTTCTGTTCTTCACATTAAAAAAAATTCATGCTTCTTTCTACCATGCATGGTGTTTTCCTTTTTTTCCCTGTTGATTTTGTTTTTTGCTGATTTGTTTTGCCAGATAGTGTGGTGGGTGGGAGACAGCCTTCCTCTTTTCTGTCATTTTCTCACACGTTCGTTAGGTTTCAGTGGAAATAGTTTCTTTTTTCTTTCATCAGATAACCACAAGAGTCAACAGTTTTCCTCTTATCTGTACATCGTGAGGTGAGAGGTTTATTTACTGTGTGTTAGCAGTAACAGCGGGTGCTGTGTTAGCAATAACAGCAAGAGACTGTTAGCAGTACGTGGAGATGAGTTTATTGTACGTGTGTTAACAGTACCAGTTTACGTGTGTCAGCAGCAAGCGCAGCAGCAACAACAACAACAACATCGACAGCAAGGACGGACGCACTCAGCCAGTCAACACTCCTGCAACACGACACAAAACACTGGCATATTTGCATCTGCACCGACAACCCACCACCCGGGACCCTGGAAATGTTCACGTCAACATGCTGTAAAAAACTGCTGTCTTTCGCAAAAATGAAATAGAATAAGGGAAATAAAAATGTCGAGAAAAAAAGACCAAGATGCATCAGACTGGAGCGGCAACCTTGCAATGGCTGGAGTGACTGGAGTGAGGGATTGCAGACGAAATGCTTCCCCCCCCTCCCTCCCCCCCTTCCAATTCCTCATTATACTCTTGAATCTCCTTCCACCTTACCTCCTCTTACCTCCTTCTTTCCATCTTTCTCGTGTTTCTTTAACTCTACATTCTATTCTACGTCTCTTCCCTACTCCCCTCTCTCCCTCCCTCCCTATCTTCCTCGTTATCCTCATGACTCTCCTTCCACTTACCCCCCTCCCCTTTCCCTTTCCTTTTTACCCACCTTCGCTCTACATTCTTCTTAATACTTTCTCCTGCTTCCTACCTCCACACTGTCTTCCTTTCCTTCTCTTGCCTCCCTGCATTCCCTTTCCTCGTTATCCTCTTCACTCTCCATTCAACTAACCCCGTGGTCTTCCTTCTTCCCTCTCTCTAACTTCACATCCTAATCAAATCTCTTTCTTCACCCTTTATATCTTCACTATCTCCCATTATTATTCACATGAAAATCCAACCACTCCCCTTCCCATTCATTCCCCTCTCCATGTTTCACTAATTTCGCCTTTCCTGCATCCAAATTATTCTTTTCTCCTTTCTGCATCCTCATCACTCTCCCCTCCTCTATTCTGTATTTCAAATTTTATTCTAGACATCCCTATCCTTCTATGTTATCCCCTTCCTCTCATCTCCCATACTTTCCCTCCTACATCCCCCCCTTTCCTCCCACCTGTCCCATTTACATCATCACTCTCTTCTTCTTATTCAGATTCTATTACAGACACTCTTATCCCTTACTCTGTTCACCCCGCCTCCCTCCTCTCCTCTCCACATTTCTCTCCACCCCTGTTTTCCCCTACCCCCCACCCTCACCCTCTCACCCACTTCTCTCCACTTACACCCCCGCTCATTTCCCACCGTCTGTCATCCAACACTCTCTTTCCCTACTCATTCCGACCCCGCCTTTCAACTTCCCCTCCCTCGTCTCTCACTTTCGTGTTCCTCTCAATTTTTCTTTGCCGTTTCTTTGACTCACATTCTTCAAATCCTCCCCTCATTCTCTCTCTCTCTCTCCCTCTCTCCTACCACATCCCACCCCCTCTCTCCTCTTCTCTACTCCTCCCTTTCCACTCTGTCTCCCTTACCTCTACTCCCTCTCCTCTTTCCCTTCCTGCTCCTTCTCCCCACACACTCTCCTCACCCGCATCCCACTCCTTCTCTTCTCAACGATCCCGTCCCCCCAAACTCTCTCTTTTCCCCCAACCCCGAGGGAAATCTTTGTGACCTGTAGCTATCTAATTACGGCAGAGGAAAAAACAGGGGTAAAGAAGCGTCCCCCTTTTACCCCCTTTGCCCGGACACAGAAAACCTGCTGAAACTATTTATTGCCGCCTCTCTTTAGCGGAAACATGGGATTAATTGGGATTCACTTGACTCTGCCGGCGCACCATACACCAAACACACGGAGTCGGATTCTGGCTGGGAGTGGACGAAAATATTTGCATGTATTTTTGGGGGCTAGCACGACACCTGGGATAACAGGTAACACAACAGAATCTAGAATAATACAAGTAACACCTGGGATAAAGGGTAACAACAGAATCTAGATTAATAAAAGTAACACCTGTAATAAAAGGTAACAAAACAGAATTTAGAATAATAAATGTAACACCTGTGATAAAAGGTAACAAAAAAGAGTAACACAAGTAACACCTATGATTAACACCTATGATAATAGGTAACAAAAGAGAATCTACAGTACCGTAATAAAAGTAACACATGTGATAAAGAGTGACAACAGAATCTAAAGTAACACAAGTGAAAGAACACAATTAACAAGTCCAACATATCAATAAAAGCTGGGTAGTAACAATAACAGAATTTAGTTTAATAATAGTATTTACCAAAACCACGTAACTGATTATAAGAATTATATCCAAACAGACGACTTTATTCAGTTTACGAAAGAACTCCGGTACAGGTGGGGTCTATCAGCGCTACATCTGCCCATTCAGTTCGGAAAATCTGCATTAACAGAAGACCGTAAGAGGAAGGTGAAAACAACGCCAATGGGATCAGTGGGTTATTTCTTAAACACTTCACTAAAAAGACAATCCATCTCAGGTTAATCCGTTTAGTTTGGTTAAGGGAATGTACTCGATATGTTAGTGTACGGTGGCGCAGAGGGTAACAAGACCAGCATCGCCTATTGTGTTTATTTGGGTAAAATGGCCACTAATTTCAAAATATGGTGTTCTGGTAGGAAATTGATATATGGTGTATGAGGGCATCAAATGATCAGCAAGCCATTTTCTCAACATCTTTCTCTTAACAATTTATGTATTATATCTGGAAAAGCAACTCCTGTGTGATCTTCCAGTCTTGTACCCAAACATCCCACCTCGTTCAACCCCTATACCCCACCAGCTACCCATCAACCCCAGGCCAGGGCACCTCTCTCCTCTTCACCTGTGACTGGTTCGAATCTTTGCCTCGAATCTCCCGCGGTAAATACCATGTACAGAGAGGAATGGCAACGCTAAGTCTTGAATTCTAAACTGTACAATATCAGTAAAAAAAAATCCCTCGCTGTCCCACACCTCTCGCTTCTCTTTTTCTCTTACCTTTTTATTTTTGGTCAAAACACTACGGTATTTTCTCTCCTCGTCTTTCCCTCGTTACGTTTTCTTCTTCTACTCGATGTCTTTTACTATGCTTCACATTTTTTTTTTTCGTTATTTTCACTCGACATTCTTACACCGCATTATCTCCTACTTCTGTGTACAGTTTCTTTACTTCCAATCTTTCCCTCGTCTCCCTTTCCTTGTCTTTTATGGCACTTTTCCCTTTTAACGAATCTTTCTTGTTCCACTTTCCTCTCCGATTTACTCGATTTTCTCCCGTACATCTCTACGTCTCCTTTCTCTTCTCTTTCACCTCTGGATTTCCAAAAACCGCTCTCTCTCTCTCTCTCTCTCTCTCTCCTCAGCTTCACCCTCTGCATACACAGGGACCTTCATGCATCTCATCCTTTCATAGGCAAGATGTTTAAGGAAATTGTAAAGAAAATCCGATGTCTGAAGTTTATTTAGTGAAGACGGAACGAGGGAGGAGGATGGAATATTTGGTGAAGGGATAAGATGAAAGGGTGGACAGAGAGGAAAGGGAAAATTAAATGGAAGGAAATGCTGGAGGAAGAAGGTGGAAAGAAGGATAAGAAGAGTGGACGGGCAGGGGCAGAGAGGACGGGGGAAGGATAAAGGGAATAGGATAAAACTGGGGAAATGAATACGGCAGGGTAAAGTGAAGAAGGGAAAAATGCATAAATGAATGAATGAAAGTGTGAATGTGTGATACGTGCCTGTGTGTGACATTAAATGAGCCGGAGATGCTAGTAATGGATGACTAAAAGTGACAGGAAATTGAAACGACAGAGACGTATCAGGAAGAACCAGGTGGAAGAAAAAATGAAGCAGGAGGCGAGGAAGACCCAGGGCCAAGTGGATAAACAGGGATCAGCGTGGCATGGTGGAGGGTGACGGGGTGGAGGAGGAAGCCTGTTACAAAATAGAGACAGAAAACAATGGGGCGACAGATGGAATGACAGAAAGAAAGGGTATGAACGAGGAGGCAGTGTGGCGAGATGGAAAGAAGGGAGAGGTAAATGCAAGAAAGAAAGGACGAAATACAGGGAGACAGAAGGAAAAGGAAGGAAAATGAGACACAAAAAAGTAGAAACAGAAAGATTATTGGATGAATGTGAGACAGGTGAAATGGAAGGGTGAGAACGTGAAAACAAATGAACACGGGACGGGATGAATTGGAAGACCTGACAGAATAATGAAGACAGAAAAATATTGAGACGGAAAACATACTGGACGGAAAGGCTATGGACGAGAAGAGACATAAGTGAGATGGGTGCCTGGGAGAAGCAAATACAAGAAAACATGGAAGACAGGGAAACAGGGCAGAAAACAGCGAAATAGAGGGAAAAAGGAGAGAAGAAGGAGACACAAAAAGACATAAAGAGAAAGACAGGTATTAGGATATGAGAAGAAACGGACTGAAAACAAGAAAAGCAAAAGTAGATAAAATGGCAGGAAGAGGAATATGAGTAAGATGACGTGAAGCAGATGAAAAGCGGAAATTAGGGAGTCTGAAGAACAGGATATAACGAGGAACATAACAGGGAGGAACAGAAAGTAGAGGCACAAACTGAAAACACTGAAAAAATAATAAATAAAAACTTAGGACTGGGAAAGCAGGAAAGATTGACAGCAAAAAGACATGGGAAATAAACCGAAAAAGGAGGAAGAAACTATTTTGCAGACAGAAAATAATTTATACAAGATATGGATAGGATAAATACAGAATAAGTAAGAGAAAGTAAGGAGACAGAATGTACGAATAAAGAGCTGTAATTATGAAAAGCCAAAGAAAAGAGAAATCTAGAGACGGTTCCTTAATGTCAGGGTGACGGAGACGTGAGAAATGCAGAAATATTAGTGTCAAAGAAGTGCGAATTACTGCGATTAGCGAGACAATGCGAAGGTAAATGGAGAGAGAGAGAGAGAGAGAGAGAGAGAGAGAGAGAGAGAGAGAGAGAGAGAGAGAGAGAGAGAGAAATATCCAAAGTAGTAATAAATAACAAAGACACACAAAAATGAAAAAAACAAAGTGTCAGAAAGAACCAACACTACATGCCAGAGAAAGAAAAAGAAAAGAAAAAGTGAACGAGAAGGTAAAAAGAAAAAGAAAAGAAAAAGAAAAAAAAAGGGAACTTGGAAAAACCGTACCCCACCTGGAAGAAAAATGGACTTTTTTTTTTTTTCTTCCCTTCCTTTTTTCTCCTCCCTCGCGGATGGAGAGCGGGAGGAAAGGAAGGGGAGGGAGGGAGGGAGAAAGGAAAAAGACAGGGAGGGGGAGTGTTTTCTATTCTGTTTGACAAATCGTGTGAAACTGAGGATTCATTTGCATATCAGGGAGGCCAGAAAAAATAAATGAGTTAACCCTGGAAGTAATTTGTAATCCACGTTATGCAAATTGGACTTTCGGTCTATGGTTGCTATACGGACACGCTTCCTGTAGTTCCTCTGCATTGCCTACCCTGTCTACCTCATCCCTACCTATCCTACCTACCTACATCCCACCTATCTATCCTCCCTCCCTGCCCCACCCTACCTATCCAGCTTACCCACCCTGCCTAACCCACTCTTGCTTATACTGCTAACCTACCCTGCTTGTCCCACCCCAGCCTAACGTGCCTACCTAACCTACCTACCACACCCCTGCCTGGCCTACCTACCTATCCCACCCTAACCTACCTACCAACCCTACCCCTGCCAATGAACGTCGGTCTATGGCCACTATACAGACACGCTTCCCGTATTTGCTCTGCCTGATAATGTTAACTTCCTTCCCATAGAGAGAGAGAGTAATTATCCGTATCTGGCATTCAGTAAATGGATTAATAGCAGGGTTGTTCTTATTCACAGTCACGGTAATTGATTTGGAGGCCGTAATTTGAAGGGCATTAACTCTCATACGCCATCATTAACCTCATTCGCGATTCTGGTATCATAATTATTTATTTTCCTGTCTATAATTATTCCTTGGTTAATGAACGGTGTGGTTTTCTATCATATAGCATTGTTCTTTCTTGCCCCCCCCTCCTCTCTCTCTCTCTCTCATACACACACACACACACACACACACACAGGCAAATTCTAACCACTACACCCACTTCTGCAAGTACCTCACACCCACACCCACTCCTCTCTCTCTCTCTCTCTCTCTCTCTCTCTCTCTCTCTCTCTCTCTCTCTCTCTCTCTCTCTCTCTTAATAAACCAACAAGACACGTCAAATTCACCCCAGACGCCCTGCCAAAGCTCCCCTCCCTGCCGAAGATGGGAAATGAGAGAGAGTGAGGGGAGAAGAGGGGATGAGATAATAAGGGGTCTGGAGATGATGAGGGTAGGAGAGATTAACCAGTAATGTAGAGGGAGCAGGTAATGGAGGGCGAAAGGTGAGCATTATTAGAGGGTGAGAGAGATGGATGGATGGATGGATGGAGGAAGGGAGAAGGAGAAGTGAATGGAGGAATGGACGGATGGATGGATGGATGAATAAGGGAATGGATGAATGGACGGATGGATAGGTGCATGAAGTGAATGGATGGATTGATGGATGGATGGATGAATGAAGAAGTGAATGGATGGATGAATGAATGAATACTTGAACGGATGGATGGATGGATGGATGGATGGAAGGATGGATGAATGAGTGGATAGATGAATGGACGGATGGATGGATGAGTGAATACTTGGATGGATGGATGGATGGATGGATGGATGGCGGGTTGATGGATGAATGAACGAATGAATGGAATGATGGAAGGAAGGATGGATGGATGGATGAATGAATGAATGGAATGATGGATAGATGAATGAATGAGTGAATAAATGGATGAATGAATGGTGAACACGTAAGTCAGTGAAAAAGAAAGTTACCGTTAAGTGAAAGCATGAATAGACTGATGAATAAATGAGTGGGTGAGAGGAGGGGAAGGTGGATAAATTAATAAAAGAGGAGATAAACGATGGCTGGAAAAATAAACCGGCGATGTATAGACGATAGGAAATGGTGGGCGAAAGGTGGGCATAATCCAGGACTGAAAGAGACGAACGGAAATACATTCATCAGTGGGTGGATGAATGGGTGGATGAATGGATAGGTGAATAGACAGATGGATGGATGGATGGACAGACGGATGGAAGAATGGGAATGTAACTCAGTGACAGTGATCAGATATACAAGACAAATGGGATGTATGAATGGAAGATGGATGAAAGGATGGATGGATGGATATGAGGGTTAGTCAGTAGATGGATGAATAAATGATAAAGTGGAACAACGAACGAATAGATGGTTAGGAGGGCGAGCGGATGAAAGGAAGGAAGAAAATGGATGTGTAAAGAGGCTGATGGATGGATAACTATAAATGAATGTACAAGAAAAGTATGGTAATTAAGTTACTATTTATAATAATTGTTATGGTAGTGAAGATGGTGGCTACATTAAACAAATAAACAAATAAATAATAAATAAACGAAGATGATAAGAAAATAATACAAATACCAATAAAACTAACAAGTACTACTACTACTACTACTACTAATAATAATAATAATATAAAAACACTACATTTCGGGGCAAACTGATAATTCTTTACGACTATCGGAAAAAGAAAGAGAGGAAAGAAGAAGATATGGAAGCATAAAAGTAAAATAAGAACTCGGGCAACAAGGAAGGCGAGACAAATGGATAAAGCGAGGGAATAAAAATAAAGAATAAAACAAAAGGAGAATGAAGATAAATAAAAATAATGAGACAAGAGGGTGCAAAGGAGAAGATGAATAGCGGATGAGCGAAAAGAAAGGAAAACGCGAGAAAAATGTTAATGACTGAAGCAGAGGAAGAATAAGAAGGAGTTTGGCGACGGTAAAAGATGTGAGGAGGGTGGAAAAAATGCTGAACAAAAAAATGCTGACTGAGAAGAAAGGAAGAGGAGAATAATGGGGGTGGAAGACCTGAGGAAGCAAAGGGTAATGAGAGACAATAGGGAAGGGAGAGAGGAGAGAGAGAATAAAGGAGAGGTAGGTGAAATAATAAGGATGAAAGAGAGAAGAGCAACAAGTGAGGACAAAGGAAAGCAAATGTAAGGAGGACGTGTGTAAAAGAGAAACATATTAAAAGTGAATGAAATGATAAATATATTGCTATCAATACAAATATTACTAATACTACTACCATTACTGCTACTACTATTAACATAAAATTTCCATTATTGTTATTAGTGTTGTAGTTGTTGCGGCTACTGTTACTGCTGTTGTTGGTGCTGGTATTCAATATTAAAAAT
Source organism: Coenobita brevimanus (assembly GCF_032717465.1). Classification (NCBI taxonomy): domain Eukaryota; kingdom Metazoa; phylum Arthropoda; class Malacostraca; order Decapoda; family Coenobitidae; genus Coenobita; species Coenobita brevimanus. The sequence continues at coordinate 38,819,464 of NC_137063.1, forward strand.
AATGCAACCAAAGGAAGACACTTAGAATAGAAAGGCTTACTACATACAATGGAAAAACGAGCCAAAATGAGCTAACTAATTACGATGGAAAATATGAAAAGCGTAAACACACACACACACACACACACACACACACACACACGGACAAAGTAAAGATACTACATTTACAAAGCAGATACACAGACACTGCATGACAGGTACAATGAAAGAAATGAACGACGAAAGAAAATCAGTGTCCTGGATGAAAACAAAAATGGAAAACAAGAAAAAGAAAAAAATAAAATTGAATGGAAAACAGAAGAAAGAAAGGAAGGAAAAGGAAGAAAAAACGTGGACAGCAGGTAGATGACAGAATAACAAAACTCTCTAGGAGGAAATAACATAAGATATAAAAGGAAGTAAAGGCAAAGAAAGAGAAAATAAAGGAAGAAGAAAAATAACAGGTCATTTGGGGATACAGAAATAAAGGAAATAACAAGGCATGGACTAAGCAGAAGACACCGTAAGCAAAGAAAGATTAGAGAACAAGCAAGAAAAACAGGGAAAAGAAAAAGGGTTCATGGCAGAACAACAACATGGAAGAAGGAAGAAAACTACAAGGAAGACGGAAACACAAATGAGGAAAAAAAGGACAAGGTAGGAGAAAGAACACAGACTAGATAAAAATGAAAAAAAAGTAGAAGGAAAAGGGATGAGGAAAACAAAAACCACTGTATTAGGAAAGCAGAAGAAAAAGACAATGTAAAAAGAGGAGAAGAACTGGGAAAAGAGAAAAAATAAATAGGACACGATAGTAAGAATACAGAACAATGAGGGAGAAAATGAAAAAGGAGAAAAGAAAGACAGTGAGAAGACGAAAAGTTGGGGTGGAAAAGCAAAAGAAAAGATGAGGATAAGACATAAATACTGTGGATAGAGATGAAACTGCAGGGAAAATAGGCAGGAGGGAAAAATGACACGGAAAATGGGGGAAAGGGAAAAAACACAGGAAAAAGGTCAGGGATAAAAGAAAAGTTGGGAAATGACACTAAAAAGGGGGGAGGGAAAGGGCACTAAAAAGGGAGAGCGAAACAAGACAAAAAAAAAAAGTAGGGAAAGGACACTAACAGGAGAGGAGAGGAAAAAGGCACAAAAAAATGGTGAGGGAAAATAGACGAAAAAAAAAAGGTGAAGGGAAAAGACACTCAAAAGAGGAGGGGAAAAAAGACCAAAACGGTAAGGGAAAAATCGACACGAAAATAGAGGAGGAAAAGGACACTAAATAATAGAAGACAGTCTTAGGAATAATGGAAGACCGACCATGAAGACAGTCGAGTTTTCATCCAGTATTCGCCTCTTTGTTTTGCAGGCGTTCCCAGATTCAATTTTGTGAGCATTTGTAGCGACGCGGCTGAGTGGCTGTGTGTGTGTGTGTGTGTGTGTGTGTGTGTGTGTGTGTGTGTGTGTGTGTGTGTGTGTGTGTGTGTGTGTGTGTGTGTGTGTGTGTGTGTGTGTGTGTGTGTGTGTGTGTGTGTGTGTGTGTGTGTGTGTGTGTGTGTGTGTGTGCACCCTAACTTAACATAAACTAAACTACCCACATGTAAAAAAACTGAAGACTCTTTAACTTCAGTCATATTAAAAAAACAAATTTAAGATTCTCTGACATACCAAGTTTGTTTCATATGAGAAGGACGAAGTAGTTCTGAAAGTGAAAAGAGCAAAACAACACAAGGAAAAATGAAAAAAATAGAAGGGAAAGCAGAAGATCCAAAAAAAAAAAAAAAAAAAAAATCAAACACCTAAAAAAGTGAGGGAGATTACACAATAAGACGACAGAAAATATAAATACAGAAGAAGAAGGAATACAAGAGTAAAGGAGACGAATGAGAGTGGGAGAGAAAACAGCAAAAAGGCAAGGGCACTAAGAACAAAAGTGGAAAAACAGCGAAGGGTTAAAAAGGGTATATGCAACAACGAAGAGATTGGGAAAAAACAGAAAATGCAGGAGGGAAAGAAAGATAAGAACTGTAAAGACAGAGTACTGGAGAAAGAATGGAAGGAGAGGAAAGAATGAGAGGAAAAAATGGTGAAAGGAATATGATAGACACGTAAGACTAGAGAAGGTGAAAATAAGGGACAAAGGGCAAAAAGCGTAAAGACAGGTAACAGAAATAAATGACTAAAGCGAAAAGGAGAAACTCAAAGAGAAAATATACGATGAGAAAAGTCGGGAGAGAAACAAAATAATAAATTAGACTGAATAGAAGAGGAAGTAGAAGGGGTAATATATGTGGAAAGGAGCACAGACAAAGTGGAAAAAAGAAAGCTTGAGACTGTAAAATGGGATGAGGAATTCTTAGGGATGGTGACGCAGACCACGAAAAACATGGGAAGAAAAACGCCGAAGATAAACGTACCTGTGTGTGTGTGTGTGTGTGTGTGTGTGTGTGTGTGTGTGTGTGTGTGTGTGTGTGTGTGTGTGTGTGTGTGTGTGTGTGTGTGTGTGTGTGTGTGTGTGTGTGTGTGTGTGTGTGTGTGTGTGTGTGTGTGTGTGTGTGTGTGTGTGTGTGTGTGTGTGTGTGTGTGTGTAACAACAACACAACGACGACGCGACGAAAGAGATCAAAACATAAAGAGACAAGGAAGCAATAGCAAGACACGAAAATAATAATGGAAGAGAAACGATGATAATGATGAAACAATAGAAAGAAAAAGTGGGTCGAAAATACATAAAAACAAGACAATGAAGAAAAACATATGACAAAACACAATAACTATGAACCAAAAGGGAGACGAAACAATAAAAAATAACAGATGTGGAAATTATACAAAATAAAAACAGAAAAAGTAATAAGAGCAAAGAGACAGAAAAAATGCGAAGAAGAAACGAAGGGATAACATAGTGGTACAGGAAATGCAGAACATAAAAAAAGCAATACAATAATAATAATAATAATAATAATAATAATAATAATAATAATAATAATTTGTTGATAAATGAACAATAAGGGAAGATGAGACAGCAAGCGATAGATACAATATATAGATAACTTATACACAAAGTCAAAACAGGTGAGAGACTATGAACAAGAAAAAGACACAGCAAAAAGGATACATAACATACAAAGACCTCACACTATAGATGGACATAAAAAAGACCAAGAAAAGGACAAGAGAGAGATAAACAATACAAGACGAAGAGACAACGAAGGAGAGAGAACATAGGCAAAGGCGACACAAGAAATAAGAAAGATAACATGACCCAGGACCTACAGTATATGCTCTCTCTCTCTCTCCAACTAATACTAGACAATATCCCCGGTGGTAATGAGGGAAAGAGTAATGTCTTGCTAAGTGTTCCTGCGGCCCCCGTCATAATATCATCTTCCTCCTCCTCCCACCTATTCTCTGTTCTCCCTTTATTGCCTCTCCTTTATTACCCTCCTTCTTTTGCTTTTCGTCACAATGTTTTCTGTATCTCCTCTTTATTTTCTTGCTCTGGGTTTCTGTGTCTTTCATTCTCATCTATCTATTATTTGTACCATTTTTCATATTCTCTTCATTCCTGCCTATTTTTTTTTTTTTTTTTTCATACTAATATTTCTGCACTTTTCATCACTCTCTGTCTGCTTCATTCTCTCGGCAGTAATTTTATCTTCCTTAATCGAAATAGGTCCTTACTTTATACCTCGTCTGCCATATCTGGTAATTGAGTTCACCTACAATGGCTACAAGAAATATACCTTCGAGATCCTCTATCACCACTCGTCTCGCTACTAGACAGTCCAAGACCTCTTCTCTCGTGTACCCTTCCACTTCATCTTTGCACCTCGTTCTTTGTCTCCCCATCCTCACTCTCTCATCAGTTTGTAATTTACATGTTTTTAAAATTAACCATTTATACCTCATGTGTTTCCTATATGACGCTGTCCCTAAACAACTCCCTCTTGTTCCCCGTAACATCTATTACATCCACTTCCGCTTCACTTTCCCTACGCACTAGTTCGTTTGCCCATCCGCTGCGAGTCATGAGGCAACATTTTATCGAATTTTCCGCACCTTCAGTACCCATATTTTATCTCATTCAGCAGTATTCAAAACCCCTCTTACACGACTCATTTCCCCCTATCAGTCATTTCCTAGCAGCCTCGGAAATTAAAGTAATATAATCTCTGAATCTTTTATTAAATTTACATTCTCAAGGTTATTTTTGCGGGTATTCTACAGTACCCTTCTTTCACAGTTCGTTCAGAAAGGTATGTTACGCTTCCTTCATTTTATTTATTTATTTTTTTCTGCAGTTACGGATTCCTGCTTTCTTTGAAAAATTTTAAGTTACCAACTTAAGTTTAACAAATATCTTTCCTTTCACCACTAACCCTCCGTCACAATGCCTTTGTCTCTATGGCCTATTCCTTACTGTCTCTTCCTTCTCTGTTAGTCATCTTCCTTCTGTTCTCTCAGATATTTTTCCCCTGTACTCAATTTCCCCTTCAAGATTACCGTCCTTATCTTTAAGCTATCCCTGCCTACCTAGCTTTTCCCTTGCTTACCCTACTCACCATTACCAGTAATTTTTAAAGCCGCTTAGGAGTGGCAGTAACAGTAGCAACAAAGATGATGGTCATAAAGGAGTAACTGCGATGTGCTAGAGTGCTAGTGGTTGGGGGCCAGCACGAAAGTAACTAGCAAGATGGCAAAACAGCTAGTACCAATAAAGTGATAAAGGTTGTAGTTGTCATGGCAGCAATTCTACTAACATGGGAAGGGGCTTGTAGTGATAATACTGCATGATATGATAATCGCAATGGTTGTGTTGCAGCAAGGACAATGGTAGTAAGGACAGAAGGGTAACAGTAATAATACAAGTACGGACGGTGCCATCTCTAATACAACGGGTCATGACAATAATAGTGGCCAAAAAGGAACAGTAACGTGGTAGTAGGAAAGTAGGTACCGACAACAATAGCACTGGTAGGAAAAGTACTCATGTTAACACTCTCATGCTTGGGACAACTCTGCTATTCTATTCCAGCAAACGCCAGACAATTTAAGTATAGGCTGTTAAAAATTTCCTAATTAGGACCTCAAATTGTTAAAAAAGAGAATGGTAAAGGAATGAATGAAAAAAAAAAAAAGTAGTTGTCACAAGCCCTAAGAGCCTGGGGATGTAGACAGAATGGACAGTAAAAATACTGACAGTCAATAATGCTAGTAGTGTAGTCAGAACAGTATATAATAGCAACCAAAAATGCTGGGTGTACCGCCGACCGAGAATGCAATATTGGTGGTCACTTGGCTGGTCACTGAAGATGATTGGAGGCAAGGAGGAAGAAAGAGGGAGACGGGAGGGAAGACAGAAAGGGAAGGGAACATGAGAAGTGAAAAGGGGAAATAAAAAAATGGGGGGGGGGGACAGACAGACGTCCAATAACAGGAAGGAATGAGAGAGAGGGACATGGGGAAAACCGACGTCCAATAATAGGAAGGAATGAGAGAGAGGGACATGGGGAAAAAGATGAGAAATAAACATATGAAGAAGAAAAAAAAAAGGAGACGAAAGATTCCAGAGACGACGACGACGATACATATACGAATAACACAAAAAAATTAATGCAACTATGGAAAAGCAAGATAAAATCGGCCCGAAACTGGAAGGAGATGGAAAAAGTAAAAAAAGATGTAATGGGGAAAATAAATGAAGGCAGAGAACACACCTCGTCAGCTTCTCCCATTCTTACCCTCACAATAGATCCCTCCATGTCTTTTATTCCCCTCCCTCTCTTTCCCTCCCCTACTCCTATCCCCCTCCCTCTCCCTTCCTCCTCCTTCCTCCCTCCTAAGAAAGGAAAGGGATAGGGGTGTCACCACAATGTTAGAGGAGGAAATAATATGGCTATTTCTTTTATTTTCTCGAAGACGGTCGTGAAATACAAGAAGGAGAACGGAAGGACTTTGTTAACTCTAATACTTTCCCTCTCTCTCTCTCTCTCTCTCAGATCAACCACTCATATTATGCCCTCGTCATCTGTAAAGGATAAGGAGTAACAATTTTTCTTGCTTTCCCCCTCCGCCCGTCTTGTTTAAGCGTATTATACTTCCATTATTGTTTCAAGTGCTATAAATAACGGATATACAATAATTAAGAAGTCAAAATTATGTCGAAAAACTATAAGTAAAAAAAAAATTAGAATACAGTATTTTTAAAAAAGTAGGAGGCTTTGCTTAAAAAAAAAAAAAAATGTAATAAGTTAAGAGGACTAAAATTCATGGGGAAAAAAATGGGGAGAAATAATGCTAATGAAATAATTCGGTAATGCTATCGAAACACGAAAATTTTTTGACGTCGCTAATGTACAGGTAAAAAAAAGTAAAGGATATACAGTAGACTAACCGAAACCAACGTCATTTTTTGTCATTTTTTCATCATTTTTAGTTCCGTTGTCTTGCCGTACTTTCTTCAGGATTCTTTTTACCTATGTCATTTTTTCCTTCTCAGTTTTTTTTCTTTTTCTTTTAGCTAATTCTGTGTTTTCTATTTCCTTACTTATCAGTCTCATTATTTTTCTTTTTTACTTCTGCGTCTCTTATTTATCGTTGTCTTTTTATTACTTCTACCTTTTTTAGTTCCTCCTGTCTATGTTTTCTTTTATCTTACCTCCGTCGTGAATTCCTCCTGTCTTTATATTAGTTCCTACTGTTACTTTTTTTTTTTTTTTTTTTCAGCGATGTTTCTCCCTCCTTTATTTTCTTATTTTGCTGTCTTGTCTTATTCCTTCTCCGTCTTTTGCAATTCCCTCTTTCTTTCCCACACCTTCGTCTCGGGGTGGCCAGAAATGCTCACTAATGCCAAAATGCATGACCAGAAAGAACATTACCCAACATCATTTCCACACCTGCATCATTTTTAACAAGGGAAAAAGAAGCTCTAAGTAATTCCAATTTTGCTTTCCCTCTTTCCGTCTCTTTTATAAATGTAAATAAAATAACCAGATGCAATGCGTTATTATTTTTTTTTCACACTCCTCTTTAATAATATTCCCCCGGTGCAAAATGGAATATGTGTTGAGTTATTCTGGTACGCGTGGGAATAAGGTATATGTAAAAAATTCTGGTTCCCTTGTGTGTGTGTGTGTGTGTGTGTGTGTGTGTGTGTGTGTGTGTGTGTGTGTGTGTGTGTGTGTGTGTGTGTGTGTGTGTGTGTGTGTGTGTGTGTGTGTGTGTGTGTGTGTGTGTGTGTGTGTGTGTGTGTGTGTGTGTGTGTGTGTCATGTGGAGAGTGGAAATGGAAATAGTTTGTGAATTGTGAATATCGCAGTAGTTCCACAGTTTTGAGGCTATAAAAACTATGAACACATCCTGCCAGTCTGCACACACACACACACACACACACACACACACACGCATTCAGTTTTCAAACAATCACATATCAAATATAGTTTTCAATCAATATTTCTATCCAGTATACACAACTGAATAATTACTTGCAGTCATAAGTAAATCAATGAATCAAATCGTAATATTTCAATTCTGCATCGACAGTTTTCAATCAGGTACTGCACACACACACACACACACACACACACACACACACACACACACACACACACATACACACACACACACACATTTACTGTACATGTCAGTCCATAAGGCATTTTATGGATGCTTAAGAGGGTGTCATTACAAAACTTATATCTATGTACACCTGGCAATACATATTAAACACCTGCATGGATATTGCAAAGTGAAACTATACATAAAAGCATCTTTTTATATGTTGGAGCATCTCTTTAGCGACTCTGTCCGTCATCTCTCACGAAAGATTCTAGCCCTTTTAGAGACGCCACACCACAGAATACCACACACAAAACCACACCACTTTACACCATGGCCATTAAGGGAAAGGCCCTGAAGCTTCCGCATTTGCTACTTTTGTACTTATTACGCAACTGCCTGTAAAAAAATAATAATCATATTTATCATGGGCACACGCAACGACATACATAGTTCCATACACTACATTTACGATCTCATACATGTGAGCAAAACAAGGCACTGCTGAATATGTAAGCTAAATGGCCAACCCCGCGGCAGTGAACACTCTTCTCTCATGTCTATTCCCTCCCCCTCCCTTTCTCTCTCTCTCTCTCTCTCTCTCTCTCTCTCTCTCTCTCTCACACACACACACACACACACACACACACACACACAATCAGGACAGAGAATTATACATGACAATTTACCATACCCAAGTCAAACTCAAACAGGCTTATTCATATACTTTCAAACATACAAAATTATATATGACAAAGAGAATAAACTCCAAAAAGTGCCATTAAAGCTTCTCTACAGGCCCCCCCCCCACTCACTCTCTCTCTCTCTCTGCCCCACCAACACCACCACACCCTCACAAAGCCCGTAGTTAACATCGGTACAAAGGCACTCCGTAACTTGGCCCCCCATTACCAGGGAACCCATTGGCCCATTTCCATAACTCGCCCTGGCTTGCAAATACACAATCAGGCACCCTCTCGCACCAGGTCCTAGGCGGAGGGGTGTTCGGGTTAAAGAGAAAGGTGCTCATATTTACCCTCAGCTTCGCCCTCTTCTTCCCTCTGACTTGGTAACGAGTTGTGTGTAATTGAAATTATATGGGATAGGAGGGGGAAGGCGCGAGGGAAGGATGGATGACTGACAGCGGTAGATGACTGAAGGGAGGAGGAAAGGAGAAGAGAAGCAGTGGAGTGACAGGTTAAAGACGCCTTGAGGAACATGTAATCCGCGTGCATGGTCAGTAAGATTGCTGATACAAAATCTCTGGACAGCGCAGGAGATTTAAGAATGCCCTCCAAACTTTTTCTTTGCTAGATGTGTAAATCAGACAATAATGAATGGGTCTTAAACATTATAAAAGGAAAATTAGCCTCACGTAAAGGACTGTCATGCATTCCCGGGTAAGGGAGTTAAAAATAAACTATGCTATTTAGTTGTAAAATCACACGTCTACTTCATAATGCGCTATGCAGTTTAAATCAAATCGGAAAAATAACACCTACCTGAAGCACTTGAAAATCGTATAAAATTCAGCCTGGTTAATACTATTACTGAAGTACGATGTTCAGTAAAGAAAACAAGTGAAAAAATTATGATTAATGTAAGGATCTGTACATTAAGCACCTACGATATTATCATGGATTATACAGAACACGCACCCACCCACACACACACACACACACACACACACACACAAACACACAAGGAGCGACCCAGGTTAAAATGCAATCCACCGACTTGCCTTCTGTATTTCTTGGGTGAATATCTCCTTCGGGCCTTTCTCCAGTTTGTCCATGTTTTGGAAATTGCTGAAATGAAAAGAAGGAAATGAGTCAATTTAAAGAACATGCAAAATACAATTACTTAAGCATAAACAATTACCAGATATAATACCCAATACCATATAACATAAATTTTCGTCTTTTAAAATCCTGCAATAGTCAGACTACCTCCATCCTTCCAGTCATTTCACTCGATTATTCTTGTGTTCTTTCCTGTCTCGGTGTCCTGTTCCCACCTCAATTTCCTTTCAACGTGTGGCAGAATGCTGCTTCATTGGAAAAGCCTCCCAACGCCCATCCTACTCTTCATCAATTCTCCCCTTTCCTGACTCACCATCTTTTCTCTTTCACTCATTCCTTCCTTGTTTCTGTCTGATGTTTTATGGCTTTGACATGTCTCTTTCCGCCTCCTACAAGCTTGTAATTCTAACTATGATTTCACGTAAACAATTACATCCCCTTGCTCCCTTGCATACACAGTCCCCATTTATCATTTTTATTTCAAACAACATTTTATTCTAATTATGTTTTACCGTACTCAAACGCATCTTATCACAGGTCTGCACTTTCACCTGCTCTTAATGCACTATTTATTTCTCTTCCTTTTACTTTTATCACAGTATCTCTAAATTATCTCTTCGCTTACAGCTGTCCTCCCATATCCTAATTCAACTAGTCGTTTTCTTGCTCAGTCTGTCCCCTACTCATCCATCATAACTTCTTACTTCCCTTCCAAAATCTCTTTACTTTCCACAGCCTCCCACTTCTAGTCACTCCACCAACCCAACCTCTCTTCCTCTGTTTTCTTCCTGTCGCCTACTTCTGCAAATTTCCCTACATCTTCTACTGCCTCTTATCGTTGTTATGTTCCTATTTCCCTTCTCCTACCTTAGTTAAACACCCCCTGAATCAACTTCCTCACGCTTCCTCTAACTTCAACCACTCATTTACCTGCACGTCCCATTCCCCCGTCACCTCTCTTATATTCCTATTTCTCTTACTCTACCCTACTTGCGTTGTCCCTCTATCAACCCCTTTTCTCTTCCTGCTTCTCCCAGTCCTCCTCCTCTTACATTTCTACCTTGCTTATATCCCTACCTCACCTCGTCAACCCTTCTTCCTCACGGTCTCTCCTATTTGAATCATCTTGTATCTCCCATCCTCTTTCAGTCCTCTTACAATCATCCAACATATCCCATCCCCTCTTAATCCTCTGGCATTCCTAGTTTTATTCTATGCTTCCAATGCAACCCCTTCACTAATTCCTCCCCTCCCTTCCTGTATCTCCTATTCCCTCCTCATCCCCGTCGTATGCCCCTCTTTCCTCCTCTCCCCTTCTTTATTTCCCTTCTCTCCCTCTACTTCTCCCCCCCCCCTCCCTTATTGTACTGCCCTCTTCTTGCTTCATCTAATTCCCTCTTTTACCGTTACTTCTTTCCTCTATGTCCTCCTTCCTTTCTACTTCCTTCCTCTACTTCCCTCTCCACCCCCTACTTCCCTCCCCTACTTCCTACCACTCCCCTGCCCGACACCCATCCTTCCCTGCAGTGGCATCTCCCCATCACCATTCCGCTGACTCCTCATAATAGGGGCGGGTCTTCAATGGATACACGACCATCCTGAACAGGAAGACGGACTGGGCGACGATAGATATAGACAGATAGATAGAAAGAGACAGATATAGATAGGATAGACAGACTGACAGGGGTTGATAAACATAGACAGAAGGGACAAAATAGACACAGGTATGATGATACGTAGACAGAGACGCTGATTAATATTATTAGTTAGGCAGACAACCTGTAAGTGCTTATTCCGATGTCTGTCTGTCTCTATATTTGAACTAAGTATACACAGTAGTAAAAATGACCAGTTAATCAGCTAAGTTCTGTTACTACACTTAAGTACGTTGTTAAAAGAATGTTTAAACTCTCTGTCTCTCTGTCTGTCTGCCTCTCTCTCTCTCTCTCTCTCTCTCTCTCTCTCTCTCTCTCTCTTACTTCTCACACGCTTCTCAAGCATCCCTATCCCTTTCCTTGCCTTTTTCATTTCCCTTTCTTCACCTATGTTTTTCTCACAGCATCCTTCTTTTTCACCCTCTTCTTTCACGCCTCATACCGTTCACCTTCTCTACAACACCGCCTCTCTCTCTCTCTCTCTCTCTCTCTCTCATACAGCTTTATCCCTTCATCTCTTCTTACCCTTCTTCATCCACTTTCCATTCGAGACACCCTTCTCCCTCATGTATTTTATATCTCATCCACCTTGTCTTTCATCTTCGTCTCCAGTTTTCGTTTTTTAGCGCTTCCCTCTTTTACTCACTCTTTTCCAGCGCCCCTCTTTCAGCTTCTTCCCACATTCTTTCTCTCTCCTTCCCACGCTCTGACTCCTTCTTACACCCCTTTTTCTCCCCCTTGCTCGTCTCCCCATTTCATGGCATTTGTTACCTCTCACGTCTCCTTTCCCTTTTCTTTTTTTCTTTTTTCCTCACGGCCTTCTTTCCCGTCTCTCGGGTTCCTTTTCCTTCCTACACACGGTCTACTTGTGTCGTCCTCTCTCTCTTTCTGTACGTTTTTCCTGTGACCATTTTCTTCTGTCTTTCCTTTCTCCTACCTCCTCCATTTACCTTCACATTCTCTCGTACAACCTCCATCTTTCTCCTGTATCTCTCTTCCTTAATCAGTCTTTTCCTGCCTTTCCCCGGACTGTTTCTTCTATTCCCCATAATCCCTCTTCCAGTTTCTTCATAAAATCTCTCAATATATCTTTAAACTCAGTATTTCTCATCACACTACCTCACGGGCCTCTTACCTGTGGCCCTCTCTTCCTCCATTTCCCCTTTCTTACAGTCATCTTACTTGTTTCACTCTCCTTCCTTCCCCTCACCATTCTCACACTTGCTCACTTCGTCCCAAGCCCCCTTTAATTTATTCCCCTCTTTCCCGTTCCCTCTGTCTTCACTATCTCTTCCTTCATTGTCCCCCTATCTTGCACTTATTTTCTTTCCACGTGCTATTTATTCCCTATCGCCTCTCTTCTTCCCCATCACTCCTTCTACCAGCTCCCTTGACCTTTCCAACCCAATTTTCTCACTCTTGACTTTCACCATCTCTCATCCTCCCTCATCTCTCTTCTTGCTTCCCTCAGTCTCCATCATTCCTCCTAAATTTCCTACGATCCCCCCCCTCCAACTATTTCCGCGGCCCTGTTGTTTCCCTCCCTCACACCGCTTCCGTCATCTTCACTCTTCCACCCACGACTCTCTTCCTGCTTCCCTCGCTTCCTCCCTCACCTCTCTTCCTGGCTCCCTCTCTACCTCCTTCGATTCTCCCAAAATTTCGCAAGTTTCTCCCATATCCCTCCCTCGCCCAAACTCCTCCACTCCCTCTCTTCCTCCCTCACCTGTCTTCGCACCTCCCTTCCTTTTCTTCCAGCCTCTCTTTCTCTCTTCTTCCCTCACCTGTCTTCCTGCCTGCCTGCCTGCCTCCCTCCCTCCCTCCCTCTCTCTCTCTCTCTCTCACCTGTCTTACTGCCTCCCGCACTTCCTTCCAGCGTCACTCTCTTCCTCCTTCACCTCTCAACCTTTCCTTGTTCCTCCTCCAAAATTTCCCACGCTCCCCCTTCCACTGCCACGGCCCTGACTCACCTGGACGTGCTTAAGTACTCAAGGTGCCGTATTTATGAACTTTCCTAAACTTAGCCCGTGTAAGACTGATGATGTATTCTCTTATATTCCCTCATACGCCCACCAAACACCTCACGACCTAACAAGAGAGAATACTAGGTAAAAAAAAAAAATTACAACTACATGATTACCTGTAAGAATTGCCTACTATGGACTCTGCTTGTTATATGACTGGTTAACCCCTTCCAGCCGATGACGTCCTTTTGTGATTAGTTTTTGCTACCTCAATTTTTTTTTTCTTTTTTTTTAGACCTTGTGTTGATGAAGATAATGATGGCTATAATTTAACTCCTCCAGTTCGAGGTTTCTTAGTTAAATAGCACAATCTAATAATAATAATAATGAGAATAATATTTATAAAACAATAATAATAACAATATTAATAACTAGTTACCTAATCTTATTGTGTAGCCACAATAAGGAAACTTGGTAATCTTTAAGGTATGTGTAATTCAAACAAGATCTCAAGACCCTAAGCCCCAGGATAACTTTGTGTGTAACATCAACAAGATCTGAAAACAAAGGTGTCGATGAACGCACGTGTAAATTTTACGTTTGGCTCAATAACTGACTAACTGTATGCTCAACTGTAACCATATTCCTTTCAGATCATAAGAGGCATGACAGCTATATATCTGGAGAGTTACAGCTTTAAAGCTTTTGCGGTTTTCTTTAAAACGTGTTGCAAAGAAAAAACTGAGCAGATTTGAATTTGGAACTTTCCACTAAGCTAAATGGAAAAATATTTAGCCTAAATTATTTTGCAAACATTTCTGTCATAGGATTTTCAACCAGATGTGTATCACAATTAGTTTCTGAGATATTTCAATTTCAAATATGCAATTTTTATAATAAAAATGAGTATATCATCTTCAAAAATGAGTTAGGGTCATTTATATTTGGCAGAAGTACTTGGGTTACCCTAGTGTACCTTAATGTGCAATGTCATCAAGATCGTACAAATAAGTGCAAAGAAAAATACCTGACGATAACAAATAGCTTCGCCATATATAAGAAAAATAATAATAACCGACGATAACAAGAAGTTTCGCCATTTATATAGAGAAGCTTAATAATAATAGAAATACCTGTACATCGTCAGACGGAAGGAATTAAGATCCTTTATAAATGCATCCCAAGGTCCAGCCCAGTGCAGCAGTGACATTAGGGATGAAAGACATGGGAGATTTTTAAGCAGAAACCCTCAGCCCTTGAAGTGTAAATCAGGCTACATTTTTTAAGTGTCAGTCAAACAAGCCAGGCCCGTTCCCCAAGACTGCCCCTCACCTTCCTTTTATCCACTTAGCCTCTCTCTTTCTCTGCCTTCCTGATTCCTGTTTCCCTCTTTTATGTGCCTACTTTTTTCTTATTCTTTATACCTTCCTTAAGTCTTCAGTTTCCTTGCATCCTCTGCCTTCATTTCCTCTCCACACTCTCCTCTTCAGCCTTTTTTTTTTCTTTATCATCCCAATCCCCATTTTCCTCTTTTGTGTGTCCAATTTTTCTTACCGTTTACACCATCCTCCTGACTTAATTCCTTCTCTTCGCATCTTTATGCTTTCGAAAATTCTGTAATGCTTCCAGAAGTACTGTATGAAGGTTAAGAAGGCAGTTCTGTTAGTTTGTATAAAAAGGATAATTATTAATGAAGGAATTATTATTTTTAAGAAGAGTTACCAAAAGACTTGTCCGGACAAGTGAAAAATGGCTACGCGTTTTAATAGGATAATAAGAACCGATAAAGACCTCTGAAATTTCCCAAAGCGATGCGTGTGTGTCTTTATCCCCCACTGAGGAGTTCTGTTACAGTCCAGTTCAACATCGGATGAATTCTATATGATAAAACCAAATACAGGGAGTAATATTTTCGTGCTAGATGGCCGTAATGGCAGCCAATCAGCTTTTGTAAAATCACCCACATGCCTGGACAACCAATCAGCGACTCGGGGACGGCCACCTGACAGCCAGCCGGAGCTCAGAGAATTACTGCACGATGGCCAATAGCTTTTCCTGTGTATACCGGTAAATGGTGGTATAACATGGGAAATATACTGATATATTTGTTATAAAGATGGTTATGTTTATTTCCTTATTTATCATGTGGTAATTTTCCTTCAGTTTTCCTGTTTCTGACTAAAGATTATACTACAGTGTGTGTGTGTGTGTGTGTGTGTGTGTGTGTGTGTGTGTGTGTGTGTGTGTGTGTGTGTGTGTGTGTGTGTGTGTGTGTGTGTGTTCGATCTTTTGAATAACAAGTCCTTGTTATGTGAATAAGCGTTCTTGTATACACGTACGTCTGTTCTTGTGTTATTCAAGTAATTCCTTAAAAAATAAGAGACCTAATACGCCTACCTAATGTGCTTCATCTACGCAAAGAAGATTATATTCCTCAGCAAGGTAAAGATAAAATACCCAAATATAAGGTCACAGCCTGACTTAATTCCGTAATGCATCGAAGCGAAAAAAAAAAAAAAAAGGATTTGGGTGCATAAAATATCGCGATAACATCAAAGATCCATTAGAATGAGGAAAAAGGGGGATTCTCTGCTTCAACATAACCTGGAATATTATAGATTTAATATTGGGTAACCATCATCACAGCGTATGTAGCAATCAACGTCGATACACTGTCATATGGAAAAATAATCCTTACCTCCCACTTTCCTTGCTATACTTCATTCACCTTAACTTGGCACAGATTTTGTCCTTTTGCAGCTTATTTCGCGTATCTCACTGACAGAAGATGACAATACTATGGTTCTACATCCTCTCTATTGCATTTCTTCATGACTAGCTTCATATTCTAATGTTAAGCTATTGTCACAACTCAGCACTAAAGGTGGAGAGATGGCATACTTAGGCCAAGTTGGTATAGTACACCTTTTGGTCCTTCAATCTTAATAGCCTGGTGTTAAGGCTGGATAACGCACGTATTTCTTCCGGTATATATAAACAACCACTGGGCACTGAATGACCATAAATCCCTCGTTAAGGCTATACCATCCTCCCTTTTGACTTTTAATTTTTACTTTTACTTGGTTAAAATTCAATAACTTGTTCATCTAGTTGTTCCCAATTATCATTTCAATCTGGGTATAAGCCCATCCAATTGCTTTCAATAATGTTACTATGCCAAACAGAAGAAAAAAAAAAAAACGGAGCAAAACGCGTAAGTTCTTTGGTATGGAAGACACACACACAAAAAAAAGGAGCTAAAAACATAACTCCTTTGGCATGGAAGAAAAAAAAAAAAAAAAAAAGCTAAAAACGTAAATTCTTTGGCATGGGAAAAAAAAAACTAAAAACGTAACTTCTTTGGCATGGAAGAAAAAAAACTAAAAACGTAACTTCTTTGGCATGGAAGACACACACACAAAAAGGCAGAGCTAAAAACATGACTTCTCTGGCATGGAAGACAGAGGCAAAAAAAAAAAAATAATAATAATAAGTAAACAAATAAATGAGCAAATCTATAAACATAACTTCTTTGACATGGAAGGCAGACAAAAAAAAAAGAAGGCAAAGCTAAAAACATAACTTCTTTGGCAAGGAAGGTAGACAAAAAAAAAAAAAAAAAGGCAAAGCTAAAAACATAACTTCTTTGGCATGGAAGACAGACCAAAAAAAAAGGCAAAACTAAAAACATAACTTCTTTGGCATAAAAAAAAAAGGGGGGGGGCAGGAGTAAAATTAAAACTACTTTGGCATGGGAAAAAAAAAAAAAAAGCTAAAAACACAACTTCTTTAGAAAGGATCATTAAACAGAGACAGCCAGAGCCTCACCTTAGTATCTGTTTGACCGTCATAGGTTTGTTGGGGACGTGACTCAGGCTGATCCTTTGAGCACCCTGTCAACAAAAGGTGAAAATTAGTGTCACACGTCCATACACGGCACCTGGATTATATGTTTAGTAGTAGTAGTAGTAGTAGTAGTAGTAATAATAATAATAATAATAATAATAATAATAATAATAACAGTAATAATAATAATAATAATAATAATAATACCCTGAACTAAACTCTATCAGACATCAAAAAAGTCATAGTAACCACAACAAACCGCACCTTTGGAAGACACCACCTCATTTACAACATAAATACCTCACCATAAACACTGCCGAGCCAATAATTAATACGGCCAGACCCCAAAAGCACATCTACCACTGAGGTGAACAAAATACAGGCTCTGATTTTCCACCCCAGCCCCCCACGCAGGCAATATTGGACGCCACGATGAAGCCGATAGAGCCACGGTTTGCCTTTGATCTACTAAATTCTGTTCGTTTCTGCCCTGCGTCAATTTATCGCGGTTTTGTGGGTCCTGAAGGGCTTTCGAGAGGACGGATGCTATGCGGAATGCCTGTTACGATGAGTTGGGTTGTACGGAAAAAAAGTTACTTCACCAATGGATTTCTTTTTTTTGTCTATTTCAGCCCAGTCTGGTTTACTTTAAGGGAAGCTGGATTCGGTTAGCATAGCCTAGTCTAGCTGGGTTGGGTAGGGTACGGTAATGTAAGGTGTGACTAGGTAGGAAAAGGAAGAGAAGGGAAGGGAAGGGTAGGGTAGGGTAGGGTAGGGTACTGTAGGGTAGGGTAGGGTAGGGTAGGGTAGGGTAGGGTAAGGTAGGGTTTGGTATGGTTTGGTTTGATCTTGTCTGGTGTGGTTTGGCTCGATTATACTGGACTGGGCGGGACTTGATGGACTAGACTGGTCTGGAATGGACTGGTGGAGTTGGGCCAAGTTTGGTTAGTTTCGAAAAAGTCTGGTGTGGTCTGGTAATGCAATGATATATTTCGTATGAACGAGTTTACTTCATTACACTTATAACAGTATACATTAGATAATGCACAAATATATTGAAGTTCATTAGCTCGCACAAGAAATAAAAAAAACACACACCTGCCAACGTCAATAACATTTTATTTATTCCCATATCCTGATCCCGATCCACGCTAAAACTTAGCCAGACAAATAATTTAACGGCCTTAGTTTGCCTTGTTACACAATCTGAAAGAGTGCATACCTCCACCCACGACAATAAAATCTATTATTTACTCCTGTTTCCGGATCCGGATCCGCCTCAAAATGTAATAAACTCTTCCTGACGCTCTGCCTATTTATCAACCAAATTTCATTGAAATCCGATAAAAACTTAAGATACCTTATACACAAATACACATAACAAACACAGGTGAATACATAATCTCCGTCAAACTTCGTTGGAAGAGAATGTACAGTTTGGTTTGGCTGCAAGAAATTACAAATTTATGGGAAATAACATATCATGTTTAAAGTTGTTTCGCTTGTGTGAGCCGGTTACAGCAAGTTAGGGGTGATGATTATCAGGGAGTTAGTTTTTACAGTCACTTGAAACCCAATGTAGCAAAGTTAAGTAACTTTAGATTCAGTTAACCAGCTAAATTACATAATTTCATTTTTTTTCGTCTATTATGCACAATGGCAACTGAAGAAGAGAACACAATTAGTAATCAAAAGGAACCACAAAATGCAAGTACAAAAATCTGAGAGTTCATCAATGTACTCTAAACGAATCGCAGATCTAATTCACAATAACTTGGAATAATACAGTACACACTAATCTGCTTGCCTTTCCGCTGCTGCAACCCTCACTTTGCATTTTATCTTCTTGCGGTATTTTTCCTTCCGTCCTCTCGCTTCCCCGTCTCCCCTCGCAGTTTCGTTTCTCCCTGCCAAATCACTCAAATAATTAACTACCTCTTCCATCAGCAAACATTAGCGAGCAGCATAAGAAAAAAAAAAAAAAAAAAAAAAACTCAAAATAAGAAAAGTTGAAACAAAAAAAAAATGCATGGGATACATTCGGCAGCAATGATTTTCTATGCATTTTTGTCTTGCACCTTTCAGTCATTATTTTTTCATTGTACGCTTTCATTACGATTTTTAGATCTTTCTCCTTTCAACCCTCCTTCCAAGAAACCCATTTAGACTCCCAAAGGTGCCGAGCGCGACTCCGAGAAAAACGCAACTTAAGTTTGTTTGATTTTTTTCCTCCTTTCTCCTTAAGGCGTAAAGTTGACTAATTAGCGCGGCCGTAAATCCGCCTTACATTCCGGCTTCCGAATCCGGGAGTGATTTAGTGTCAACACCGGCGGGGGAAACAGTTTGCGTAGGGATTCATTAAGGAAGGGAGAGCCTGGGGATATTCCAAGACCTCTGATTTATATTCGCTGTTTTATAAGTACCTGATACCTATTTTAGCTATTACGAAATCATTTTAACTGGCAACAGATTTTTACTGAGAGAGAGAGAGAGAGAGAGAGAGAGGGAGAGAGAATAGGAGGACAGTCTTTAAACACGAAATAGAGGACAACACAGAAAGGGAAGGGAGAAAGAGAGTGACAAACAGCCAGAGATAAGACAGAGACAGAGACAGACAGGGAAGAGACGGAGATGACAGGACATGAAAGGCAGAGACAGACGGCAAAGAAGGGAGGAGCATGGAGGAGAGTGATAAGGGGAGGACAAAGACAAAGACACTGAGACCAGAGAGCAAAAGGGAAATGAGAGCAGGAGAGGGAGAGGAACAGGGAGGGGGGAGAGGGCGATGAAGCGAGAGAGGGAGGGATTGAGGGTGAGGGAAAAAGAGAAAAGGAAGAAGAGATGGAGGAAAGGAAGAGGAGACGGAGAGGTGGAGAGATAGAGGAGAAGGTGAGAAGAGGAAAGGGGTAGAGGGGAGAGCCAGGCTGGATATCACTGAGGCGGGTAGCCAGAATTGCTGTATAAATTTAGGCCATGTAGCAACCCCCTCCACTGTCCCCCACATCCCCCTGGCCCACACACACACACACACACACACACACACACACACACACACACACACACATTCATTCATCACCCTCATGTGCCGAAAATCCATGTAGGGCTGGAGGGAATGTATAATTAAACGACGATTTCAAGGTAATTAAAAATGAGGGTGATTTTCCCATTTTCCTAACTACCCCGAGATATTTAGAGCTGTTTAAACAAGACCTGGGGAGAAGAAGGCATAATGGGTGAGGTGAGTAAGGAGAATAAGAGTTACAGAGGAGAAAAGAGTATGGATGGAGGAAAGTTCAGTGGATAATACGAAGAAATGGAGTAGACAGATAGATAAATGTGTGTGTGTGTGTGTGTGTGTGTGTGTTTAGAGAGAGAGAGAGAGAGAGAGAGAGAGAGAGAGAGAGAGAGACTCACAATCACTCTGAATCAGCTAGACTAAACTGAAGGACGAAAGTGAATAAGAAATTAGTGTGTGAGAGAGAGGGAGACAGACAACGAGACGGTGGGGGGTGGGGGGAGGGAAACAGGAGCGTGGCAATTCGGAGGTGGAAATTACCCTCCTAAATGAGCGTCCTCCTTAAACTCACCTCAACTAGATAATGAAGGGGCGGCCAGGGGAAGATTAGTTCCATTACTGCTACTCCCTCTTATCCTTAGAGAGAGAGAGAGAGAGAGAGAGAGAGAGAGAGAGAGAGAGAGAGAGAGAGAGAGAGAGAGAGAGAGACTAAACTACTGCAGTGTGTACGGCATCGAAACTGCTGAAGGACGTTAATTTTCATTTACTTATGTCCCTTTATAGGTTCTCCCCTCCTACATTTTAGACATAGAGAGAGAGAGAGAGAGAGAGAGAGAGAGAGAAGTGTGTGTGTGTGTGTGTGTGTGTGTGTGTGTGTGTGTGTGTGTGTGTGTGTGTGTGTGTGTGTGTGTGTGTGTGTGTGTGTGTGTGTGTGTGTGTGTGTGTGTGTGTTACTGCAGCACGTATAAGATCTCGAAAACATTTATAGCGATAAAATTACGACAAAAGAACATGTTACAAAGATACTGTAAATTATATTCAGGAAGAATCTGTACCAGCCTAAGAATTATAATAAACGCACTATAAAATGCTGAAGGAAACTACATTATGTAACGAATAAAATGCGGTAATTTGACAGCAAAAGAACATAGACAACAGAAAGAACACGATTCATATTACGAGAAAAGAACAGGCAATAGTAATAAATGTCACCCGTAAAGATTTCAACATGATACTGAATCCACAGAAAATGTTACACGAGAAGTGAAGCCAAGCAAATCACAAGAATATTTAAGAATAAATATATGAAAACAAAAACTACGGTATAAATATATATATATATATATATATATATATATATATATATATATATATATATAAAACCAAGTAAAATTTATGGTTAATGGATTCAAACAATAATGCAATTACAACACGATGATTAATGCAATTAATATTCTAAATTATACATGAGAAATCAAAGACGAAAGTGTGAGAAGTAAAAAGCTGATGTAAAAACAATAAAAGCAACCTGGAACAAAGGACGAATAATAAATTGAAACAGACAAGAACACTTTTATACAGTTTTTAAATCTCTAAAGTCAAATAAAAATATTTTGATAATTCTCTCTACATCCTATTTTTCTCTGCCAGTGTTCGGATACTTTTTTCTCCCAGAATTTCTGTTGTGGCTCCCTCTGAATTTTCTTTATTATTTTTTCTCATAATTTTTCCAATAGTCCTTCGCTGCTTTTACCTCTCTCACTAATACTCCAGTCCTGTATTCTCCATTTACCTCCAACGTTAACCTGTCTCATACTCTATTTCCATATCTCTTTTTATGCTTTATTCTCTTGTTATTACTGTTTTCACCCCTCTATTCCTACACTTAGTATAATTCATCCTCTCACTTTCTTTCCTCTGTACTGCACTTTACTTTTCTATAATTTTACCTACGTTTCTCTATGAACTAATGATACATAGATATCTCTTCATATCTCTTAGTAAATCGTTGCTAGATATACTAAAAACAAGTGTACTTCTATATAAAATAATAAAGTTAAGGAGCCAAATTAAAACAGATAATACACCTACACACATCCACATGCACAAACACGCACACCTAACCCCCTCCCAATACACAAGAAGTAAAATCATGGCCCAAATAATGGCCTTCCCGTGATGTGTGCGTAAAAAAAATGAAGCTTTCTCCTTCTTTTCATACCCTTTACGTAACACAAACTTCCGAAATATTTCAGGAAAAATACTACGAGTTGATTAGTCTGATAAGAATACTCTAATTAAAAGACGGGATCAGGCAAGATTGGAAAAGGATTAGGAACACGAAATTTCATTAAATAAGACGAAGTTTAAATCTGATACTTTTTTTTTTTTTAATACGAGCAAGAAAATCAATCACGACTATTAAAGCCTCAAAATTGTATGCAAACCTTTTATAATGCAGTAAACGACCAACAGCACATACATATTTTTTTCTATAAGACTTAAAAAATATATATACGCACCGAACTGTCTGAAAATCAAAACAAGATATTCAAAAACACATTCACGATGGTAGAAAAAAAAGCCACACCAGTCAAAAGGGGTAAGGGGAAAAAAAAAAAACTACATAATCGCCTTGTCTGGAGCTCATAAAGAAAAAGAACAGATTTAAGCCTCGCCAACTGTACTGAGAGGGAGGGAAAAATGGTGGAGGGGTCTTTATTTTTCTCATATACCCCAGAGGCCAATCCAAAGGAGAATTTTTGCGTCAGGGCTGTGCTGGAACAGAGGGTGCAGCTTCGGTGGTGATGCTGAATATATGGAACTATAAAAAATTCTACTTGCTTTATATATATATGATGGGTCTTTGAGAGTCACATGAATTTTTATTGTGCATTAGTCTGTGGATCACTATATAATAAGCATCAACAAAGGAATATAGTTTTTTTTTTTTTTTTTTTTTTAATCGAGAACCAGTGGCATAAAAGGGTTAGGACACCATTTCTCCCCTCTCTCTCTTTACAGAAACTCACATACCCGTACACTACATATCACACACACACACACACACACACACACACGACGGAGACAGGTAGAGTAGACAGAGAGTTCTAGGCACAGAGGCATTGAGTTGGGAGAGAGCGTGGTGAGACAGAGAGGGAGACCAAGACAAGCACAACACCGAGATATAAAGCAAACAGTGTACGTGTCAGCACCAGCCTCTCGTACCACCCTCACGCCTCCTTCTCCTATCATTCTCATCCCTCGCCTCTACCCTCCTTATTATTCGCCTCTTCCCCCTCTTATCTGTTTTCTGTGTTTTTCCCTCTACTTTCTTCTTTCCCCTCCTACATCGCCTCTTACCTCCTCATCATTCTCTTCTACTCTCGTCTGCTTCTTCCGTATTTTCCCTTAGGATTCCTCTTCCTCATATATAACCTCTTCTCCACTTTAATACTACTCACCTCTTTCCAACTTGTTTTTCCCCCTCTCTTCCTTTCTCCTCCTCTTCATAAATAACCTCTCATTTCATTCTTCTTTCCATATTTATTCTCCACATTTACTCTTTCTTCTTCTCCTCCTTCCTAACCTGTCCCCTTTCGTCTCATCCTCTTCCTTAACAATTCCAATCGTTCTTCTCCTCTACTGTATATTCTGTCATACCTTCTTCTCTGCAGCTTCGTCTGTTTCATCGTCCTAACACTGCTGATTTCACTTACAGGCAGCATATTCATCCTTTACTGGACCTTATTCCAGTATCTCTCTCTCTCTCTCTCACTCACCCCTACTCTTTTAACGGTATCGCCTTTGTTCGCTTGCCTTCTCTGTCTTCTCTCCTCCATTCCTCTCCGTTTGCTCTCTTTTCCTGCCACCCCTTCTGTTCTCCCTTTCTCTCATCTCCTACTCTCATTCCAGCTGCATTCCTTCCGCAACATACAGTACATATTTTTGTTCCTCATCAATCTTTCTTCTCTAATACACTTTCTTTTTACATCCAGATCATTTCTCGTCCAAGTTTTCCCTCGTGTGATATTTTCTGTTTGCCTTCTTATCATTTTTGTCTTCTTAGCTCTAATTTCTTTATGACTTTTTTATTTCCCTTATATTTCCATCCATCATTCGCATTTCTTCAGTATCTCTTCTTTTCCCTCGCTCACCTCTCTCTTTCTCTCTCTCTCTCTCTCTCTCTCTCTCTCTCTCTCACACACACACACACACACACACACACACACACACTGGAATTCAGTCCTTCCCTACCATTTATCATTTAATTTCTTCGTCTTTCTTAACTTTTCAAGCCTCTGCCTCTCTCTCTCTCTCTCTCTCTCTCTCTCTCTCTCTCTCTGGTATTCAGTCCTTCCTTATCATTTATCGTTTAAATTCTTCGTCTCTCTCACCCTTTCAAGCTCTCTCTTTCATTCTCTTTCATTTTTAGTCCCACTGCAATTCCACCCTTTATTCTAAGTACCCTCCCTCCCTGCATTCCTCCCTTGCTTTCCCCTCTTCCCTCCCTCCTCATAATCTCCATTTCAAAGCAACTTCTCCTACCTCTCCTCCCTCTCCCTTCTACCCTTTGCATCCTTTCCTTTCCATCTTCTCTTTCTTTCTCCATATACATGTATTTCCCTGCACGTCTCCATCTCTTCAAGTTTTCCTCTTCAGGTATCCTTTCCAATTTTCCCTCTTTTTTTATCTTTAATCTTTTTTTTTTCTTTCAACCTTTAATTTCCGTTGCCAACACTTCTGCCTCCATGTCTCTTATACATAGCTCCTTTGCTTATACCTAGATTTCTCTCTCTCTCTCTCTCTTTCATTCCCAATATCTCCCTCACCTCTCTTCTACCCCCCTCCTCCCACTCTCTCTCTCTCCCCCAAAGCTGGCAGTGCAGAAACGGGGCCCTAATTTAAACAATCAAGCTGGCTCCCTCAAAGTGCCCATCCACAAAGACCGGCAATCAAAGTAACTAATTAAACAGAATCTTAAAGAACCAAAGTGGGCCCTGAGGGGAGAGTTGGGGAAGGGGAGGGGAAAGGCGGGGGAAGGGGAGGGGGAAGGGGAGGGGAAAGGCGGGGGAAGCGGTGGGGCAAAGGGTGGGGAAGTGGAAGAGGGAGAGTTGGGGAAGAATGGAGAATTAGCCAAGGGGAAGAGCTGCATGAAGTGTGGAAGAATGGTGGGACTGGATGAGGAAGAGAGTTGGTGAAATGAGGGAAGAGTGGGGGGTCAAAGGAGAGGGAGTGGAGGCAGCCAGTAAGGGATATCAGAACGCAAGGGTGAAGGGGAAAGTGTACGACTGGCGCAAAGAGAGGGGAGATGAGGGAGAACTATGAAGTGGGGCGAAAGGAGGAAGAGTGTGGACGAACGGGGGAGATATGGCGTTACTGGGTGAGGAACATTGTCTACGGTAATGAGTAATGTGTACCAATAGGGCAAAAAAAAAGGAGCATTAGCTACGGCTGTAAAGTGGGAAGTGATAGAATGGAAAAGGGTACCAGAATACAAGATAATAGAGAACTGGATAACATTTAAACTTGGAAAAGGGAAGGAACGGCAAAGGACAGGAAGAACTGAGCGAAATAAAGATGTTAGGAACGGAAAGGAATAAATGGAATGAAGTGTGAGAAACAGATATCAGGAAAATAAAGTGAAGGGGGAGAAAGTGGAAGAAATAAAGATGTAAGGAAAGATACTCACCTCACACACAATCTCTCTGTTGCTTATTCCCATCCTCTGCTACTGTTTACTTAATCTGGGAGTAGGACTTACATAAACAGGAACGAATAACCTCGAAAGGAACAATAGGTCCATGTAACAAATTCTCTCTCTCTCTCTCTCTCTAGGCCTGCGCACAAGTTGTCAATTAATAGAACAAGCGCTGGCACTGCTGGAGCGGCTTAGAGAAGGCCTTTGACAGGGAGTTTTCACAGGGTTAGGCTTTTGTTGGGGCAAGATGGAAGGGAGGAGAGACAAGAGAGGAAGAGGGAGAGAGAGGGAGGAGAGAGGGAGAGATGGAGAGAAAGAGAGAGAGACAGAGAGAGAGAGAGAGAGAGAGAGAGAGAGAGAGAGAGAGAGAGAGAGAGAGAGAGAGAGAGAATGTGGAAAAGGAAGGATTGATAAGAACAACAAAGTGGGAAGAAGGAGGAAAGGAACAAATATTAGTGAAGGAAGAAAGAGGTAGGAGGGATGTAAAAGGAACGGAGATGAATAGGGAGAAAACTGAAGAAAAGGGGCCAGAGTCAGGGAAGAACAGACACAATGGGGAGAAGCGAGAGAAAGTATGGAAATAGGAATTAATGAGAGAGAAGGAAGATACTGAAAAAGATAAAATAGGGGTAGAGAAAAGGAACGGAAAAAAAAAAAAGAATAAGGCGGGAACTGGAAACAAGATGCTACTGAGGAAAGTGAAGGGGAAAGATGATAAAATGACAAATGACGAGAAGGCAAAGAAAGATGTCAATGAGGTAAAGAAAATATCAACAGAAATAAAAATAGTATGGATAAGGGAAAGACAACTCAGAAAGGTTACCGCATACAGGACAAGAGGAAGTACATAGGAGTGACGAGAATAACCAAAATACCTGTAGGGATTCACCTGGTTATTGCCACAGGGCAGGTAATGACTATGTTATGGTTGATCTGAGGTCAGAAAAGGGACAGACGAGCAGAAGGAAGGAAAGAAAAAAGATGAGAGACCAGCAAAAAGCAGAGAAAATTGATTGCTGGATGGGAAATCTGACAATAAAAACAAAATTTAAGACAGACAAGGGAAGGAGATTAAGAACAAAAAGATAAAGGATGGGGAGCAGGAAACGTTCTACGAGAGAAAACAAAGAATAAAAAGAACAAGGAAGGGAAGGAAAAGGAATGGAGATGAAAGGAGGAGGAAAAGACCCACAGAAAAGGAGGGAAAAGTACAATAGGTGGAGAGAGGGAGGTGCACAGGAAAAGTACAATAGGCGGAGAGAGGGAGGTGCACAGAGGATAAAAAGGGCAGAGGAATGAAGAGAGAAACAATGAACCTAATAAAAAAAAAAAAAAAGTAAAAAAAAATATACGGTGAAAAACTACAAGAACAGGAAACTTAAAAGATGGGAGGGGAACGAAGAGGAAGGGAAGAGAACGAAGAGGGTGACAAATGAAAGGAAGGAAGATTAGGTAAGGACGACTGAGAAACTGAGTGGAAGCGCAGAAGAAAGGAAGGGGGAAGAAGGAAGACTTACAAGACAGGGAGAGGAAAATGAAGATAAGTGGAAAGAAAATTGAGGGGGGAAAATAAATGGAAAATGAAATGAAAAAATATATATGGGAGGCGAAGAAAAATGGACGCATCAACAAACAGGAAAATAAAAACAAGAAATATGGGAAGATTGGCATGGAACAAAAACAAAGAGTAAATGCAGGTTTTTCAGTCTGAAGAAGGAAGACAATGAGAAGACAAGAAGAAGAAAAACGTAGGAGAGAATGAAGGAAAGGCGACCGGAGAAGGAAAGAGGGTGTGGCGTTGGTGAGTGAAAGCTAAATTGCATTGAGAGGGAAGGTGGAGAGAGGATACAGACTAAAAGAGAAGAGAGGAGAGGGGGAGAAGTGAAAAAGAGGGGAAAATGGAACTGAAAGGGATGTAGGGACGGAGGTAAAGTGAGGGTGAAGGAGAGGGGAGAGAGTCACACCCGAAACACGAAGTGGAAAGAGGGGAAGACGGAAAATAAAGTAAGAGGAGACTTGAAATGGGCTAAAAAAAAAATCCAAGGAAAAAATGTTATAAAGGGTACAAAGGGAGTAAATAAACTCGATAGATGCAACGCTGACCCAGACAAAAGCACAGTTATAATAGAGGGTGAATCAAGAGGAAGTGCGTGTCAGGGGAAACTAACGCAGAGGGAACAAGGTGGAATTTATCTGCTGGCTTCCTACTCGCTATGCTTCATACCTTCATTGAGTACAAAAGGGTCCTCTACCTTAATGGAAGGGAAGATGGAAGGTTTTAGGGGCATACTAACCTTTTTAATCCAAGTGCGACTTTTGTATATTTTAGTCTTGTTCCTACCACACCATTTTACTAGAATTCTGAGAGATCCCCCATTGTGAGAAGCTTGATGTAGGTTTTACCCAAGTGCCCTAAGTCAAACTACCTCTCCTAACCTGAATCAAATCGTTTAGCAGCACCATGAATTAAATCATAAGTACGTCCTCTGGGTAAAGTCGTTGAAGAGGTTCGAAGGACAAGACAGAAGGCACGGTGAGCAACGCATCTCGTACCTGTCACGTACCTCTGATTGTTACGCATCTCTTACTGTTACGCATCTCTTACTGTTGGGCATCCCTCAATGTTATGCATCCCTAAATGTTACGCATCCCCAACTGTTAAGCAATAAACAGCTCTCAATGTATGGCACACTTCAATTCTTCGTGGGTGCTGCGGCTGGATCGGTAGCGACTGTCAGTAGCATTTGACTTCCCGAAATTATAGACCTGTTTGTAGTGAACACTGAATTGGGCTCTATCAATTACCCGACTCCATATATTAATATACTGGATTTTCTTAACGTTCGGGTTTATTTGATTTACTGTTAGTCCAATAAAATCGACTGTACTAAGTTTGAAAGAAATACTAGAGTATAAGATTTAATAATGATTGCATTAACTCTCTTAGGCTCACTCTTGTTTGCATATAATCGCCTGGCATTAGCAAAAATTAAGAGCTAGAGATACCTCGACTAAAAATGGATTAATTACGTCATATGAGGCTATTGAGCACTGCGTATAATCCAGCGGCAAAGACCCCAAAAGTTTTATCTAACATCTGAGCCCATTAACCATCTCTGCCTCTTTAATACGTTAGCCTCTGATCCAAATGATATTGATTTTCACTAGTTAAGCCTTTCAGCGTTGAGACATCTTATTAAAAATTTATTCCTGTATACGGAGACTATTTCAAACCCTTCAATATCGGGTACTCTTAAGCTGCATTAAATCGTCCTTTGGTAGCAAAAATAAAATGCAAAAAGACATAGTAGTGATGTGGAAATCAATAAATGACTATGGTAAGTCTGGCATTTTAATCAGTGAATCTTACTAAATTATCCTAACATATGTCCCAATTAATCCCGATACCTGACCATTTAATCAAGATACCTGACCATTTAATCCTGACACCTGACCACTTAATCCTAACACCTGACCATGTAATCTTGACACCTGACCATTTAATCCTGACACCTGACCATTTAATCCTGACACCTGACCATGTAATCCTGATACCTGACCATTAAATCCTGACACCTGACCATGTAATCCTGACACCTGACCATTTAATCCTGATACCTGACCATTTAATCCTGATACCTTACCATTTAATCCTGATACCTGACCATTTAATCTTGATATTTGACTACAGTACTCCTAGCATTCCATTGAGCCTTGAACCAGACTTAGCTATTCCTGACCTCTGATCCTCTTTACCCCGGCACTCGACCCCATTAACCCCAGCACTAGGTCACATTAACCCCTTCCAGAATGACGTTTCTTATTTTCTCAAGCAGACGATTTTCTTTAGCTTATTTTATTTTTAATTTTTTTGACCTGGAAGATATTAGCAATTGCCGTAACTGACCCAGTCAATAATCAACATCCTCGTCATGCTGAATAAAAATCTCCCGGTTGCAAATATAAAACAGGGAATAATTGGGTTAATTCTGAAGGGTAAAATGCGTTACTTCTGAAACCAATAATCTTCGAATCTAACTCTACTCCCGACATCTGATCGCCACTACCTGGGCCTTTGATCCCATTAATTCCAGTGCCATTAATCAGAAAGCTTAAATGTCGGATAACCCAGCCCTTCACGCGATCCCACCTGAAGCACCTACCTCTTCCGGCCGTAATGAGGCGGCCGCTTGAGGGGCATCCGGCCAAAGAGCTGACGACTGGAATCATGAACGATCTCTGCCAATTCCAGCGATAAGTCTCCGTCTCAGTTAACTCAATACCACGACGTATAACTTTTTTTTTAATTCCTGCTATCAATCCCATGGTGTTTATCTTATCTATGTTATCAATCTCTTGACGTATATCTTATTGCTGCTCTACTTCACATGATGTAACTTTATTCTATCCCCGCTCTCACCAGACGATGACAGGCAGCTTAGGAGAGGTGATTGGAACTAGAGGGGTGAGACAAATTCTTCCTTTAACTCCTCAGCACTAGATGGTTCTCCTGTTTTAAATATAATCGCCAGGAAGAAACAAGACTAAACTAATAAACACGTAACTCATTTGACGGTGTTAACTTGTAAGGCAGATATAAAATTTTACTCTAATGTGGCCTACAATTGTCATCGCTATCTTAAATTCCGAAATGTAACAATGGATTAGCACTAGAATAAAACGC
Organism: Coenobita brevimanus; assembly: GCF_032717465.1. Classification (NCBI taxonomy): domain Eukaryota; kingdom Metazoa; phylum Arthropoda; class Malacostraca; order Decapoda; family Coenobitidae; genus Coenobita; species Coenobita brevimanus. The sequence continues at coordinate 38,849,667 of NC_137063.1, forward strand.
CAATCACTAAGACGTAATATGGTGAAAGGTACAGATCTGTGGCACTGTCTTGTTCTATCGAGCTATGTAAAATAGCAGCAGGGGGTCGATAATCTAGGCCTGCTTAGTGAAAAAACAGAAAAATTATAATTTTCGTTTTGGTACTGCTCGCTTTAATATCCACTCTAGGTTGTTTTGTGAAGTGTTTGGGTGTTGTATGCGTGAGGGCAAACGTTACATACAAGCAACAAGTGTTATACCCGTTAAGACTAGAAGTTATAAATATGGACTCTGATGCATAAGTAGCCTGCTGGGAGGAAGTAAGAAAGGGGGGGGGGGAGAGGTCGGGCGGTCAACCACTTCACTCCAACAATGCACTTTATTGCTTTATTTCTGCTGCCTTCAGACGATTTTATTCAGCATAACAATACCAGTCACGTACTTTTTCACTATAATTTTCCTACCTCCAGACGATTCGGCTAAGGAAAGACTTTTCGACACGGAGCCTTGAATAACCTCTTCACACTCGAGGCATTAATAAATCTAAACAATAAAAATCGTCTGGGGATAGCAAGAATGAACAGAGAAAATATAATACGTCGTGGGCTTCGAGGAGCCAGAGCGATGGACTAAGACTGATCTAATTTCTACTCCGGGGCTTCAAATTAGGCGCCGTAAAAGTGTGAGTTATTTTCACTTTTTCCGCTCCTTGATGGGTGGGAATTACGAGACCTCATTCCGGGTAATAGCTCGTAATGGCCATATCCGTCACACGTTTTTGAGCGCCGAATGAAAAGGAATGTAACACGATATAGGAAGGCGAAGAGGAACGCCGAAAAAATGCTGGGGAAAGACTTTGGCTGGAAAAAAAAAAAAAAAAGAACTTAAGGGATAGCAAGGCAGTACAAAGAGCCCCGCCCTCAAAAAAAAAAAAAAAAAATAGATAAATTAAAAAAAAAAAATCCTGAGAAAACACGACATAGAAAAATGAAGACTCGAAAGGATAGGAAGGCAGCCTACAGAGAAGCGCAGGAAAAATGTTGGAAAAAGACCTTGGGATAGAAAACTGAAAGGGAATGTAAAGGATGGATGGCAGGGTAAATAGGCAGACTGGGAATATGCGAGAAAATATCTTACACAGGAAACTGGCAAGGAAGAGGAAGGACAGGAAGGTAGTGTACAAAAGGAAACTAGAAAAATGCTAGAAATGACTGGCAACAGAAAACTGAAAAGGATGGGAAAGATAAAATTCAGAATAAGGAGAAGAGCCAGAAAAAAATAATATGGAAGACTCTGCATAGAAAACTGACCTTATGAGTATGTTCAATTAGGCAAGTATACATGAAACGAAATTTAGAGTAAATACGAATATCCAAAGAGCATTAGTACTGCATATAAATAATCCATAGCTTGATTCAGAGTGAGAGAAATTGAGGAAAAATATATATACAACTGTACTAGGCGACCAGATGCAGACACCATACAAGAGTTATTATATTACAGGGAAAGACATAGAGAAATTAGGGCAGCACTCCCCTCTCTCGTCTCCAAAGAACAGTACCTGACACATTTTTTTTATTTTTTTTGCCGCTCCTCCTATTTGGTTATTTGTACAAGTTTTCAGCGGGTGGAAAGTTTGGCTGTCAGTTTTTTTTGCTTCTTTTCTCTGGTTGCCTGTTTCCATTTCAAGCCTTCAAGCCGTTTCACTTACCTGCTCTTCCTTTCCTTCCTGTCTCAGTTTTCATTTCAACCATGTTCCATTATTCTTTTTTTTCTAATCTAGTTTCTCGGCGTCACATTTCTTCATGCCTACTCTGTCTCCCCCCTCCCCTATTTTCGATTTCCCTATTTTTTTTTAATGTGCTTCTTTCCGTCCTTATGCATTCACCTGCCCCTTCACATTCTCTCTCTCTCTCTCTCTCTCTCTCTCTCTCTCTCTCTCTCTCATCTGTTTCACGCTCATATTTATTCCTCTCAAGTTCGCTCTTCCTTCCTCCTATCATTCCCCTGTCTTCCCTCTCCCTCTTCCAGGTCTCAGTGTCTTAGTTTTTTCTTCTCCTCTCTCCGGGGTAATTTTCACTCTTCTTTACCCTTTCCACCAGCTATTTCCCTCCCTCCTAACTTATCGCATCTTCGGTTCGTCCTGTACTTTATACTTAATACTAAAAACTGTTCCTCACCTGTTTTTCTTCTCTTTCAATTGCTTCCCCTATCCCTCCCTCCATTACATCTTTCTTCTCATTTTTTCTGGTCTTCCTTTTTTGTGCTCATTTTGTACATACTTACTCTCTTCATTCATCTTATGTTCCCTGATCTTATTCACCAATGCAATATTATTCTCATTTGCTTTCTGTTGTTCAGCTTTTGTTCATCTAGTTTAACTGTCTGTTTGCGTTCCGTCTTTTAACTGATCTCTCTCTCTCTCTCTGTTCAAAGTAAACTACTGTACCTGTTACACTTTAGCTTGGACCACACTTCGCATCTCTCCATCATGAATGCTTAGTTGTTACAATCGAATGACACTAGAATAAGATGCCAGTCACGAAGAGGTGCTATAGAAAGAATGTAAGGCTGTAGTACTCTTTTTCTGCCATTGATATACACGAAGTACGTTGCAAAAAGGACGAAAACTTTAGCCAAGGTAAGGTGAAAAGAGTACAGGGAAATACCTGTGCATCGTGCAGTGATGAAGCATGATATACTTTCCAGTCAAAAGTGATAAATTCTATTCCTTGTCAAAATTTCCCTCCGTAACAAAACATAGAATTATCAGCCAAATTTCGACAACAAAACGTCATAATAGACACAAGAAAACTCAATTTGCTGCATATAAAACAAACGGATCAGCAAAAACCCACGTAACCTTAACAACACCTTAAATAAAGCGTATCTTAAAAGGGCAATTATCAATCACTGCAGGAGGAAAAGACAAGATAATCAAACTCAGCGATGCCGCCACGAAAACCCGTCAAAACTAATGAATTCATGGCAGAGTCTTCGTCTTGGGCAACAACATTTAAACCCGACCCTAAACAAACGAAGTCCACACAACCCCTGGCCCTAACTTGGCTAATATTAGGTTAAGTAAGAGAAAACTGGCTTGATTTCGTTAGGTAACTCGATAAACGGGCTGTGTCTCCGAGTCTCAGCCCTCCTCCAACCCACCACCCCCCTCTCACACATACACGTACACAAGCACATGTACGGACACACACACACACACACACACACACACACACACACACACACACACTACTTTGTATCACCACTATGGAGATTATTCTTCTACTATAACATTACGATGTACTGAATGCCGCGTTTGCAGTAATTTGATTAGTTAAATAACTGATATAAAGCGCAAGAGTACATAAAAATACAAAGAATAAACGTCTAATCACAATTATAAACGATTATACAAATATGAAATAGTAATTAAACAGCACTTGTGAATAAGTCGTAATTTACTGAATAAATGTCCTAAGTGACACTGCGGAATGAATGCAATACTGGTTTCTTAAGTTCACCATCAACTGTTCATGCAACATTATCGTGGTATCCTCATATCTTCAGTGTGTATACTTCCATCCCAAAGACCGAGTATCAGTAAAGAATCCGTTATTATTAGTGTTATCATCATCATCATCATTATCATTACTATTACAGTCTCCTCAAAACCCCACGCCCTCACCTTTACCCACTCTCTCCCTTTATCCTCTCTCGCTCCTTCTCTCCATCCTCCCTGACATACAACTACATGCTTATTCTCCAACCCATCTTGTTCCTCAATACCTAATCTTATCCTTATCCTCTCTCAACTTCTCTCCTCCCGTCCCCTCTTGCTCCCTTCACTCACTTCTGTCTTGCATACTTTCTCTCTCTCTCTCATTCCTAAATATACGAGTACCTCTATACATAATCTCAAACCCCTCCCCTTTCTCTCTATACCCTACCCTCACCCTACATGCACTCCCCCCATTTTCACACCGTCATCCTTTAACTCACCTCCTCACCCTGATCGTATCTTTTATCCCCAGTTTTTCTGTCTTTTACATTTAGCCTATTTTCTCATATGTATTCCTGCCATCACCAGTTTAGTCACATTTTAGTCCTTCTTCCCCTCTCCATCCCTCGCATATATCCTTACCCCTTCCTCTCACGTACCCTTTCACTCCTATCACCCCACGCTCCTCTACTCCCTTCTCGTTACTTACACTTTTACCTTCACCCTCTGCGCCAACATTCCCCCTCTCCTCATCGTCCTCTGCTGGCAGGCCTCCTACAAACGCTGTGTAAAGGGGGTTACTTTCGCCAGGAGAGGGGAGGCAGGAACGAGATTTTTTAACAGTTCGTCGCAGAGCTTCTGAAGGCTGGCGTACTCTGAAAGTCTGGTTACCAAGTTTTCCAAGCCGTATGCGGAAAAACTCGATTTCGTCACAACACAATTTCAGGAATTTTCTGTACAGTCTAAAACAAAAGTCTTGTCGCGATTTTTGGTGAAGACATCTGATAAAAGGCTAACCTTTAGGGCATGCCAGTGTCGAATGCGTTACTGGGGTAGGACTCTCAGATTGTTTCGCGACTGACATTAATCATCGGACAAAGCAGCGACACGACTTTTGTCTTAGACTGTACATCCCACCGTCAGTACTAACAGTCCTAAATATACTTTAAATATTTTAGGCGAATGGAAGGTTTTACATGATTATTCTCTGTGACACGAACTTGAATACCAGTACTTCAGTTAATGGAACAGTACATGGCACACACTAAGGCGCAGTAACTCCACACTGGTAAAAACATCCCTCACCCTTAAAATGCCTAGACTGATGCAAAAAGGAAGTGCTCTCCACAGTGTCAAGCATCAAGCATACACGACCTTATAATTTCTCAGTGGGTTCAAACAGACCAAATACCTTTTCTCAAGTCTTGCTAGTTAATATGTAGCTTGAAAAACGAAGTAAGGACAAACACTGATGTACTGTGCACATTTTTCCCTCGCCTCGGACTACAATTTCTGGGATATTATACATGTAGAGTTCTCCTTACTTTCACCGGTCCCCTCACGTTAAGCCAGTCTCATTCATAATACAACTCACTATCACCATACTGTTTGCCTCCACAACTCCATCATAAAGCTTCTCTCCACATCAAGTAAGTACTCCCCCACCACTTACACCCCCTCACGCAAACCAATCTCCCTAATCTTGCCATCAAATACCTTCCTTCACATGTGGAACTTTCTTCAAATCTCATTTTGTGGTACAGGCTATTGTCACTCACCACTTCCCCTCATCTAAATCTTACCTACCTCCTCACCTAAGTAAACCAGTCCCCACACACCTATATGATGCCTCTCCACCTAAAGCCAGTCTACTTACAACTTACCTCTCTATCTCCTCACCTACGAGAACATTATGGTTAACCATCCTTTCTCCCTACTGCCCATCTGCTAACCTCTTCAACTGAAACCTCCTCCACCACCTACGGTTTACCTCCCACCGTCTCACCTAAAGAAGCAAGCGTACAGACTTCTTGCCATCTTCCCTACCTTATTCCCACCTTCTCCACAACCTCACCTAGACACGCAAGCTTCGTAGCAACTTAATGGCTCCACCTACAGCCAACCTACTATCTACCCATTTAATGCTATCCTCTCTACCTATACACTACCTTCTATCTACTCATCTAATGCTATCCTCTCTACATTTAACTGACCTACTCCCCATCTCAAGCTCTCCCTTCCACCAACAGCCAACTTTCTATCAATCCACCTAAGGTTATACCCTCTTCCTTCTATCTTCACACCTTAACCACTTCAATTTTATGACATATCCTGTAAAATAATCTTCCTATCCTCAGCTAACAATCTGCAGCTTAGGAGAGACTTAGAACTGCGGGGGTTAGATACAATCTTCAGTAACCCATTCTGTATTAAAGGTAGTCCTAAAATTCAATAAAATCGTCTGCAGGTAAGAACTACAGTAGTCAGACAGAGCCCTCATTAACCCCTTCAGAATTAAGGGTCTTCCCAAGGCTCCACAACATCGTCTAGAGGTAACAGTAGTACGGTACAACTAAAACATCTTCCCAGTTAAGAAGCCAGCCTCCGTGCCTCCCCTACCTCCTCATGCAGCAGGGGAGGGTAGGCAGTGAAGACATCCCCCTAAAATATACAACACAAGGGCCCGCGACGAGGGTGATAATATATTCTTGCCCGCCAAACTTTCCCTAACTTAGCTGTGGGATTTTCCGGCAACTTTCCCCACAGTGTTGCTCAAGTTTGGCTGGAGGTAAGGGTGTGTCGGCCTGCCCTACACTTGCTTACATGCCTACTACGATGATGCCAGTATGCTCATTCTGCCTGACTTGAATAAAAGCCGATGCTTATATGGTCTGTCAAAAATGTAAGGAGAATTTGATATACAGGCAGAGGGAAAAACAGATAATCTCCAAAACATATACCTTGCCGTGATGATATACACTGTGTTGTCTATAATTTTGGAGGGCAAAAGGATATCATCTTCAGACTACCGGACTTATTAATATGAAATACAGGGAATTATATAAGCCAGACGGACAGATAGACAAATAGGTCAACACACAGACAGACCTCATTATTTGCAAAGTAATGTATGGATTATGTTCTTGCAATCAACCCGACGGCTGTGTAGGATCCGCTTCTGTTAAATAAAATCGTCTGGCGTTGGCTGGTATAAAACTCACGAGTCCTAATTCAGAGCCACAATAACAGTTCCCCCACACAGGTAATTACAGCAACACACGTAATCAACAGCGAGACAGAGAACCCCGTGAAATGTAACACAGTGCTCATTATACGACCAAGTGGCATGCGTCGCCTGTGTTGTGGTGGGGCCATGTGTTTACCGTTTACATCATCTGCATGCAATTTCCATCTTATAACCACAGGCGTTACAGCTCCTACCTACACCTTTGACAACAAACAAACAAACACACACACACACACACACACACACACACACACACACACACACACACACACAAATTACCTGAGACAGACTGATGATGAGAGTGAAATGGATCAACAATAAAGGCGATGCTCGAGTTTGTGAAGTACAAGGAGACCGTGAGGCAAAAGAAATAAGACATGAAGATAAAGGGCAGTGAGAATAATGTACAATACTATTACAATATTCCTGAACTGGTGCACTATTCTATATGTGTTTTCAGTCTTAGGATGGAGCCCACACCACGGCCGACATTTAAGGTGAGTATTTGGACTTTACATTTCCAAATTCTAGCATAACCCTGTCGATTCTACCAATGGCAAATACAGATTCTGACACACATAAATACAGCCAATACATCACTTCGACTTCCACATGCATCACCTCTCCAACAAACATCCCTTCCCTCTTCGTACTTCACAGACATGGGTGAGGGTTAATCCTGGCATCACTCTTCTTCCGAGGAGAAGGTCCGGTCTTGCAGTTGGTTTAATATGGAGTGATACTGATTATATACCTTGAAGAACTGCATTAACACTATCAGAAACGTGTAAAGTGATAGTATGCACTATTCAAGACAAATACGATAAAACATTCGGACATTTCATTTTCATAACTCCATATGGATTGAGCGGAGCGAATTCCCATTTATCATCGTCTCGCGCCAGAAAGAGTGCGATAAAAGAGATGATTAATTTCAATGACCCTCTCATTCCTCTTAATTCATTCATCTCTACCTCATCAACCTCCCTGAAATTTCACATCCATTTCTCTTCCAAAAATGCATTTACTTTAATTTCCTCTTACATTACTCTATATTACATTATCACAAACCCTTTTCCTCATCACCTTCCATTTCTCCTCATGCCTCTTATTCCTCTCACTATGTGGGTTTCCTCTAAGCTGACGGAACTAACAACGGCGGTTAGAATACATACATATATATATATATATATATATATATATATATATATATATATATATAGGCATAGTCGTACAAAAGGTGTTGAAGGAGATAGTTTCTAAGCCGGTCACTAAAAAGGGCCACTTTAAAGGTGGATAAAATGGTGTGACGTTAACAGGAATGGAACAAAAATGCATCACCTTCTACGATGGGTCTTCCCAGAGATGAATGAAATGGTCTGAGGATCACAATTATATATATATATATAAAAAAAAGTTATGATACCGAAGAAGTTGGACATCACAGACTTTACCCCTCACACAATAACGAGTTCTTAATGGGGTTATTTTCTGTAAATGAACATCACACATGCACTAAGGCAGGCTCCCTCAGCAACACACCGCCCCTGCCCGCCTGCCAAGCTTCACACTGGCCTTCCTGGGCTTGCCAGAGTTGGAGGCATAATTTCATATTCAAAGGCCTGTCTATATTGACCAACTGGCCCGGCTGAAGAGGTAGGAAGCTGGGAGGGAGGAAACCAGTGCTGGGAGGGAAAGGTACGTAGGCTTGGAGGGAAAGAGAGTATGCTTGGAGGGGAAGGAGCATACCCTTGGAGGAATGGAGAGTAAAGTGGAGGGAAAGATGCGTGGCCTTGGATACGAAGAAGAGGACGGAGGGAGATTAACGACTACTGTGAGATGCCGAACATGCTTGGAGAGGAAGGTGCGTAAGTTTAAGAGGGGAAGGTGCGTAGGCTTGAAGGGAAAGCTGTAGGCTTAGAGGGAAAGGTGTGTAGGCTTGGAGGGAAAGGTGTGTAGGCCTGGAAGGAAAGGTGTGTAGGTCTGGAGGGAAAGGTGTGTAGGCCTGGAAGGAAAGGTGTGTAGGCCTGGAGGGAAAGGTGTGTAGACTTGGAGGGAAAGGTGTGTAGGCTTTGGGGGAAAGGTGTGTAGGCTTGAAGGGGAAAATGCGAGGAAATGAAGGGATGGAGGACAGCCTTGAAGGGGAAGAAAGGTAAGCTTGAAGGAAGGGCGTAGGCTTGGTGGAGAAGGAAGTTTTGGCTTCGAGGGGAAGGGGGCGAGTACTGGGAGGGGAAACGACTGTAAGATTTGGAGAGGCAGGAGAGAGAGAGAGACTGCTTGGAGAAGAGAAAACAGCGGGAGGAAGAAGAGAAGAAATCGGAGGGAGGGAGGAGGGAAGGTCTGGCATGTAAACAGAGTGATGAAGGGGAGAAAGCTTGAAGGGTAGAGAATAAATGGAAGGAACAAGAGTCGAGAAAGAAAAGAGGGTTGGGTGGGGAAAAGGCGAAAAACTTGAAAGAAGAAAATAAAAAATAAAAGAGGCACAGGAGACGAATGACTCCGAAAAACACCTGAATGGACGATGAAGGGTGGAAGAAACGGAAAGGGCTGAAAAATAAGCCTGGGATGAGAGAGGAATGTAAGAAAGATTCGGTGTGTGTGTGTGTGTGTGTGTGTGTGTGTGTGTGTGTGTGTGTGTGTGTGTGAGAGAGAGAGAGAGAGAGAGAGAGAGAGAGAGAGAGAGAGAGAGAGGATTGATATGGAAGCAAAGTGTTCCCTCTCAGAAGTTTGTTCAGAAAAGTCCAGCACACTCACGGGTTATGTTTACCGTGCCATAGTTGCCTTATTGCTGCATGCGTGTGGAGAGAGGGAGAAAGGGAGGGAGAGGGGGAGGAAGAGAGGAAGGAGAGGGGGAGGGAGAGAGGAAGGAGAGGAAGGAAGCGAGAAGAGAAAGGGGAAGAGAGAGGGAGGGGGAGAAAATAAAAGAGAGGAGAGAAAGAAAAGGAGAGGAGAGAGGGAGTGCAGGAGGGGAGAGAAAGTGATGGAATGGTGAAAAAGTGAAAGAGAGAGTAGGGAGAGGTAGAGAGAGAAGGGGATGAGACTTGGGGGAGAAAATAAGCAAGGAGAGAAAAAATGGTAGTGGAGAGAGAGAGAGAGAGAGAGAGAGAGAGAGAGAGAGAGAGAGAGAGAGGTTGTTTAATTTATATTTTTTTACGGGCTATGGGAAAATTGTGAAGACAGGGACAAAGAATGAGATGGACCAGGGAGTAAGGGAGAGATGGGATGAGAGGACGGGATAAGGGAGAGACAGGATGAAAGGACGGGACTATAAGGGGAAGGCAGGATGAGAGGACGGGATAAGGGAGAGGCAGGATGAGAGGACGGAATAAGGGAGAGATAGGATAAGAGGCCGGGATAAGGGAGAGTCAGGATGAGAGGACGGGATAAGGGAGAGACAGGATGAGAGGACGGGATAAGGGAGAGACAGGATGAGAGGACGGGATAAGGGAGAGAGGAGATAAGAGGACGGGATAAGGGAGAGATAGGATGAGAGGACGGGATAAGGGAGAGGTAAGATGAGAGGAGGGATGAAGAGGAAGATTTAGGAGACAAGATAAGGGACGAGAGGGTAAGATACAGAGTTGAGAGGCCATGAAAAGAGTCGAGAGGGCAAAATAGAACCGACAGAGCATGTCAGACGGCTCTACAGTCCTTTCTCAACTGTTAATTATAAAAGAAGTCAAATCTCCCTGTTTCCTATTAATAATATTCTTCTGTAACTACTACCCTTCGTCTTTATCTTAACAAACCTCCTTAAGTCTTACATTTCTTCTCTTTCTCCCCCAGATCTTTGTTACAAGTCCTTATTTTCATCCCTGTTCACTTCCTTTCCTTTACAGTTCGTGCCTCCTCTTGCTCTTCAACTCATCCTTATTTCAGTACTGTTATTCTCTGTTACAATTTCCTAGCAGCTCTTCTCTCTTGTAACTTTCCTCCATCCCCATATTCTTCCACTTCTAAGAATTTCTCCCACTACTTTCCTCCACCTCCTCTCTTTCACGCAACCTTCCTTCATCCCTCCTCGCCATCTTATTTCTACTGTCTCCTCCACCTTCTTCTAATATTCTCTTACAATTTTCCTCTAACCCTTCTGTTTCATGTGGTTTTCCTCTCTCTCTCTCTCTCTCTCTCTCTCCTTCCTGACCTTGTCTCTTACAAATTTCCTCCACTTCCTCGAACTCATGCAGTTGTCCTCCATCCCCTTCTCCTCTTCCCCCTCCGCCTCCTCTCTTCTTAGGCCATTCTCCAGCCCTCAGCGACACCTCGGCTCCCTTTACAATAGACTTACGCAGGCACTGGAGTTCCCTATCCACTGAGACACCCTCCTTCGCCCTTTAGAGGTGTGAAGTGGCACGTGGAGGGCTGAGGAGGAGGTGTGGGGGTGTGGGAAGCTAGGATGATGTAATGGAAGTGAGGGAATGGTGTGGAAGGAGGTGAAAAGGAAGTAAGCATGGTGTGGAACGTGGGGGAGATGTGGAAGGAATGGGAGGGTGGGAGTTAGGAGGGTGTAAAGGAGGCGAGAGGATGGTGTGAGAAGATGGGGTGGGATTGAGGAAGAGAAGGAGAGGTGTGCAAGAGGAGGTGAGGGATGGTGGTGTGGCAGGTGGTGAGGATTTGTGGTGTGAGGGAGAGGTATGGGTGGAGGTAGAGAAGAGTATATTGAAGAAGACGAGATCAGTAAGGAAAGAGGTGAAGGAGTTGTGTTGAGGGGTGTGGAGAGGATGGAGTGGGGGGATGTGGAGAGGGTGGGATGGAGGGATGTGGAAAGTGTGGAGTGGAGGATAGTAAGAAGGATGGCGAGAGAGAGGGGTGTGGGAGGTGGGAAGGCTCAACCCATTGGCAAGAGAGTGAAGAAGGATGGTGTGGAAAGTGTAGAAGTGAGAAGGGGATATCAGTGAATGGGGTAAAGGGTAAGTAATGAGGAGAAAAGTAGCGTAGGGGGAAAAGAAAATCTAGTAGACTATTGTATGGGGGAGAAAATGTGGACTGACCGGGTTGAGGGAAGGCTGAGAAGTGTGGAAAGGAGAGAGGAAGGGGGAGAGTAATGTGAAGGATGTGGATGAAAGGTGAAAAGTAAGGACGAATAGGAGAAAAATAAGTTGGGAGAAAGCCAGGCAGAAACAGACATTATAAAGTATACGTATGTAAATAAGTAAATAAATAAACGACAGAGAGAGAGAGAGAGAGAGAGAGAGAGAGAGAGAGAGAGAGAGGAAAAGAATAGCTTTGGTACAGATGGACTGGGGAGGAGGAGGGAAATGAGAAAGGGATGGGAGGGGGGGAGGGACGGAGAAAAATGTGATGGCATTGGAGCGAAGGAAGGGGAGTGGTGAGAGTGGCGAGGGAGAACACCAAACAGAAAACAAATAAACTAACAAACAACAAAATACAGAGATCATAATAAAGAGAACAATAAAAAAAAACTTAGCCACAGATGAACACAAGAACAAATACATAAAAGTTCAAAGTGGAAAAGAATACAGAATAAGTCTTTAGCATTATCAGCAAAACAAGATTAACATTACGATGATGATAATAATAATAATAATAATAATAATAATCAACACCTGAAGAGGCTAATTAATGAATCCCCATATACAGTAAAGGTAACTCGTCTACCTGTAAGAGAACCGTGGCAGAATGGCACCTGGATTGTGGGACGAGTACTTTTTGCCCTGTGTGTGTGTGTGTGTGTGTGTGTGTGTGTGTGTGTGTGTGTGTGTGTGTGTGACTAACATTTAGAAATTATATAGTTCATTTACACACCAATACAAACTGTGCACATATACTGAGCACACACACACACACACACACACACCTAATTTTTTCCTCTTTCTCACTCTCTCTCTGCCTGACACAAATAAAACCTGGAGCAATACAGTCCCCGCCTCACGGTTTACAGTTCAAAATGGCGCTAATTCTGTTACGCAGGCGAAGCAAAATTCCACTTAATCTCGTCCTTCGTGATCACTTGAGCCCTGAGTCGACCGGGCACAAACAAGCCTGAATAATTTACACGGGAACCCCCTGCCATTCGCTGGGAAAAAAGAAAACGAGGGCGACAAAAGGAAAAAGGGTAAATAAAAGCAATAAACCAAAGAACCTAAGTATTAAAACGTTCGCGAAAACTAGGTAAGATTAATTTAACTTTTGAAAACGTCAGAGAAAAGCAAGAAAAAGATCTATGCGTATTTTTTTTTTTTTTTTTTTTTTCACAAGCAAGCCAAAAAGCCGGGGATATTAAGCGCAAACGCCTCCAACCCGTGAAAAATGGCAGTGGAAAAAAAAAAGAAAAAAGAAAAAAAAGAAACACGAGTAATGTATTTTTGCAAAGCTGAACTGACGAGGGATGCACGAGAAATAAATACAGAGCACGCTGACTCATACTCCATTCAGTGTACATTTAACAGAGAGAGAAAAGAATATATGTGTTTAACTATATTTTCCTGAGCACTAGCTAATGGGTTTGAAAGAAATACATTTATGAAGGAAAGTTAAATTAAGCCACAAAGAGAGTAACATAGCTGAAATATCTAAATATGTACTATAAGCTAATAAAGGGAATAACAGGTGAACAGCACAGCGGATATGACCTATTATAAAAATCAGAATATTATGGGTACAGCAGTAACAGCCGACGGGTTACAAATTTAAGAATCAATGGCAGAGGTGCAATAACAAAGCACCTGAATTTATTTAGAAACTTCGTAAATCGTATCCCAATAAAGTCATATAAGATCGACAAAATCAGAAAACAGATATGTCGATAAACTTTTTGACGATGATCGAAACTTCAATTATTCTCTTATTTCCGGGGTCCCTCCACATCCAAACAAAATCATCCGGTCGTAAACAGTAAAAAAAAAAATAAATAAATAAATAAACAGAGGAATCATCGAGTTGAAGAGATGATGATAATGACACAGCGTGGATGAAAAGTCAGGTAGAGAGCTCGGTGACAGACACTGATCCAAGTAAAGGCGGTGGTGTCTCCGGGGTAGAGGTAAACTGGGTATTCTACAGCAGGTCCATCGTGGCCCAACACCTGTCACCTGCATCACCACTACCACGACTAACACTGGCTGGACTGACAGACACACACATACATACACACAAAAAAATATATCTCTCTCTCTCTCTTTAGCCTATTTGAACGCTTATGAATCAATCTACACATTTCAAACGAAGATTTTATTACACGCTTGCTCTTCTATGCTAGTGTTAATAGATCTGTTCCCGGTCATTACACTATTGTCTTACAGCTTCATTTACCCCAAATATTTTCTCTTACTGGCATTTCTCGATAGCAATCCCCTTCATCAGTCCCAGGTCTTCTTGCTTCTCCCTTTCCTCTTCTCTCCCTCTAGCTTAGTTCCATCCTCTCCCATTATCATTACTTTCTTTTTTTATTGTTAATGCACACTTCCCTTAGCTTGTTATCTTTTTCCCTCTCTCATTCCCCCCTCTCTTCATCTTCATCCTCCCTTTAGGCTTTCATACCCTCTCTTATTCCCTTTATTTAAGTCTCAGCCATTCTTCAGTATCTCCTTCCCTCATTTTCTCCCCTTCTCACTTTCATTCCTCTTTCCTTGTCCCCGTTCTCCTCAATCTAGTCCATCTCCTCATCTTCCTCCCACAACTTCACTCTCCTCCTCCCAGTACATCTCCCCAACTTATTCCCTTTCATCTCCACTTCCCAGTCTTGTTCTCTCTCACTGCCCCTCCCCCTCTCTCTCTCTCTCTCTCTCTTCCAGAACCTCTCTCAGTTCATACCCTATCCTCTTTACTTCCCACTCTCTCTCTCTCTCTCTCTCTCTCTCTATAACTTTCACTTTCGCCCTCTTCCTCTCTCCTCTCCCACTCCTCGTCTTCTCTCTTGCCAGTCCTCACTCCCATATTCTTTCCTCTCAACTTCACAGTCTCTCTCTTTCTCTCTCTCTAGCTTCTCCTGTTCCTCTTCTTTTTCTACCTTCACCCTTCTGTATTCATTATTCGCCTTCCCTCTCTCTCCAGTTCCCTTTTCTTCTCCCCTCTCTCCTCCTCCCTCTTCTACTCCTTCCATACCCTTTTCCGTTACCCCCTCCCTCCCTCTCTCTCTCTCTCTCTTCTACTTATGCTTCTCCTTTTCTGTCTCTCTCAATCCTATATCCTTCTCTTCCACCGGTTCTTCTCCATCTCCTTTTACTTCTCCTGCTCTTCTGTTCCTCCCTCCTACATCTATCCATTCCCTACTACCATTCCCGCCATTCTTCTTCTTTTACTCTCCCACTACTGTTGCTACCTTCCACCCCACCTATATCATTCTCCCTTCCTTCTTCCTCTCCATTTATCTCTCCCACTCCCATCTCTACCATTCCACATCTTTTTCTTCTTCCTTACCCATTCCTACCCTCTCTCCAACCTTTACTGTTCTCCCCTCTTCTAACTCCCTTCCTTCTCGCTTGTACCCGCCCTCTTCCTCCCTCCCTTTCCCTCCTTCTCTTCCTCTTTCTCCCTCCCCTCGTCCCTCCCGCTCCCTCGTCTCTGGCCAACTAGTCCCTTTACTCGTCTCAGCTCGCATTTGTCTAGACAGCTTCCTTCAAGAGAGTCCTCCCTCATGTTTCAGCATTAAGGGGGAGGAACGCGGAGGAGACCGAGAGGGAGAAAGGGAGCGGAGAGGATGAGATGGGGAGAGAGGAGAAAGAGGGGAGAAACCGAAGAAGGCTGAAGGGGAAGAAAGGAAGGAGTTATAGGAGAAATGCAGGCTAAAGAAAGAAGGGAAGAGTAGGAGAAACGAGGGGAGAGAAAATGCAAAATGGGGAGGAAGCAGGAAAAATTAATATATGGGAATGAGAATAAGGAGAATTAAGTGACCAAGATACAGAAATAATAAAGAAAGGTCACACGTAGAGAAAAGTCAAAGAGGGCAAGGTCGAGGTGGGAGAAGGAAGAGGATAAGTGAGGAAAGGAGAAAAATACATACTTTGTACTCTTCACTCTAGAATGTGTTTAACTGCGGATAGGACACTAGATACACTTTATATCCAAGCTATTTAATTAACACTGTGCAAGGCAATTTCTTACATATACTGGTGACGAAGGAATGGTCTGCTGTATTTTGGTGGAAGTATTTGCCAATTAGTTTATACCTAATACCTCTAGTGAAATTTTACTGATCTACTGTAAATATTAACTAACTACCATAATTATCGCCATGACAGGAACTACAGAAAAGGCTAATGGCAAGACGGGAAAAGAAAGAGGACAATAGAAAAAGACCCGAGAAGAGAGCACGAAGAAACCACTGCAAAAACCAGTACACAAGGGGCGGGGGGCACAGAAAAGGGGGGGTACAAAGAGGGGAGCGGAAGAGGGGGGGGTATCCGGGGACGGGGAAGGGGGTGGAGGTAGGGGAGGGGAGGGGAGGGGGGGAGGGAGGAGGGGAGGGGAGAGGAGGGTGGAGGGGAGGGGAGGGGAGGGGAGGTAGACCAACACCTAAATTGCATTCCTGGAGGCGTGACATCCGGGGAGGCGTTAACACACACAGCCTAAGATGCGGGTCGGGTCGGGGAGAGGAGGAGGGAGGAAAGAGGGACAGGAAGAGGAGGAGGAGAACGAAGAAGTACGAAGGACCGAGAGAGTACAAGACGCTGGCCAAGGAGAAAGACAAAGGAGGTGAAGGAAGTAGGAGGAGAAGGCAGAGAAGGTGGGGGAGGAGGAACGGAAGGAGAGGGAGGAGGAGGAAAGGAAGGAGAGGCAGGAGGGAAGAAGGGGGAGACAGGGAGGGAGAGGGAAAGAGAGAAGAAGGACGAGGAAGAAGGATGTAGGAACACGGAAGTACAAGATGCCGGCTAAGTGGGACTGAAGGAAGGACGAAGAGAAGAGAAGGGAGAAGACATAGAGGAGGAGGAAGAGAAAGCGGTGAAGGAGGAGGAGGAGGAGGAGGAGATGTAGCTGAAGGAGGCAGACTGATGTAGTAAATATGAAAATACAAAACAGAGGAGCAGAAGGAAAGGAGTGAAGAGGGGTGAAGAGAGGAGGAGGGAAAGAGGAGGGAAGGGGGAAGATGAAAGTAAGATCAAGTAGCAGGAGTGCTACAGAGGGAGTGAAGGAAATGCGAAGAGAAAGGAGTGAAGGGAGGAAACAAAGGGAGGGTGAGAGAGAGGGAGGGAGGGAGGAGCAGAAGGAGCATAGGAGTGGAAGATGCGGGCTAAGGAGGTAAACAGAGGGAGGAAAGGAGGTATGTAGGGGAGAAGGGAGACACAGATGGAGGGAGAAGAGCCAGAGGGGAGAAGGACGAGAAGGAGGTGACAGAGTATGAACGCAAAAGTGAAGGAAAAAAGAAGGGAGGAAATGACTGGGACAATATAAAAAGAGAGAGGGAGGGAGTAAGGAAATGGAAGAAGAGAAAGACATACTGGAGTAGCCGAAAACTGAGAAGAGAAAGAAAGAAGGATGAAGTGTACTAAGACATAAGAACAAAGAGGGGAAAAAAGACGGTGAGAAAAAGAAGGGGGAAAGAAATAAGAGGGATGGATAGGAGAGAAAATGATTTACAAATACAATAACATGGAAGGAAGACGGAAGGTGAGAAAAAGAAGAAACTGGAAGGAAATAAAAGGGAAGGATGAAGGAGGGTGAGTGACAGGAGGGAGGGTGAGATTGGAGGGAGTTTGGGTAAATAGTTTTTGGAAGGCAAGAGCGCTGGTGGAGGCAAGGGAGGGAAACGAAGAGAGGAGGAGGAAAGAGGGTGAAAGGGGAGGAAGAAACTGGGGAGGGAGAAAGAGAGGATGTGGAGTGAGGGAGGATGAGAGGAATAGAAAGAAGGTGTGGTGCAAGGGAGGAGAGGAAGAGAAACAGGATGTGGTAGGGAGAAGGGCAAGAAGGGGGGAGAGAGAGAGAGAGAGAGAGAGAGAGAGAGAGAGAGAGAGAGAGAGAGAGAGAGAGAGAGAGAGAGAGAGGGGGGGTGAGGTAATAAAGGAAAAAGTAGAGAAGGGAGAGAAAGAGTGCGTGGTGGGAGGAGCATGAAAGGGGAAAATGTTGAGACAGAAGATATTCATCAGCAGTTTGGAAGCATGAGTAAGCTGGAAGAGTATAGGAGAGACAGATAAAGGCCTAACCAAGATCAGGGAGAAATATCTTATCGTAAAGAAGCATGTGTGTAGAGAGAAAAAAACGAGAAAAATTTCAGGGTTAGGGTTGCTAGGTGTGAAATTTACGAGAACGGGAGAAAGAAAAAAAAAGAAAAAGAAAAAGGAAACAAAGAAAGGGAAGAGGATGAGGGAGGGAGTAGGCGTGGGGACGAGGATGAAAATAAAATGAAGTAGAGATCAAAGAAAGACAAAGGGCAGCATTTGGGAACAGGCAGGAAAAATGTAAATGGAGCGAGACACCGAGGAATGATGAAAGAAAGGAAGAATGGTCGCAAGGAACACCGAACAGGAAGGAAAGCGGGGACGGCAAGAGGAAGCTGGGACAGAAGGAAGCAAAAACTGGAATGAAGGATAAAAGCATGATAAAAACCCTTTCAGTCCTATGATAAAATTTTTCACTGTACTCCAAGTTTTTATCAGACGGTTTTACTCAAGTTAGGAAGGACGTTTGGTAGTAAAGAAGGTTTATGAAGGCCTTTATCTGATCCATACAATTCGAAACGTACCCTCGAAACTTTAAAAAACAAATAAAAAAATCGCTTGGAAATAACATGACTGAACTAATAATACGGGTTACCGGAGTCAGGAGGTTAAAGAGGAAAATGATGACAGGAATGATACAGTAAAATGGAGCGCAGGATGATGGATGAAGGACGAAGGGAGGAAAGAAGGAAGGGGTGGGAAAAAACGAAAGGAGGAGGAGGAGAGGAGGCCAGGCCAGGTCATGTCGAGTGGATTTACTGAGGAAGGCAGGAAAGGTGGAGGAAGCTGAGGAAGGTAGGGAGGGAGAGCACTGGGAAGGAAGGAGACAAAAAGGAGAGAGGGAGAGAAGGAAGGAGGGAAAGGAAGAGAGGGGCGAGAAGAGGGAAGGATGGAAAGAGGGGGAGACAATGAACGGGGGAAAGAATTACCAGTGAGAAGTGGGATGGAGGGTGGGGAAAAAGGAGGGAAAGAAGGGGGAAGGAGGGAGAGAAAGAGAAGAGAGAACAGCAGGAAGGAGGGGGAGAAGAAGAAAGGAAGGAGAGAAGGAGGAAGGAGGAAAAGAGGGAAGGATGAGAAGACGGAAAGAGGGAAAGAAAGAGTAGGGAGAGAAGAAGGTAGTAGGAGGAGAAGAGGGAAGAGGGAGAAAAACAAGAGGGAGAAAAGACAAGGAGAAAAAAAAAAGAATCGTGGAAAGAGATGGAACGCAAAACAGATGCATGAAGACAAAAAAAGAAGGGAAAGATGGAAAGAAGACTGGAAGGGCAGGACTGAGGCAAAGAAGACGGGGGAGAGAAGGATCGAGGACGGAACTGTACGAAGGAAGGACATGAGAAGTATTACATGGGGATGGATGGGGAGAGGGGGAAACAAAAAACAAGAGAGGGAAAGGAAGAAAAATCGAGAGAAGGCAGAGAATCGGAAAGAAGAGAAATGAAATAAAATGGGGATAAGAGAAAAATAATTCGGAGATGCCTGTAGAAGCAATAAAGGGACAATAAAGAAATATAAGAAAGGAAGATAAATAATGGAAGGAACAGATCACAGAGAAGGAAGAGACGAATGACCAAGGCAGGTCAGAGTGAATTTAGTGAGACACACAAAGGAAGAGGAAGGGAGGGAGAGAGGAAGGAGGGAGAAAGAAGCGGGAAGCAAAAATGATGGAAGAGGATGGTGGGAGGGGAAGGATAGAGGAGGGGGGGGGAAGGGTAGGAAAAAGAAAGACTGAGAAATATAAAACTGAGGTACCTCTTTTTCTTGAGGGAAAAAAGCGAAGGAGGGATCAGAAGTCGAGAGAGAGAGAGAGAGAGAGAGAGAGAGAGAGAGAGAGAGAGAGAGAGAGAGAGAAATCAAAACGGCAAAGAGAGAGGGCAAGAAAAAGACGAAAATGAAAAAGTGAGACAGAAACTAGAAAAAAAGTTCAATAAAAAAGAATGAAAAGTTAGGGGAGGGACGCGCGGAGAAGGAAGAGGAGCAAAAATGGAAGGACAAGGAAAATGAGTAAGAAGAGAAAAACACGCAAAGAGAATAAAGAGGGATTGGTAGAGAGGGATTAAAAAAAGGAAAAGAAAAGAGAAGGAAGAGGATGATAACTTAAACAAAATTGGAAATGACTGGGTAGATATTATTTCGTGAACCAACATTGGCTATTTTTGTGCCAAGGAACTGGGATATTGTTTTTACTCTCTCTCTCTCTCTCTCTCTCTCTCTCTCTCTCTCTCTCTCTCTCACACACACACACACATTCTTACCTTTACTTCCTTGATCCTTCTCGCCTCTTCCATTTTTGCTTCTGTTTCCCTTTTCTGTTCTCCCCGTTTCCCTTCCTCTCCCTGCTTTCCTCTCAACATTATTTTTTCCTGTTTCTCATCTTTATTCCCTTGATGAACCCTCTCACCCTTTCCCACTTCTGCTTCTTATTCCCATCTATATTGCCCTCAAGTCTTTCCCTCTTCCTTCCTTCCTCTCCGACTTCCTTCCTCTCCCTCTTTCTTCCCTCCTCCCTCCCTCCTCAGGAAAAACCCGGACCCCATCTGTACTAACCGGCAACATCCAATAACACTCTTCAATCTTGCTTCTTTTGCTCCTCCACCCCCACCTCCACCTCCCCTGTTTCCCCGCCCTCCTTTTTTCCTTTTCAGTATCGTATAATTCTGACCATGTATATTTTTCCTAGTTAGTCGTTTATTTCGCTTTTCTTAACCGATCCTTCTCTTATGCCATTTGAGTGTTGTCTGATGTAGTTTGGCTTCACTGTTAATTTCTTTCTTTACGACGCAAGTTTATATCTAGTGTACTTGTTTTCACTTCCAACTCTATCTTTTCACACTTTCTTACCTTCTTCGTGTACAGGAAACATCCCATCAATGTTTACTTTTATGATACTTGCAGGTATGTAGGCATCAAAAGGCAATGATAATTCGCACACTAGAACATAACCACCCCACGGCAGTAATTGCTATAACGTATGAACATTATCAAACTCAGTATTTGCTACGCAGTGATGTAAACCATATTACCGTATAACACGATTCACTGCAGTCTCGGAGCAGCTTGCTTGCTTTCGGCCACTGAGATGATGAAAACACTGTGCCGTTACTGTTCATTTGAATGAAAAACCTCTTCATGTGAATGGGATGTTAAACCTGTGCCCTCTTATCTTTCTGAATGTTCTGATATAAAGTGATGTTTGCAGACCCTTCCCACAAAATCAAATAACTGCACACACACACACACACACACACACACAAGCTGTTACTAACTATTAAGTTCCATTATTAGTTGGATCGTAACACTAACTCTCGAGTGTATTTGTGTACAGTGAACAACAGTAGTCGTGTCGCGGTTTTGTCCGAAGATAAAATGTAACTCGTGAAACATTATGAACCGTCCGTATGACAGACGGCGGAATGTACCAGACGCCTAGCCCGTTAGCTTATGTTTTCACCAAATTTCACGACACGATTATTGTTGCTTACTGTACCACAGATGTTCCCAGTCTTCTGACTCGCTCCTGTGTAAACGCGGCTGTTTATATCCATGTACTCAATCTTTCACATCTGACCCTCAAAGGACGCATGCTCTACCTTCCAAAAATAGTCCTAGCCAGCGCACACTCACTCGCCCAGAAAAATCCCAATCTTGCGCACACCGAATACTACACACTACAAACGGAGACAGCCACGCAAGCCTTTTGAGTGCTCCACGAGGCATCACCCTTGCCATTCACTGAGCTCTTGTTCCTTGTGGCACTGCAGTTCTCGACAATGGATTGTACTTTCGTTAAGAAGTCTCTGTCAGCGATTTATTTTGCTTATTAAACCTCTTGTCTGTTACTCATGTATTTTTTTTCACGAACACTGTGTGCATAGATGTCGTAACTGAGAGTCTGTCATATGCAAAAATAAACTGGTAAGAAAAGGTGTTACAAAGCTTCAAAGTCAAAGAAAATATTAGCAATCATCACTCCTTATTTATTCCACTGTCCAGGCACGACATTCAAAGGATTTCTTAGTTTAACCTTTTCACTACGAGGACATTATTTTTTGTCACTGTTCTTCCACCAAATGATTTTAACTGAACTTCGTTGGAAGCTCTCTCGTTGTGAAGTTTGTTGATGTAGGCTGTATCTACTCTCTCTAGTTCGAAAAGTGCACAAATATACGTCATCTGATTAATATTTCCAATTGACAAGGATGAACAAGCCCTAAGGAACATGGTTACTCTCTCTCTCTCTCTCTCCAGCGCGTGCATTATCACTCACCTTATCATTCCCTAGTATAGAAAACCTATACATGGAATCGCAAAAGTGCTGCAAATGTCTTACTTTCCCTGATTTTTCTTCATTTCGAGCAATCCCAGACTCTTCCTTTGTTTTTGTAGTTCCTTGCCCGTGTCCGTTCCCATCTTTCCTTTCCTCTATCCTTTGTTTCCTTTACTGTATTTCCGACATCGATTCCTTTCCTTTACTGTAGTTCTCTTCATCACACGATCTCGTTTCTTCCCCTCTTTTCTCCTTCTTCTCCTCCTCCTCCTCTTCTCTCCTTTTTTCCCCTACCCTTTCCCTCTAACTCGTCTCTCCACTTCTCTTCATCCCTTATTCCATCTCTCCTATCTGCCTCACTTTTTTCTTCTCTCTTCCTTCATTCCTTCTTCATCCCCCACTCCACTTCATTATTCTTTTTCCCCTCCACGCCACATTTTCTCTCTCCTCCTCCTCTTTGTCTCTACCTCTTGTCTTCTTTGTTCTCCCTCCACCCTAATTCATTCTCTCCTTCTTTCTACTTCATCTCTTCTTTTTCCCTCCAGGTTCCATTCTCTCTCCTCCTCCTCCTCCTCTCTACCTCCTGTCTTCTTTATCCTCCCTTCACCCTCACTCCCTCTCTCGTCCCCTTTCTTCATCTATTTTTTCCCTCCCCCCCCTCATCCCCTCTCCCCTCCTCTCTTCTTTTTCCTCCCCCATCCTCATTCATCTCAGCAAGTAGTAATTTCCACCTACCGTCTTCTTCCACAGTATGGCTCGGTACTGGGGGACGCCTTGAGAACTGGAGTCTGTGAGCACCACGGAGAGGAAGAAAGGGGCCTTCTCGCTGTCGCAGCCCACGTAGTTCTGGTGCACTGCGGAGAGAGAGGAAGGCGATTAATTTGGCAAGTCGTGGGAATGAGGGACGGGGTGGGAATATCTTGGGCACAGTGAGGAATAAGTGAAAAGGAGCGGAGACCAAGAGAAAGTCAGAACAAACATGAAGAGAGAAAGTCAAAACAAAGTATGTATCATTAATTTTCAGTTTTCCAAATCCAATGGTTCTGATGTACAACGGGAAGCTAAAGGAAGGCGATTAAATTCCGGATCTGGATGAATGTCAGAAGGAAGGAGAAGGAATTAGGAATAAGTGAAAAATAAAGCGAGAGGTTACTAAAGAATGGTAGGAAGGAGCCATTTCTCTGTACCATCCAACATAGTTCTGGTACACTTCGGGAAACGAGATTAAGGGAATTACATAGGAAAGCAGAGTGAGTGGGGATAAATGGGACGCAAAGGGGGGGGGGTGTAGGGAAGGGAAAGGAAAGGAAAGGAAGGGAGAGAGAGAGAGAGAGAGAGAGAGAGAGAGAGAGAGAGAGAGAGAGAGAGAGAGAGAGAGAGAACATGAATTTTCGAATCCCACTGTTCAGATGTACGGCAGCAAGACAGACGAAAACGATAATATTGATCCAAATAAATGTGAAGGGGGGAAGGGGGAGGGTACAGCCTAAGAAAGAACAGGGAGCGAACAGACTAAGGAGGGAAAAATTGAAGAGCAAGTCAAGAGAAAGTAGATGAAAGAGAAGAAGTAATTGAAGCCTCTTACAATTGCACACCACGAAGTTCTGATGTGGGAGGACAGAGGGTGACTGAACAGCGTATATGAGCGAATACGAGTTATGGAGGGGGAATAAGAAGGACGAGCGAAAGGGTAAATGTAGGAAGAGGAAGAGGGGATGAGTAGGAAGTGGAAGATCAAATAAGAATAGCCAAAGGGATTAATCTTGAAGTGGGGGAGGAATTTAGTAAGAAGTGTGAATAAACGAAAGAGGAACAACGAGAAAGAGGAAAGCAAAGAGGGTACGAAAGGGACCTCTTAGCTGTCGCAGTCCAAGTACTTGTGATGCACTGCGGGAGGCCAGAGGAAGGCGATTAAACTGGGAATTTGGGTAAACATTAGAGGAACGGAGGGGGTATAAGTAGGCAGAGGTGTAAGTAGGATGAGGGAGAAGAGGTTAAGAATATGGAGAAGTCAGTACGAAGAGACAGAGGTACGTAGGTAAAGAGAACTGGAATGAGAAGGAAAAGGGAAATTGAGAGTTGAAAAAGAAGAGAGAGGGAATAGGCAAATGGTGAGACGAGGGATAACAAAAGGGAAGACTAAGTAGAAAGAGGGTGAGGGAGTAAGTAACAGGGGGGAAGAAAAAGGAGAGGAAGTATGTAAGAGAGAAATCGAGATAAAGAATCACCATCCATGTAGCAGTGATGTACAGCAGAGGAGAGAGGGAGATTAAACGGGATTTGGGTGAATGAAAAGGGGAAAGAAATGGGAATGCAGATGAAAGGAAAAAGGTTAATAACAAACAGCCACAGGTTTAGGCGAGTGAAAGACAGGAAGAAATAAGAACGAGACAGAAGGAAGGGAACAAGGCTAAATAATAAGAAACATCCGGCAGTAGAACTGTATACGGCTGGCTACCCTCGACCATGGGAAGTACTACCATGAGAGTGAAATGTGGCTGCAGGCTTACTAGCTAGCCATACAATCATCACTCTTATGCAAGGAACATTCAACCACTTGTGTACAGCCACTCGCTGAAAACCGAGATACTTTCACTACAGATTCCACAACTTCTGATACCCTTCGGGGATATAAAGCCAATCGATTAAACCATTCAGAACGATGATTATTTTTACTTTGTTCTTCCTATAACATGATTTTGCCTTGCTTTGGAGAGATTACTGAACAAAAGGAGTCAGAACAGCCGTCATCAACCCCACCACCGTAAGAGTCCTCCATTAAGCTACACAAAATCATCTGCTCAGTAGTCAAAAGAAAAGAACAAAAAAGGACAGCACTTAATTTTCTTCTCCCTGTATCCAGATTATTTCGTTCTGCTTCGGACAGACTTGTAAACAGAATGGGTTACAAAGAACTTCCTCCACAATAATAACGAATATATAGAATAAATGTCATCAAGATGTAAGAATTAGGCTGGATTTCAGAGAGAGAGAGAGAGAGAGCACTGGAAAAACAACAGATAAACACAGAGAAAGAACTAAGTAGCAAGATAAATGGATAAACAGATAATGAAATAAAGTTTTCTAGTGATCTAATTATTGTTATCCACTAAAACAGGAACAAAAGACAACATGATAATTATAATTTGTTCCGAAGCACCACCAGAGAGGAACGGTACTGTGTGTGTGTGTGTGTGTGTGTGTGTGTGTGTGTGTGTGTGTGTGTGTGTGTGTGTGTGTGTGTGTGTGTGTGTGTGTGTGTGTGTGTGTGTGTGTGTGTGTGTGTGTGTGTGTGTGTGTGTGCGCGTGTGCGTGTGTGTGCACGCGCGCGCGTGTAACAGCAGCAGATCACGGTATGACGGGAGTGAACGCGACCCACTGCACATCGCCTTCAACTTAACTATATCTCCAATTCACATTCCTCTCCCCTCAATCTCCTCTCTCTACATCTTGTTCTTTAACTTCCTCCCATCTCCTCCATGTCTAATTCCCTCCCGTTCCTCGCTTTCATCTGTTTCTACTACTCCATATTAATCTTCATTTCTCCCATACACTGTCTTCAACTGCTTGTCTCTTACATTCTCACTACATCTCAGACTAGTCCTAGGTCACCTTTTCTCCTACTTTGCTACCTGTGTTTAATTCTACCATTAGTCTCGCCTCACCTCTGATACCTACCAACAAGTCCTCCCAATATCGTACCCTACTGGTGAAGTGCAAAAATCTACTGTTCTAAAAGTTCCAAATGATGATATTAACAAACAATTCGAAGCTTTTCTACCTAGAGCTGGTTTCACGTTTTTCTCTCTTAAACTTTCACCCATAACTTAAATGCTTTTCCACTATAGCCTCGGAATGGACTAAACCCGGCCATCAAGGGAGGCTGGAGGCGAGATCGGGGTATTTACATTGGCGTGTTTGTCCCTCTCTCGCTCAGGACGGTCAACGGGGCATGCAATCAGAAAGGGAGTTACTGGTGTGGTGGCGTCCTTGGCTGTAGCTCTATTTTCTGATTAAATTCGTGACACCTTGGCCATAATTTGAGTGACAAATAATGTTATTGTTAAATCGTGGCGACAATCTAAGTGATAGCCTACAAGTACCTGTGTGAATTTCTGTAATACAATTCTGTCTGTTCACTATTTTTCCTAGTTCGTTTTTTAATTGACGATCTGTATTTTTGCATGGTAATATTATTTGTTCAAAAAGTGACTATTTTCTTTAGTATGAATTCTTTGGCTTGGGTAATATGGGTAATTTGCTGCAACCATCTTTCTTGTTTAGGAGTTCCTCCAGCTCACTGTATTAATTTTCGTGTAAATGAAACGTATTACTACAACTAAAATTTCATACGTTCGATACCCGGCACACTAGCAATGAAGGGTCAGGCGTTTGTTTTCCAGTTTTATATGTACAGACACTAAATATCTCCCTCTAACTCGCCTGTATATTTACTCTCGTCTAATTATTCACTTTACCCTCACTCCTTCCTAGCTTTACCTTCCTCTGTCCTTTCCCACTCACTGCCACTCCTTCCTAGCTTTACCTTCCTCTGTCCTTTCCCACTCACTGCCACTCCCTCTTTCCGTATTATCCAAATTATTCATATTAACCTTGTTCTTATTTATTTTTATACTTCCATTACCCCACTCTCTTATTTCCTCCTCTTATCTTTACTCGTCCCAGCGTAATCAGTTTTACTCCTTTTTAATCCCTTTAATCCAGTGACTTTTTTTTCTTTTCACAGTTCCATCATACAACTTCATTCACCCATCTTCAGTTGTCATGGTGAAGAGATTAACTAAGGTCATATCTAACCCCTCCAGTTCGAAGTCCCTCTCCTACAGTGAACAAAATCGTCTAGAAATGGCAAGAAAAAATGAAATATGTACCTGGAATGAAGAGATTAACTCCCCATTTCACTTATTCGTCCTTCATCCATAATTTCATCATTATCACCGTTACCCCTACCTGTTCTCTCTCATTACCAGTTCCCTTTATCCTTTCCATCTCTCTTCTGCTTCATTACTGTCTCTTGACGCCTCATTTTCCTTATTATTTTATTGTGTTCCTCAGCTCATCATTTCCTTATCCGGCCTACATTCCACTATTCCTGCGTTACCTCTGTAGCTTCCATTTTTCTCACCGTCTCTTTTCATTGTCCTACTCTTTATTTTCCTTATTTATCATTCCTTTCTCCATCATTTCTTAAATACCACTTTCATCCTCGTCAATCCTTCCTCTTCCACCTCTCTCATTACCAACTGGCATTCTCCCCTTTGTCTGTCATTATCCTCTTCCTCATTTTATCCTACTCTCCAACTTATTCCCCCTTATCCTGCCGTTATCCATCATTCCTTCATTATCACTTATTTTCATTACCCCTACCTGTTCCACCTCCCTCATTACCAACTGGCATTATCCTCAGCGTCTCTCTCATTATCCCTCACACACTCACACTTACCGCCTCTGCCTCAGTCCAATTGGAAAACGTAATTATAATAGCGGCCATCTTTGTGTGCCTTGCTCATCCAGTCGATAAAATAATCTCGGGTGACGCTGTGATGATGCTGGGACACACACACACACACACACACACACACACACACACACACACACACACACACACACACACACACAATACGTACAGTAAATATATGACTCAAGCTTTCCCACACATGCAACTCCATTTACAAAATAAAGGAAACCTTCTATAACATACGCTTACACACAAGCTATCGTACACACGCTCACTTACACGTACATAACTGTCAAACTCATAACCTTAGATGCACTACACTACAAAGACACTAACGTATGCGCAAATGAACACATATATATTCAAGAACACAAACAAATATGCACGTACGTACGTAAACACGCAAACATAACGAAGACATACCGCCTATATGGGCAGACTTAAAGCTTGTATGTACACACAAATGCACTTATGTACAATAAAACACACACACACACACACACGCACACACACACACACACACACACACACACACACACACACACACAACCAGCCCCATAAAATGCACACTACCACCTGGTGTCCTCAAACCCTATTCATCCAGGGAACGAAATATCCAATCCATTATTTTTTCCGCCATTTTCCATCTGGTTCATAGGCATCGATCTCTCCGGGGCGAATCAGGCATTGTCCGGAAGAGCCCCGCTTGCGTCGCCCTCCGCTGTTTGTCGTAATTTCATGACGCTTGTTACCCGGGTGGCCATTGTGTCGAGGTGAGGTGGCGCGTATCGGGGGTGTAGCTCTGTTTGGAGAGGTGTGCTGGTGTGTGGCGGAGTGTGGTTCTCTGTGAGGCGGTGTGTGGCTGAGTGTGAGGCGGTGTGTGGCTGAGTGTGAGGTGGTGTGTGGCTGAGTGTGAGGTGGACTCTGGTTGAGAGTGGGGTGGACTGTGTGTATGTGGTGTCTGGGGGTGCTGGTGGTAATCTGTGACCGACTGTGGTTGAATGTGAGGTGGAATTGTGAGGGAGTGGTGTTTGGCAAGGTGCGGTGGTATGTGGTTGATTGTGTGGTGTTTGGGTGAGTGTGGTAGAGTGGGGGAGTGTGATTCAATGTGAGGTGGAGTGTGGTTCAGTGTGAGGAAGAGTGGTTTAGTGTGAGATGGAGTTTGGTTGAGTATGAGATGGAGTTTGGTTGCGTATGAGGCGAAGTGTCTTGAAGTGGTATACAGTACATTTAGTTAAGGTATAGCGTGGTATGTGATGTGGTGTGCGTGAGGGGTGGTGGTGTGTCACAGTGGTTTGTGGTAGGGAGCATCTACACTTTTATAATCAGGCTAAGTCAAGGAGTGGTTATGTGTAATATGCTGTGATATGTAGTATGCGTGCGTGCTCTTCTGGTATTGTGGTTATGACAGTGTGTATTGTGGTGTTACTCTGCGTTGTTCTGGATGTGGTGCTGTGTACTGGGATGTGGTGATGATCGCTTGGGTGTGTCGAGTTGTGTAGCAAGATTTGGTGGTATGCTTCTAGTGGTAATGACGTGTATTCCAGTTGGGTAATTTACAGAACAGATGTGTTTGTTGGTGTGTGGTAAAGTGTGATTTTGCGACAGGGTGTGCTGATGTGTGCCGTGTGTGTGAATATATATGATTATGGTGTGATGTGTGCTGTGTAGGGTGGTGTGCGCCTGAGAGCTGGTGGACGAGAGAGTATAAACGTTGTGTGCCTGTACCGAGCTGTGATTGGATAGGACAGGATACACTAAAGTGGTGGGCATTTGTGTCGCCAGCTGAGGCAGGCTGGGTAAAGGATCCAGGGTTGTGAATCAGCGTTTGTATAATTCACTTTTGGTGTGGTCACAGTGCTAACACTAGGGAAATGCTATAGTAAAAGCGAGTAATAGTGTAGTAACAGTGTCCAGAACTGCAAAATTAATATTGATGCAGATTGCAGGAACATTAGGAAAACGCTACAGTGAAACAACAGAAAAGCAGCGATGTGTGGGGGTATGATTCAATACACTGGCTCAAAATTTGGTGCTGTTAAATTTTAGCAACATGGAAACGCTATAGTAGCTACAGTAACAGTGAAATCAATATCTACTGTTCAGTTCGAGTGGTCACATAATAATACCATTAGGGAAACGACATAGTAACAGTGAAACAACGGCGTAGTAGCGGTGCAGTGTCGGTGATGAGGAGGGGAGGACACGGCGACGGCCGGAGGGATGAGAGCCACAGCCACCAGCAATAACAATCACCCTTGACGAAGTAGTCCACTCAACCCCTCCCCCCCCTCCACCACTGCTACACACACACACACACACACACACACACACACACACACACACACACACACACACGGGTTACCAACCTTTAATGGGCGTTATTAAATTCTGTTTTCGTGCTCAATTACTAAATCGTAATATATTTTAATCTTTACCCATGAAATAACACTTGCCATTAAACGTCCGGATCAGTTCCTTCTTGTGTAATCAAAATAATATCAAATAATTCAACAATGTTCTACCAATAGTCTCAGTCAGTGCAAAACAAGGTAAATGTCGGGTCAACATCACTACAATTTGTGAAGCGTTTATCATATTCTGCAACTACTGCTTGAAAATGCCAGGATACGACTACCACCAAAAATAATCAACATTAATTACACTGCTACTTAATTATATTCGAGTTATATTTCTCATCTAGGATATGACCCAAATGATATACCGAAACATATTATATTCATGGTTTATATTAAAAGTTAGTACTGTTATTCTTCTCATTCCAGTTTGGAGACTCATGAACATATGCCATAAAAGATGATGCACAATTTTTATAACGGGACTGCGAGTGCGTGAGGTGGAGGGAGAGGAGGGTTGAGGAAGACCGAGGATGAGGTGGATGGTGTGGAGATGAGGATGACCGAGGATGAGGTGGATGGGGAGGAGGGAGATGAGGAAGACCGATAGTTACCGTAAATCATCTAAATAATTGTACCTGGCCAATCGGAACTAAGATACACAGTTGAGCGCCGAGTCATTCAGGCAAACCTCGTAACCTTCTCTGGTGCCAGTTTTACTATGCTGTTGTTAATTTCTTTCCATCGTTAAAAGCAGACATTGGGTTGGGAAATAACAGTGGAGTTACTGATGAAAAAGAACGAAGCGCTGAGGAGCTTTCGACCTTAAGCCTATTAATTGAAATGCGATTGTGATGAATTAAGAGCAGTGTCGCAAACACACCTTCATTTTCTGTGTGTGTGTGTGTGTGTGTGTGTGTGTGTGTGTGTGTGTGTGTGTGTGTGTGTGTGTGTGTGTGTGTGTGTGTGTGTGTGTGTGTGTGTGTGTGTGTGTGTGTGTGTGTGTGTGTGTGTGTGTGTGTGTGTGTGTGTGTGTGTGTGTGTGTGTGTGTGTGTGTGTGTGTTGGATCACTTTATACACGGGGTTGTGCTGCTTTCTTGTTGGCCTCCTCCTCATCACCACCACTCTCTTCCCTCCTCCTCCTCCTCCACTTCCCTAGGGCAACAAACAACAATTTATGCACTGGGTTTCAAACTAACGATGTAAGCGTCTTACCCACTTGAATATCGCTGTTCAGTTTCGCACAACTTGACAAATTTCGACACGGTTACGAGACTGAAAAGAACTCCGACTCTAATTGCGTCTAATCGTTTTTATAATGTTGGTATCATTATTCTGAAAGGCAGCAGTGCGGTTTATCATTCACTCCTCTCTTAGAAGCTGGATATAAAACGTCTGGATGAAGCAAAAAGATGATCTAAAAGCTATCAACATTCAGAGGGGGTTAACGTCTTCAGGACGAGGATAAAATAAACCTTCATTAGTCGGAATAAACTAAAACGAAATCCTTAGGTTGAAGAGGTTAAGACTATTTTTTAAAGCCATCAACTCAAAGGTGTTTCTCCTAAGCTGAATGAAATCGTCTGGTCTGAACCCCCAAATTAAACCTTCACTGTAACAAGGAAATGAAGCTAATCTAACTCTTCAGCACCAGAGGCTTGCCCTAAGAGTGAAATCGCCTGACGGAAACCAAACACACGGGATTAACTTTTGGCTTAAGATGGGGAGAGAGATTGTAATACGTAACCGGTAAATTAAAATCATGGAACATATTCTAGTACACCTTCATTAAAATCATCGCCATCTTTCTCATCACAAAATTCGAAGCTATTAAGACGAAATTAATAAATCTTACCATCATCATCATCATCATAGACAATTTCAATATAAAAATCACAATCATAATCTTACCATCATCATCATCATTATTCAAATTTCCCTCCTGATCTCGTTTCGTCAGCTCCTATCGCGTCTGCCCTCTCTCCTTTACTGCCTCCTTCCCATCCCCTTCTGTCAATATATCTCTGTTTTCCAAGCCATTTCCTCACGACTACCAGCCTGATTTATACATCCACCGTCATCTATACCTTCCTCCACCCTGAAATTAATTCCCCCCTCCCCACCTTCATCTTCCCCTTCCTCCTCCCTAGAATTACATCCCCCCTCCCCACCTGAATCTTCCCCTTCCTCCTCCCTAAATTTAATTCCCCCCTCCCCATCTTCATCTTCCCCTTCCTCCAACTCTCTTCCCTTCACGTTTCTTTAGCAGCTTCCTCCTCCCCCCACTGACCTATTCTTATCTAGTCTTTAATTTTCTTTTCATCATTTTTTTCTCATTTGTAAGAGATATACATTTCTCTCTAAATTTCTTTCTTCCCAGCCTCATTTTCACCTTCCTTCATCCCTACCCTGCTCTCTCTCTCTCTCCCTCAAAAACCTATTATTTCCTTCTTTCTCTCGGACAAATTTTCCCCAGTATTTTATCACCTTAAGTCTTTAGCACCTTTGTTTTGTTTTCAGTATTTCTTCATTTTCTCTCCTTATGGCATATTTTCGTTATAATAATTTTTTCTTCAGTTCCCAGAATCTCAAGTGCAATAAATTTCTGCTTACATCAATTTTGTGTTTAAACAGTTATTTCCCTTATTTCCCTGTTTTGCTGTATGTTTTCCTTAGTAATTTTCGTAACATCATAATTAACAACTTCTGCCTCATATTTTCTTCCTACCCTTTAGAACAGCGGTCGGGGAACTTTCCAGGTGATGATGGTAAAAAATGCCTTACCTTTCTGTACCGTTTCTCATCACACCTGTTATGTGGAATGCAGCTTTGTCACCTAAAAAGTACACGTATTCCAGAAACGGTCGTAAAAATTTAAGGTCTTGTTTATACTACTGTGCACTCGGTTTTAATAATGGCCATTTCTTTTGATTATGATTCAAAGTTGTGATTTTTTTTTTTTTTATACTAGCAAACCCGTTCTTTTGATGGGGCCTCTCCAAACCCAAGTCGTCTGGCGGAAGGAAGAATACAGAACAAGGTATCAACGTTCTGAAGGGGTTAATGCTGATTGTTTCTCTCTCTAAGATGAATAAAATCGTCCGAAAATAACAAGTTTAAACAAAAATCGTCAAAGTATCCACAGGGTTAATGGTTCATGTTAAAATTAGAAACATTCTTCTCTAATCTGTAAACGTTTAGAGCCACTTCCTAACCCCCTTCATTAAAAAAAGTAAAAAATATAAATCCCTGTCCAAATATAAGTGCTGAATAAGTGATAATTACTACGCACTTACCGGTCTTAATGAGGATATCTTTACAAAATGAGATATTGCGCGAAAATTAAAGTTGTAATCACTGGAGCTATTTTTACCACTCCCTCCCTTGCGGCTTAATGTAATGAGTCGAAGTCTTTGCTTTATCATTACATACGTATTTATTTTCGTATATGTAATCATTAGTTTAAGTTTAGGTACATCACACTTTCTTTTTTGCCTATTTGTTTTTCTGCACTTTTTTTCTTTTCGTATATATAATCATTCGTATAAGTTTAGGTAAATCACACTTTTTTTTTTTGTCTATTCGTTTTCCTGCACTTTCATTTTTTTAGGGGGGGGGGGTCAATATTGCATCTTTCCTCCTCACACTTACTGTTTTACCTCCTACACAGGTCGACATTTTCTTTGATATTTGCCCTTCCCTCAAGTGCTATTCTACAATTCCTTTTATTATTATTATTATCACTATCATTATTATTATTATTATTATTATTCTTTTCACACATCCTTCCTTTTTCCTTTCAGTTTTCTATTTTATCTGTTCATTCATCCTTACCTCTTTTATCCAGTATTTTAGATTTAATTTTTCCTACTTCTTTATCTTCAGTCTTTCCATCCCTCCTTTAGACCACCAAATTCTTTCTACAATACCTACATTTCCTTCTAGTCCTCCTTTCTTCCTTCCTTCTTTCCACTTTCACTCCAACCTTTCCTACAGTTTTCCTTCGTTAACCCCTTCAGTTTCTTTCCTTGCATTTTTTCTTTACTCCCCTCAACATGCCATTCATTCTTCCTTCTACCGTGGTTTTCATTTATTAATTCCATTCACAATTCCCTTCCACCTTTTTTCCTTTTTCTCCAATTTTCCTTCCTTTCTTTCCTCCATTTTTTGTAAGTCTTTCCAGTTTTTCTCCATTCCTTTCAGTTCTATCACCCTTCCCTCCAGGTTCCTTTCTTTCCTTTCCTCCTGTCATCCTTCCAGTTTTCCGTCCACCAACTTTTTCTCATTTTTTCCTCCCCTCCTTCGATGCATAACACCCACCATCTGCCCCCGCCTCTCTCTCTCTCTCTCTTTCAAAAAAAAAAAAAAAAAAAAAAAAAAAAAAAAATCGATCTCTATTCCGGAAGTAATTTAGCAACACTGATTCCCGCCCAGGCACCCTCAAAGGACCGCCTGCAAATTTCCATCTCCAAACCCCCTCTCCATTTCCCCCCCCTCTCTCTCTCTCTCTCTCTCTCTCCACCTACCCTCCCTCCCCTGCTACCCCCACCAATTCCATCCCCGTTCCCCTCTCGCTAAAACTCGTCATTTGCGAGATTTTAATGCAGGGGCTGCCGAGACCCGCGACACGCCTCTGAGTTTTTATATTCTCTCTCTCTCTCTCTCTCTCTCTCTCTCTCAATCAATCAAACACACGTCAACAGCAGCTAAGAATATTTTGGATTTTAATCATGTATGTAGAGAAACGGTTCTGATGGCTTTTCTACTTTTTTTTAATACATTTATATCTGTCACTTTTAAAGGAAATACGTAAATCAGGCCCATCACCACTGACACCGAAAAATAAACATTACTTTTTAATAAATCCTGACATTTCAAGTTCAGTGTCACGCTACTGGGCATGTCTGAAAAGAAGTATAATTTATTCTGTATTTATTTACTAATTTTTTGCATGATACAGTAAGGATGTCCTGAAATGCTGAAGATTAGAATTACAAAGAACTTTATTTTGTCCTGTATTTGTGTGTCTTTTTTGCGGGGTCCAATAAAGCTGAAGTTAATTATTTCAATGAACTGCAACTCCCTCATGGCTGGGGTAACTCTAGCATCCTACTGCCGGCAACTCTAAACAATTACCGTATATTCACCTGAGTCACAGAAGCCCAACAGAATTAATACCATCACTAATACCCCTCTAATCGTCGGAAGAGCTCTAGTATTGTATTCCAACTGACTTCAGAATGTTAATGTACATTCACCCGACTGAGCATAAGGAGCCTCAAAGAATCTCAAAGAATTTTTGCAGTAACAAATAAGCCTCTCATGAACGGGACAACTCTAGTATCTAACTGCATCTAACGCCAAACGATTTTTTTCACCCGAGAGTCACGTGAGCCTGAGGGAATAAAAAAAAAAAGTCTAATTATTGCAGTTAAAATAAATGGAAAACTTACTGGAGAAATTTTTATGCCTGACTCGATAATTTCCCTCATTAATTAACCTATTTCCGGCCCCAAGCTAAATCACGAGCCTGACTAATTACGCTGTGCATTACTTGTATCGTGGCTTGTGATCATCAAGGTGCGAAAATGGTGGATAAAAATTTGCGTTCCTGGCCGCGGTAATTCACTCAGCTAATGGGTCGCAGTGGGGGAGTGTGAGGGAGGCGTCGGCTGATGATGTCAACTGGGAGCATGTACAATTAGGTGATGATGATGATGATGATGATGATAATGTCATTTAATGACAGAAAGAATAATATATAAAAAGACCACCGTATTGAAGGGGTTACATGAGAATACGTCACACCAAGAACTTTCCTCTTTCCTTAAATGCTTCCCCTTTCAGTTTACTTCGCCTCATAATCTTTCACAACTTCTACACACCAGCAAAATGAAACTTTTCTCTCACTTTGTTTTCTCATTCCTGTCACTAATAATTTTCTCCGCAATTCTTCATATTTAATGCTGTTTTCCTCTCTCTCTCTTCCTACTATCTCGTAATTTCTGGCTACACATCACTTTCTCTCATTTTCCTCCAACTCTTACGATCTCCTCTTCCCCGTTGCTCCTTTCCTTTCCTAACTTTTTATTATTATTTCTTCTTCCTTTATTTTTCTTAACACTTCTGCTCTTGCGAATCACTCCCAGCTGAATACGAGAGTTGTCCTGATCATGTGAGGGTTATTTGTTATGCGAGATAATTCACCCTACGACTATCAAGCTTCAAAGGACCAGTATGTCATTTGCCTTTTTCTTTGCACTATCTTACTTTTTCCTTTATCCTCTCCTCCGTCATCATTCCTCTCCCATTTCTCTATTTCAACTTCCCCCTCCCCTAGATTTCATTCTCCCTTTCCACGCTTTCCAAAGGGCCAATATGTCTGCTGCCCTTTGTTTTCTTCTACACTATACTTTTTCCCTATCTCTCCCTTCCCTTCATCCTTCCTCTTCCGTTTCTCTATTTCGCCTCCCCCTTCTCCTCCAGCCCTCGTTCTCCCTCTCCCCTCTCTCCCCCTCGTTCCCTGGAGCGCTGTCACTCATGCTTTCCCCCTCAACGCCCCCTCCCCTTCCTCCCCCTCGAGACAGCCACTCCATCCCCTTTCCCCCAGTTCCATCGCCATTTTCCTCCCTCTCGATCATGCATTTATTTTCTCTCCTCTTCCACTTCCTTCTACCTCCACAAAGTGACAGCAGTTCTCTATCTCTCAGTTCTTTTCCTTTTTTCTTTTTTTAGCATACCTTCTTCACGTTTTTCATCCCCATTCTTCTTTTCATTTTTCTCTCCTATTGCTTTCTTCTTCTCCAGTTTTCTTCACGTGTTCTTCCTGTTTACGTATTCCTCTCCCGCTCTACCTACTCATTTCCAAACCCAGGTCACTTGCTTTTCTCCTCATCTCCATCGCCATACATAAAGAACAGTGCTTTTCCAGTTTCCCTCGCCTCTTCCCCCTCCCCGTCACCCACGTTTACTCAATTTCATTTCCCTTCTCTTTCGCTTACCTCCGTCCCTCCACTCTCACTTTCCTCCCTACATCTCTTTATCATTCATTTTCTCACAATCCCCCTTTGAGACTTGAACATTCTCTCTCTCTCTCTCTCTCTCTCTCTCTCTCTTTTCCATACATGCGTTTCACACCTCATACATACATAAATACATACATGCATGCACGCATTTACGTAATTTTATCGCTTTTCGCTCTCGGGAAGCTCTTCCCAATATTTTCTTTGCTAGAGTTTTTAAGTTACCTTCATCATCTTTTTATCTTTTCTCCTTTGTCTTCAGCTTCCTCGCCTTCCATCTCACAGAACATAAATATCATACCTGGTACTACAACTCTCTCCCCTTCCCTATGAATCTCCACCACCACACTCATTTTACTCTCGTTTCCCTTCTGCTACATCCTCCCTTCCTGCCCCTATCAAGCACTCATTGCCCTCCTCGCCTACAATCTTCTTAAAATATAACTACCAACTTCCCCCTTTCCTCTTTACCCATCCTTCAGCGGGTTTTCCTCTCTTGTCCTTTCTCCCGTCTTTCATCATGTACATGGCATTATCCCTCTCTTCCCTCTTTCCTCATCCTGCTGCAGTTTCTCGCCTACTTCACCCCCCTCCCGTTCCCTCTCTCTCTCTCTTCCCCCCCAAAATTGCTGCATTCCTATTATCATTCCTTTCTTTTCGTCTTTTCCTTCACTTCCGGTTTTTCAGGTATATGCATTTCACTTTCTTCCCACTGCCTATTCTCTCTCTCTGTCTCTGACTCTCTCTCTCTCGCCATTTTTTTCCTTTTTATTCCCCTTTTCGGTCTACCTCCTATCGTATTTCTTACAACTTCTCTCATATCCTCCTCTACCTCCCTTCATGGTACTCTCTTTTCTTCTTTCCTTCCGTCACTTCCTTTTCTTCTTTCCTCCCAATCCCTTCCTCTACTCATACAGTTTCCCTCCCACCTTTTCTCCTTATCCCTCGTTTTCCTTTTTCCTCACATCCTCTCCCTCCCTTCTTTCTCGCTCCCTATCATCCTGCCTTCTCCCTAGCTCTTTATTCTTCCTCTCTTCTCTCATCTTCCTTTCTCTCGTATCCTCTCCCTCCCTTTCTATCTTACTCCCAATCCTACTATCTTCTCCCTTACTCCTTTAATCTTCCTTTCTTCTCTCATATCCTCTTCCTCCCTCTCGCACTTATTCCCTCCTCCTCCTCCTCCTCCTTCTCCTCCTCCTCCTCCTCCTCCTCCTTCCTTCCTTCCCGCTCCCCCCGGCCTATCATTTTCTCCCTCCCGCCACCGCTACACAATTTCTGACAGCGATAAATTCTGCATCAGTCTCAGGGGAAATTTTCACGGTTTTGGATGTATTGTGTAAAAGCTGGGGTAGTCATTCTGCTGGTGGGTGGGTGGGTGAGGGCGGGAGAGAAGGAGGGAGGATGGATGGAGAAAGGGAAGGATGGAGAAGGGAAAAGAAGGGATAGGGAAAAGAAGGGATTGTCTAAAAACTGGGGTAGTCATTCTGGGGGTGGGTGGATGGAGGTGGAAGAGGGGGGAGGATAGAAGGAGAGAGGAAGGGAAGATCGAAGGAGAGAGGGAACGAGGGAAGGCTGGAGGGAAGGAGGAAAATGGAAAGGAAGGGATTGTCCAAAAACTGGGGTAGTCATTCTGGGGGTGGGTGGGTGGGTGGAGGGAGGGAGAGGAGGAGGGAGGATAGGAGAGAGGAAAGGAGGGAAGGATGGAGGGAAGGAGGAGAATGGACAGGAAGGGACTGTGTAAATGCCAGGATCCTTATTCTAGGGCGGGGGGGAGGGTTTGGGTGGATGAGGGTGGGATATGGAAGAAGGATATTTAAGGGAAGGAAAGGAGAGAGAGACGGATGGATGGAGGGAAGGAGGTGGGAGGGACGGATGGATGGAAGGAGGATGGTAGGACAAAAAGCAGAGACAGATGGCTACAAGAAGAAGAAAAAATACGAACTGTCGGACAGAAAAAGAAAGGAAGATAAAGGGAGGAAAATAAGAATGAAGGGAGGAAAAAGGAAACAACGAAGGAATGGATGGATGGCGGGAATAAGTGAAAAGAAAGGGAGGAAAGAATGATAACTAGGTGGGTGGGAGGGAGAGATGGAGGGAAGGAGGTAGGAAAAGAGGAAATTTGAGGAGGGCAGAGGAACAGCAAGAAGGATGAATATTTATGGAGAAAAGGGGGGGAGGGAAATACGGATAGATGAAAAGATGGCTCGATGGATAATGGATGGATGGAGGGAGAGAGAGCGAAAGGGAGGGAGAAGAGAAAGGAAATGAAGGATGATAATGAAGTGGGAGGGAGGGAGGGAGGGAGGGGAGAAAGAAACTGGGAGGGGGATGCGGAAATCTTATGATGGGGTGATAGGCCTATACAGTATAAGGAAAAGGTGGAGAAAATAAAAATATGATATCCCGAGAAGGAAAAGGATGTTAGAATATGATGAAACGAAAAAAGAAAAAAAAGGGAGAAAGGAAGAAAGAATTGAAGTGGCAAGGAACAAAAGAAGGGATGTTTTCAAGGGAGAAAAGGGAAAATGGGACAATATCTGGTAGGGAAGGAGACGGGTGCAACAATAATTCGGTGGAAAGAAAGAAAGAGAGGGAAAGAATAGCAAAAATTCAAACAAGGATAAAGAAAAGAGAAAGTAAGGAGGCATTGAGGAAGGAAGGAAGGGAGGGAAGAGGGAAAAGGAAGGAAGGAAGTACGGAAGGTAGGTAGGTAGGTAGGAAGGAAGGAAGGGAATATACCGTACTGTACAAGGATAGGAGAAGAGGAGGAAAAGGGGATAACTGCAAGAAGTAGAACGGAAGGGAAGGACGATATTTGGATGAGAAGACAGGGGGAAGGGAGGGAGAGATGGAAGAAAGGAGGAAGGGAGGAAGGGGGGGGGGACGGAAGGAAGGAAGGAGGGAGCGAAGGTGAATATTAGTTGGAGCGAAAACCAGGAAAATATATTGTGAGAGACGGACAGATGGAAATGGAGGGAGGGAGGGTAGGAGGAAAAGAAGCAAGGGGGATAGAAGCGATGGTGAGAAGGGAGAAAAGATGCCTGAGAGGGAGGAAGAGAGGGATGGAAGAACGATATCTGGGATGGAGGAAGGGAAGGATGAAAGATGGAAGAAAGTGAAATTATTTAAAGGGAGGGAGGTAGGGTAGACGGCTGGTGGAAAGGGGCTATTGGGAAGAAGACAGAAATAAAAATGGTAGGACTATCACAGGACATGGGTAAGAAAAAGGGAGAGAGGAATATGAGGCAAAGGGAAGGGGGAAGGGAGATGGAGGGAGAAAAAGACCCGTACGATGAAGTAAGGAGGTTTTCTATCAAGAGTTCCTTTATATAATTCTCAATCTTGCACACTAATATTACCCTTTCCTTTATTACTTCAAAATATGTTGAAATTATAGGCACACAAATACCGCAAGAGGCGTTAAATGCAAGACAAATCGCCAAGGAAAAGGTGTCACAGAGAATGCTACACTGCCGAGAATACTGACCAAGGGCATCTTAGAGGGAGAAAATATTTAATAGGAGGGAAAGGAGACAATCAAAGAAAGGCGAATATTAAGAAGGGAAGAGACATGGTATGCTTAATTTACAGACAGGTGAGACGGACGAGGAGGAATATCAGAGGAAAAATGAACAGAAGGCAATGGGAAAGAACAAACGCGAGAGAGAGAGAGAGAGAGAGAGAGAGAGAGAGAGAGAGAGGAAGGTGAGGGGGGGAGCGAGAGAAAGGATGGAGAAAAAGACAGGAAGGAGAATGAGGGGTGAAGAAGAGTGCACGAATGGAGTGTGGGGGGGAAGGAAAGAGAAGAGGGAGGGAGTGGGGGGAGAAGAGTAAAGTGGATGGAGAATGGGGGGGAGGAGAGTGAAAGAGGAAGGAGAGAGATGGAATGAGAAATATTTATAGGCAGAATGATATAAGAACGCGGGGGAACCAGACTGGGTAGGATTATTTGGGGAATGGGGAGATGGGACAGGCAGAGGAAATATATATGAAACAAGATGGGTGTTAGGACGAAAACTGACAGGGAAGAAAGAATTAAGAATTGCTTTAGTGGAGGGGAAAAAGAGAGGGGAGGGGAAGAGAAGGGAATGGAAGGGAAGAGGGGTAAAGAAAGAAAATGGCGGAAAAAGGAATGGAATGAAACGTAAGGGAGGGAAAGGCAGA
This sequence comes from Coenobita brevimanus, assembly GCF_032717465.1. NCBI lineage: Eukaryota > Metazoa > Arthropoda > Malacostraca > Decapoda > Coenobitidae > Coenobita > Coenobita brevimanus. The sequence goes on from NC_137063.1 coordinate 38,890,793, forward strand.
AGCAGGGGAGAGTAGGGGAAGGAATGGAGAGGAGGGGAGAAGTGGGAAAGGGAGATATCTTGGAAAGGCATATGGAAGGAAAAAAAAAAAAAAAAAAAAAAGGAAACCTAGTGGGAAACTAAGGGAATTGACAATGTGAAGAGAAGGGAAGAGGTCGGAAAAAGTTTGAGAGAACCGAGGTAGTATAGGGAGGAAGAGGAAGTCAAGAAGAAATATCTGAGGTTGAGAGGGAGGGGAGGTGAAGACAGATGGGAAGAAGGAAGTTTTAGAGATGTGAAAGTTGAATGAAGAACTGAAGCACTATGGCAGGGGAGCATGGGATATGAAGTAAGTATGGGATGAGACGACGAAGAATCTAGATAAGGCGAAGAAAAAAAAAAAAAAAAAAAGATGGAACAGTAAAATGATTAAAGCAGTGACTGGTGAGGGTGACGTAAAGAAATGTTCAAATGTGAGGAAAGAAAGGAAAACAATGTAGTGGACTGAAAGAAGACAGATGAAAAAGGGGAAAGGTAAATGCAAAACACTCAAAAGACGAGAATAGTATTATGGGACGGCAAACAGTGATGGAGAGGTAAGACTGGCAAATGAAAAGTTGTGAGATTATACGCACTGACGTGAAGAACGTACAAATGAGAAGGAAGGTCATCAGGAACGAAATGCGGAAGTGGTGAAAGAATCAGGGAACAGTCATGATGGAAAAAGACAACCCTGTAACTGAGAAAAAATACGAATGGAAGACGTGAAAAAATCCAAAAGAAAAATAGTAGAAAGATAAGACATACAAGTTACCTCAAGTTTTAGATTACCTGTAAAAACACACCTGTATCTAGATTATGCCCAGCACCATTACGGAGAAGATTAAATGTAAGAAGAGAGAAGCCAGACTCCTCAATAACCAGATTGCTATAATTTAAGCAGAGATTACGTCCACGAACAACCTTCCATCAGGAGTGGCGTATCAAGGTTGAAAATAATCTGGGGGGAATCCGTAGAAAAAGCAATTACGGCGAGCATCCAAGGAAGAATTTTACTGATACAAACAAACTGCGGAAATATGGACCATTATTTTCATCCGACAATCTAAATTTTCGAAGCTCACTGCACTCATGTAAGCAAGTCTCTGACAATTGGCAATCGGCGGCGCAAAGTAACTCCATTCACATGATTTTACTACATTACATATAGCTGTTTCCCAAATTTATTAAATTAATAATTAAGTAGTCCCTGAAATCAAATCCAAAATATCAAACCCGCATTGAAAAGTTGTTTTTTCCAAATTATCAAACCCGCTTTGAAAAGCCGTTTCCTGCATTGAGAGAGAATTTTTACTATGTGGAAACTCATATTGATACTCGCTATTAATATTTAGAGTGGTAGTCGTCTTTTATCTTGGGAAAACCTCAACATAAGTGGATAACTCGAATTTTCAAATTATAAAAAGAACCTGAGCTCTAAGTGAACCTCGACAATGAGCCGTAGGATGTCGTTCGAGTTCGATATAAGAAAGCTAGCTATAAAGGAAGGAGAGGCAATTACGATATAATGTGCACCCACTCACTTCGACAGGTGTACCGCAGCTACAAGAGATTACTCTGATGTACTGCTGATACCAAGGAAATTCAGTCATATGTACGTCTGATACTGATCACTGAGAGTTATGTATTTTTTGGTTATAAAGCAAGTAATTCCGCTGGCAAACTCTATTACAGCATAATACAAACTGGATCATGAAGCATCTAAAATAACCATGAGATTGACAGGATTTTTATAATGTAGCCTTTAAATACGGACTTCCATTAAATATAACTACAACTATACCTCCCGTCAGGCAACTTGTGTCTTAACCCTATTCGGTGCAACCCTTGGCGATTTCCCACACTTACGACCCTAGTATCGTGAAAGGAATCTTGAGTAATATTATTGGTTTGACGAAGTGAAAGGAACGCATTCGGACACGTCGGCGCCGTTGAAAGGCAAGCGCCGCCAAACATATCGTACCGCACCCGCGCGCACTGAAACACACACACACACGTTTAACTATTATCAAATTTAAAATTAATGTAAATATCAAATGACCATATATTTTACCATTCACCAACGCTTATCATGTTTGCCATATATCAAAGCTGTAGGCTTTATTTTCAGTCTGAGGGCTGCAGTATCAATAAACCGTTTACTGTTGTCTCACACACACACCGACCATAACATGGAATTGATAGCTTACACATCTTCCTCATCATCACCACCACCCTTCCTCCCTCACATTCACCACCTCCCATCTTCCTCACCACCACCTTCCCTCCCTCCATCACCCTCACACCACTATTCCCTTCTACCCTACTCTCCCTGTCTTACTACCACCGCTTTTTTTCTCACCATCTCTCTCACTCACTCTCCACCACTAATACTCTCCCTTTCTTCCTTACCATCATAACTCCTAAACCCACTTTCAGTGGATTTACTACTAGGTAGACTAGTTGATGGAGAGGTAGCTATTAGTCAAGGAAATCTAATAATGTAAGCATGTAAATAATTTCTGGTTATACATGCAAGTATTTTTTTTAATGCAAGAAAGAAGGAACCAAAGGGCAGGACCTACAAATTGCTCCCTCCAAGAAAAAAACGACAGCAGAGCCAAATTCAATATCAGTTCATTTAAAGATGCCTGGACACACTGTGTATGAAAGACTGGAGATCGTAGTCACTCCCCCTTCCTCAAGTCGAAACCCCGCCCATCCTCACTCATTCTACGGGCGGTGGGTGTGGAGGGGAGGGGCTAGGAGACAAGTTGCTTGGTGGCGTGTTTAATAGTAAGATACAAAAAACGAAAACAATTAAAAACCAATATTATCATCCTGACCCTATTTATGCTAAAATGGGGAAGAGGGTTTGAACACGTTCCTGTGGTGCATCTTGAGATATACAGCAAAGGACAGAAATTCCTAGAATAATATTTCAGGATTTTTTCAGTAGTAGTAGTAGTAGTAGTAGTAAATAATAATAATAATAATAATAATAATAATAATAATAATAATAATATTATTATTATTATTATTAACAGCCACAAATACACAACGACATCAAGACCATCACAACCACGAGGGTTAGTACTCACGTTTTCCAAGGAAATACTTGAAGTACCATCGCGTCTGATATTCAGGGTTCTCAAGGATGGGCGTGCTGGGGGAGCCATACATTTGCTGTGGGGGAAAGAAAGAGCACGGTCACACTCCACGTACATGATAGGGTGAAATAGGGACTGTACAGCTGCAGACATAAATATCAATACACCTAACTGCAATACATAACCGGGCCGTGCACAGTGACTGAAAACTCATGTGATGTAAACTTCGGAGCCAAACAAACATTTTAGAAGCATAACTTACAAATTTCATATTTACTAGACTAAAACCTGAAGCGAAGTAATTGGCCACAGCTGTGCACGACACGCTGGGTTATGAACAGTGCACTTATCATACATGCTATACTCCGTCCACTTTAACCTGGCCTAAGGCTGACATCTTCCCAACCTGAAAGCCGAGTTGTAAAGAGAAATGTCCACTAAAAGGACTACAGAAAGGATATACTTTAGAGTCATTGTATAGTGTTATTCTCTCACTGAGCTGCAAGAAGAGATTAAAGACTGGAATATGGTGCTAATCACCAAAAATGGCAATGAAAAGGATGTAGAGTCGTGGTATTGCCGTTTCTGCAACTGCGCTACGGGAAATATGCTTCAAAAGGACGAAAATCTCCTCGTTAATGTGGGCAATTTGTACCATCAGTATTTCAGAAGCGTGTACGATGAGTCTCCCTAACAAATCGCCTGTTTCATTTTGTGTCTCCTAACAAGGTCACGAAAAATTGCAGGAAACTTGCGCATAAAAGTTTCATCGCCACCTATAAAGCTAAGTTTCCAGTTTATATCCAGTGTAATGTATCAGCTGTATGAAGAAACTTGTAACATTAGAGAACAAACACATCCTTGACATAAGAGGGTGGGCTGTACTGAATGAAAGATGACCAGCAAAAAAAAAATTAGACGAGCCATAACAGTGTGCTTGTAGTAATATTCTCAATTTCACATAAATCAAACACATTCACAGGAAGGAACGTTTTTTAAGATAACTGCTGGAAAAGTAATACTCAAATTCAGCAACAATACAATCTCCTGAATTAATTCCTTCCCTCTTCCTTATGGCTTTACAGCATGCTATTTATCCTACCTCTCTAAAAACTTCTCCTCCACCCAGCTCCTCCTTCCCTCTAAATCCATACCGCCCCACAACCTACCTTCTTACCAGGATTGTGATATCATCCACCCAATCCTTCCTTTACTCCAAAATCATGCCTTCCCACAACCTAGCTTCTTTCCTCCAATATCTCTCCTCCACCAAATCTCCTCTCTCCTCCAGTTCCTTCCCTCCACCTAGTCTCTCCTCTCCTCCACTACATTATCATCACCCAATCCTTCCCTCCACCCAGCCTGTCCTCTCCTCCAGTTCCTTCCCTCCAGCCTCTCCTCTTTACCGCCAAGCCCAGCATCTCCCCTTCAACCCTCCAGCCCTCCTACCCTATCCAGTTACCTCGCCGTCCCATAATCTTTTTCCTACCCGAATATCCCACTTCTTGCTCCTCCTCTTTCCTCATAGTCTTCTGGTTTCTTCTTTCTTTTCGAGGCCATCTACTATTGGAATCAATATTCTTTTCCTATATATATATATATATATATATATATATATATATATATATATATATATATATATATATATTGTTGCGCTCTGGTTTTTAAATCTATAATCTTTCCCTATTATTCCACTCCTTTCAGTTCTCCTTTCATATCCATCCAATCTTTATATTAGTTGTTTTAAGCCTTTCTACTGCCATCTGAAGCCATAACCTGTTTCCTTCTTCAACGCCCAACTATTTCATCTTTTTCAATCATATCCTTCCAGTTATTTATCATTCTTTTCCGACTCTATATCTTCATATATTTTCCTCCTTCCGAATCTCATGACTAAAGTATACAATTTAATATTCTTTCTTTCTCCCTCTCTCTGGATTTCTACTGACTGTCTACAGTGCTTCATATTCGTCAAACAACAATTTTACTTTACACAATTTTTTGCCGTTTTTTAATTCATCTTACCCACAGCATCCATTATATTCCTCTTTTTCCCTCTCTCTCCCCAACATATCCCTTTAATTTTTCTCTTCTCTTGTTCTTCCTCTATTGTTCCAACGTACCTCCAACCTCTCACCCTCTCTCTCTCTCCTCCAAGCCCCATCAATATGCTCCTTTGTATATGTTTTTCTATCCTAGCTCTATCTATTCAACCCCCATTCGTACAATCCCTCACCCCACTGGTCTTCTCTTCACCACCCTTCCTCCATCACAATCAGTCTCTGTACCTGCACCTACCACTTGTCCGTCATCTAGCCCTTAAAATAAATTCTTTCCTTCCATTGTTTATTTGTTCCCTTCTCGCCTTCTGTTACCATTTATCCACAGCTATCCATCCCTAAGCTCCCACCTCCGCCTTCTCTCCATCTCTACTTCCCAACACAGCTTTCTGTCTTACCCTCCACTTTCTTCTCCCTCCCCCTCGCAATCCTGTCTTCACTACCAACCATTCCTACACTCCCATCTCCCTCCTTCCCTCTACCCATTCTTTCTCCCATCAGTCTGCTATCCATCCATTCCCAATCTTTATTCAAATCCTTGTCCTCCCTTCCCTCTGCCTGTATTTTCTTCTATCCTCCTCCCTTCCTTCCATCTCTCTTCCATCAAATCGTCTCTGAGTCCTTCTATCCATCTCTCGCTGCTCTTATTGATTTTCTTTTCTCTTCCCTGTAATCATTCCTTAAAATATACTAACTTCCATTCCTCCTCCTCCTCCTCCTCCCCTTCCTCCTCCTCCTTCTTCTTCTTCTCCTCCTCCTCCTCCTCCAATGTTCCATCTCACCACAGCCTTTCCTCCACCTCACAAACTTTTTAATATCTCTTTCCCTTTTTTCCCTCTAGCTCTTAATCCCTTAGCCTTTCAGTCTTCATCAGATCCTCTCTTCTTTCTTTCCTCTGTCTCTTTTCACTCCTTAGACCCGACCATCCTCCCTGTACTCTTCTCTCCACTGTTACACCCTCATACTCTGCAGCACCATACCACTACCTTCCCTTCACCGTAGCTTCAAATTCTCTCAACTTCCCTTCCAGCCATGTCTCACACCTCCTTTATATTTCCCTTTCTTATCTGCAATTATTTCTCAAGACCTCCCTTCTACCTTTCGCCTCAGTTCATCGCTCCTTCACACATCCACTTTCTCTTCATCCCAGTTACCAATTCTCTCGCCTTCCACCCATCCACTTCTCAACCCTCCCTCCCTAAGATATTCCTTTTTTCCCTCTACGTCCATTCCTCAAAATCTTCCTTCGCTACACCACTCATCCTCATCCAGTCCTTCATCGTACCCTCACTCCCTCCGATCCTCTCTCCCTTTTCCATTCCTACTCACACTTCTTTCCGGAAATCTCGCTCTTTGTTCTCTGCATCCATTTCTCAATAACTTACTTCTTTCCATCTTTCCTCCTCAACCAATCATCCTTCACAACACTACCGTCTTTCCATCCCCCTCATCTTTCTTTAAAATACCTCTCCTTTCTTCATTCCTTTTCGTCTTTGATTCTTCCTTCTTCACACCCATTCCTCAAAACTTTCCTACCTTCCATCACTCCCCTTATCCAATCCTCAACTCTCCGCTCCCTCCCGTTTCCCTCCTCTTTCCGCGTTCCTTCCCTCACCCCTCCTTTAGAGTGTCCCTTCAACATCTCAGCATTCATTCCTCAAAACCTTCCTTCCTTCCATCTCTCCCCCTCATCCAATCCTCCCTCCACCCCCCTCCCTCTCCCCAGCCCCCATCACCATCCATCAGACTGTCTCCGCGTCATTCCGGAGTTCGGGGACTGAGGACCTCGAGGTAGTATCTCACACCCGGTGGGGATATCCAGCAGAAATTGGAGGAAAAAAAAAAAAAAAAGAGAGGAGGAATGAACTATCTCATATAAAATGAAAAAATCGACAACTGCATAAAAAAGAAGAATGGAGGAAGAACTGAATTCAATCTACGAGTAAAACCGAGTCGCTTTTGTTCATTTTAAAATCGAATGTTAAAAAAAAAAAAAAAGTGGAGAGATATCGACAGTCATACAAAATGAAGAAAACAACTATCTCATATAAAAAACAAGAATGGAGAAAGAACTGAATCTTCGACTATTACCAAGTCGCATTTGTTTAACCATTTCTGCGCTGAATATATAAAAAGGAAATGCAAACAGTATTCCAAAATTGGGAAAAGTTTTTGATGATTCATAGCATAAATAATAAAAAAGAAATAAAGAAAAATGAAAATTCACAATAAAATTAACGAAAAAATATACTGACTTATTACCGTACCAAATAAACACATTAAAAAAAAAAATGGACCGGGATAGGTAGTGGTCAACTGGTGAGAAAATCGATCTAATGTCTGAAAGGATGGAGTCTGATCATCTGCCTATGTGGAAAAAAAGAAAGACCAATTTAAAGAAACGCTAATACCATCATGCGATTCTGGATGAGACAGCACGCGCTTGTATTCAATATGGACGGTGGGCACTAGCGAAGAAGGTGCGATAACAGGAGGGGAGTCCGGACGGAGCTGGCCAGACAACTATAAAAGCACGGGAAGATTGAAGATAAAGCTGCGAGATCTGGAAGGAACAGGGGGCACGGAATATTGGCAGGGAGAGGAAAAGTTGAACCAGGACGGGTCTTTCGTCTCTGTCAGCAACATGGCGTCGCTCCTTCCTTCACGATGACCCACCCACCAAATATCACACCATCTCACGTACGGACCTCTATCTCCTCACGAATGGCTTGGTACAGCGGGGATCGCGGGTCATATCTGTGTCTATCTTCACGCATAAAACAGGACGACTGAACTGCTCATAACTACGGATATGGAAAAAGTTTGGCAGACATAGGACTATAAGGGAAATTCTTACGTGATTTTACAAACAGATATCGCAAGAGAATTATACAGCACATACTGAATATTTTGGGAAGTGGATATACTGCATTTCTTCCGTCTGAATAAATCGCGGGAATGGGAAATTTAGGCACCAGAGACATCGTATTTCAGTTCCAAGACACGACTATGGGTAATAATCACGTCACATGCACATCCGTATTTTGCTTTATAACTAACTATGATTACTGTGATCATAACGAAAAGAAGTGCCAAAGATTCTTAAATACCTCATGAAATTTCCACTCTCGACTTCTCCAAAAATCTAAGAAGCAATAAGAGATAAGATAGTACCCGCTATCAAAGGAAAATAACAGAACTCCTAACAGAGAATACACTGTTAAAAATTTAGTTGCAAATGTGATGCTTATTAGATCTGACAGGAAAGAAGAATGTCGCTGATGATTTACCACATCTAGGATCCTTCACTTGACAGAAGTGTGATAATCATAAGTTTACACACACACACACACACACACACACACACACACACAAACCTCCCTCCCCAAACCCCCCCTTCCCCAACACAAGACCTATACATCACAATTCCCACCTTTTCTCCTATCCACCCCCCAATGAAAAAAAAAAAAGTCGAAAAAAAAGGTAAAGGATCAAACAAGACGTTTATCCAACATCGAGAGTCGATAGAGGAGTTTATGCCCAGCCTCCCTGCGCGCCCGACCGCACGCTGATTGTAAATATCGGAAAATGGTAAAGGGGCGGCGCGAATTTTCTTGGCATTTTCTTCTCGGTGACTTGTGAGGTGCCGGAGAAGAGGTGTGGTAGTGACGAGGGAAGGGTGATGATGATGAGGATGGTGGTGGTGATGATGATGATGGGAGGGTTTGATAAGAGAAAGATGATGATGATGAGGATGGTGGTGAGGATGATGGTAAGGTTTGATAAGAGAAGGGTGGTGATGATGATGGGAGGTTCTGATAACAAGGGAAGGGTGGTTGTAATATGTGTGATGATGATGATGATGATGATGATGATGATGATGATGATGATGAGAGGTCTGATACGAGAAGGGAGATAACAATGATGATGATGATGATGATGGGGGAGTCTGGTGGCAAGGGAAGGGTGGTGGTGACAAGTGGGTAAAGATGGGGGGGGAGGGTCCTCCGACGACAAAAGGCTGGTGGTGACGAATGAATGATGATGGGAGGATTTCCTGACGAAAGAAATTGTTGTGGTGATGAGTAGATGGTGGTGATGATGATATGATGACGAAATAGATGATGAGTGGATGATACGATGACGAAATAGATGATGAATGGATAATATTAAAGATAAGAGAGAGTGGGGACGAAAGGGTTGGTGATAATGAGTGAGATGATGATGGGGAATACGGTGACAACGGAGGTGATGAGTGGGCGACGATAAGAGAATTTGGTAACGACAAAGTGATGATCATGAGAGGAGATGATGGAAGGATGTGGTGACAAGATGGTAATGAAGATGGATGTCACTGATTATCATGGGTATGGTGACCAGATGTGGTGAGAAGACGTGATGATAAAAGATAACTGGACTGCTAAGCTAGGAGTGTACCATCTTTAAAACAAGGCGGCTTATCACGTATTTTGTCTTCATTTAGCTAAATTATAATGAACCCATCGGTAACAGGTCTCTGGAATAATCGCCATTATCTTCAGTAACAAAATCACAATCATTATCAAATATCCAGATAAACATGAACCGCATCAAGATCACCATCATGCTTCCTTTACTACCATCAGAAGTAAATACAACTGATCAAGGCCATTACCATCAACAAAGAAGTGATTGTCAGTACTGTACAGTTATCCTTACCAACAACATACTGTACAGTGTAACATCTTGCCCACACCACCAAAACCATAATTTCAGTCCTCCTACACTCGTACCAACAAAACCATTCACACACATTATTTTATCAATCTATCTTTTACTGCCTCCCTGCTCCATCACTCTCACATCATTTCCTATTCTTCTGTCATCCATATCACCAGTTATATCAGCTGTTCACCACCGTAACAGTACTCTTTCCAAAAGCCTCATCCCATCCATCCCATAATTTTCATCACCAAAACTTCATCATAGATCCATCAATTACCATCATCAATACAATCAATGCCACACTGTTTACATACTTTTACATTACACTCATTCCAACTTATCCCACACTACCTTTTCCTCACATTAATTCCATCATACCATAACATACCATACCATCACCACCTCCCTCTAACGCCCTGACCTCATTCCAGGCTAATCACGTCATCATTACATCTCCATCCCATTTTCGTCATAGCCCCACACAGGAGCACCCGCACATCTTCGTCACATTGTCATCACTTTCACACATCCAACACACCCCCATCAAGTCCTTATCACGCACTATGAATTCCCATCGTTAACCACTTCACTCCAATGACGTATTCTATGACATACTTGCTACCTACAGACAATTTTACTCCAGCTTGATAGACTGCCAACTGGAGGGTTTGATACAGCCGTAATAAATCACTTCAGTACAACACATCTTTCCTGAAGTTGGATAGAATCGTCAGGAGGTAACAAGAATGGAATGAAAAATGTTCATCGGATTAAACGTAATAAATTACCACATCTCCAACATACCGCCATACTTCAGCCTCACCGCAATCCTTTGACTTTTTTTTTTTTTTTTTTTACTACCTCTTCCCTCCACACCTCCACCACACTGCACTACACCTCGCCACAAATTCGCCACATTCCGTCCTTACTGTTACCTCATCTTCATCCCACCACCTCACCACACTCCCATCAGTGACTCTTATAAAGTTGTTGCCATATTCCATATTTACCTCGTCTACACCTCACCAACTCTTATGATTCAGAGTACGACACCAGCCGAGACAGAACTTGAAATACCAAAATGTTGTCCACTGCCCTTCCACACTGCTGCTGGCATATCACACACCTCACCATACTTCTGACCTATTCACGTCTATTAGTTCAAATATTCACCACATCAACTCGCAACATCCTCACCACATTGCCTGAACCTTAAGATACATTCCCTCCTAACAATTACCTGGCATTTACACACTGACATACCACTGTTTCAGCCCAATCACACTTCTGACATTCCCCATACCATCACCACCACACTCAGTGAATCTCGCCACATCACACTTCTCCCTCCTGTTACCTTATATTCATCCCACCTACCCACCACATTGCCTGAACCCCACCACACTTCCGACATATTCCCCTCTCTCTCTGTCACCTCATCTTCCCCCAACCCGTCCCCACGACCTCCCTCCGCATCTCCACCACAACGCGCAACTCGGTATCAAAATCACGTCAGCGGAGAGTTACCACAACATCAGAACATCGTCAGAAGGGCATTAGTACCGGCAGAAGGCTTCATCCTTGCTAACAGAGGCGAAAAAGAGAGTTCCAGGGAAAAATATGTAGTGTTACGAAAATAATCACTTGACTTCGCATGGATGATTCGAATACTGTAAAAATCATGTTAAGTTCACAAAAACAGCCTGATTTGGTAGCAGATAAAAAGACAATACAGATGTGGAGGAAAATTCATATTACAAAACTTATCACAAAGTATATCACTCCAATATTAGAAGACTCCTTCCCACCTCCCCCCCTCTCTCTCTTCCCCTTTACACAATATATGTGGGGGGGAAAGTGCGTCTGAGAATTTTTGAAGAAAATGGTTTACAAAGACCTACTTCACATAAATAATAATACAACAGATGGCGTAAAATAATAAAATTTCATAACAAATAACGATCTGTCACATACGTCTACAACCTGTAAATTGCATGTTCGCTCACTATATAACAGAAAATCTACAAGAAAACTATACCAAAAGAAAAAGAAACACGACCCCCCAAAATATAGGCAACATACGAGGGAAGTGAGAGTAGGAAATCTTATTTATTATAGAGTAATGGCCTGGAGTTGGGTTTGTTATCGAGGGAAATATGGATGATGGTAGAAGTTTCCTCCATCCCTGCCTTACCCTTACTTCCCCGGCCAAAAACTTCTTTCTCGTTCTGACATCTACCATTTCCTGCCTTGCCCTGCCTGCTCTGCCTTGCCCTGCCCTTCTCTGCTTTGCCCTTCTCTGCTTTGCCCTGCTCTGCTATGCCTATTTCACAACTCACTGATTTGACCTGCGATTACCGTACCCATTTTGCCCTCTCTTATCGTCTTTAACCCCACGTGAGGTGAAGTCGATGATGCAGTGGTTAGTCCGCTTTTCCCGCAACCGTAAGAGCCCGATGTCGGCTCTAGTTTGTCCTCCCCTGTCCCTGTTCACTCAACTGTGCGACTGGGGACCTGGATGTAACATTGACTTCTGCACGTCATATTCTACACGAAGACAGAATTGTATCAAACAATAATTGTCTGCCTTAATATCCTCGTTCTGCACGGAGAGGCACTGATCCACGAATTTTCCTACTTTTGCCCTCTTCTGCTCCCTGGCTTACTTATTAGCTATGCTGTACCCTGTCTTCCTCACCTTTCCTATTCTGAGTCACTTTATGTCTTATCTTCCCCTCTTCGTAAAACCCAAACTTTATCCCACCATCCCTACCAGGTCTTGCCATCCTGTGCAATATTCTGCCACATAATTATTCTGTACCCTGTGTTTTTTTTTTCCCCCTGTCCTGCCATTCCCCTGCCGGACCCTGTCTTACCGGTATCCCCTCCTGCTGACAACATATATTTAATTCCATCGTCTCTGCCCTGTTCTACCCTCGCTATACCCGTCCAGCACTCCCCTGCCATGCTCTGACAAAAAGTTTTCCGTGTTGTACCAACATTATATATATATATATATATATATATATATATATATATATATATATAATGTCTACCTATCTATATCCATCTATGTATATAAATAGACAGGTAAACATGTAGATATAGAGATAGATATAGGCAGAGGCAGACAGATAGGTAATGAACGAAGACACATAGACATAACAGAGAGACAGTTATATAAGCCATGTTACCAAAGTAAAAAAAAAGAAAAAAAAAAAGTACAAGGAGGCATGGATATAAGTCAGTGTAACATGAGAATATAATGTTAAAACTGAAGCACAATGTCAAGAAAGAAGTGGCGATGAATGTGGAGATGAAAAAGAAAAGAACTGAGACCGCTGGGGAAGACGTGAAGACTGCAAAATAAATAAAGGTAACCTGAGAAAGAAGTACAAATGGTGAAGTGAAAAATGATAATCGAAGAAGTATCTGATTACGAGAGAGAGAGAGAGAGAGAGAGAGAGAGAGAGAGAGAGAGAGAGAGAGAGAGAGAGAGAGAGAGAGAGAGAGAGAGAGAGACAGACAGACAGAGAGAGAGAGAGAGAGAGAGAGAGAGAGAGAGAAATTGGCTGGAATGATGGGAGGGGGGGAAAAAGATCAGCCCGTGTAGGTGAGGATCTCCTATAATTCCTGATGGAGGCCCTAAGATGGCTTAATCAAGATGACGGTACGAAGGGAGGAAAAGATGAGGAGGTACAGTGGGGGAGTATGGGTGGGAGGAGTGAGAAGTTAAGTGGGATGGATGGTGAAAGGATGGGTGAGAGAGAGAGAGGGCAGTAAGAAGGATGAGGGAGTAGGCTGGAGGCTTGTGGCAGAGGATGGAAGGATGGATGGAAGAGAAGATGGAGGGATGGGAGAGAGAATAGGTTTGAAGATGGACGAAAGAGAGGGTGTGAGGCTTGTGATAAGGGGTGGGAGGATGGGTGGGAAAGCGTGAGAGGATGATTGTGAGAGTGGAATAGGAGGATGAGAGGAACAGGAGAATGGGTAGGAGAGAGGGTAGAAAGATAATTGGTATAGAGAAAATGGGAGAATAGATGGGTGAGAGAGAGGGCAGGAGGCTGTATGGAATAGATGGAATAGGTATGAGGATTAGAAGAAGGGAGGAGAAACAGGAGGAAAGGAGGTGACAGAAGACAGAAGCTGGAAATCAAGAGAGACAGTGGACAGAGAAAAGACGGGTAAATGAGAGAGGTGAAACGAAGGAGAAAGATGACAGAGATGGAGAGAGACAGGAATGAGAGGGGGAGGGAGTATGAATGGGATGAAAAGATGAGAGATGGGAAGATGGGGAACTGAAAAGGAGATGAGAGAGTGTGTGTGAGTGCAAAGATAAAGGAGTGAGACGGTAAGGAGGAAGAAGAGATTGAAAGCGATGGGAGAGATTTGATGATGATGATGATGATGATGATGATATGATGATGATGTTGATGATGATGATGGTGATGAGGAGGAGAGGAGAGGTGAGAAGAGGGCTGAGGAGACTGAAACGACGAAGAGATGAGGATGTGAGACTGAAAGGAGGAGAGGTTGAAATGAAGGAGAAAGTTGTGGGAAGGAGGGAAGTAAGACAAAGAGATGCGAAGTGGGAAAATAAAAGGACAGAATGAAGGTGATGAGAAGGTTAAGAAGGAAGGCTTAAACTTATCGAGTAAATAACATGGGAAGGAAAAGGAGAGAGTGAAAGTAGGGAAGAGAGACTGAAAGAAAGGAAAGACTAAGATTAGGAGTGAAATGAGAAGGAAGGAGGAGGAGGAGGAGGAGGAGGAGGAGAGACAGAAAGGAAGACTCGCGATAGGAAGGAGGAGAGACTAAGGAGGAGAGAGGTAGGGTATGATGAGGTGTCTGTCCAGCTTTCTCATGCTTGGGTGCCCAGGGGTTGGGAGGAGGAGGAGGAAAACAGAATGAGAGCAAGGTGGAATATTGAAGAGAGAATAAAGAAAGGGAAGAGAAGATCTATCTATCTATCCACCTATTGCCAGGCGCCTTAATCCCGCAAGGGGAGGCCACAAACAAATCGTCTCCATGTCGCCCTGTCCCCCGTCATTTCACTGCCCTACTCCCAGCCCCGAGAAGATAATATAAATAAGAGACAGTGCAAGAAAGAGGAAATAATCAAAGGAAGAGAAGAAAATTAAAGAGAAAACGCAAGGTAGAGAAAGGTTAGTAACACAGGAAATGAGAAACGGTGAAAGAAAATAATGAGAGCACAAGAGAAAAAGTAGGGACAGAAAGGTAGGCAAAGTCATGCGAAGAAGAATGATAAAAAACACAACGGGGAGAAGGAGAAGAAAAACATAGCATAAAGGTATAGTTAGAAAGTGACAGGATGAGAAATAAAAGAGGGCAAGAGATAAAAGTGAGAGAGAAAAAAGGGAGAGGAGAAAGTGAAAGTAACAGAAACAAAGACAGCAACAGGGGAAATTTAGAGACAAAAGAGGAAGGGAAGAGAAGAAGCGGAGAATTAAGAGACAGAGTAACAGGATGAGGAGAAAATGATAGAAAAATAATTACGATGACGTCCTTTATACTCATTCCAGCCACCACCAGACGATTTTATTCAGCTCTGGGAGACTCACTGGACTGGAAGGGTTAGATGCAGCCTTCAGTGATTCCTTTATCCGATGTCCTCCCTAAGCTGAATGAAATGGTCTGTTCACTGGCCGCAAGAACGGAATTAAGGCATCATCTTATTCCTGTTTCTTCCAGACGATCATATATACCTTACGAGATATTTTCCAAGCCTTGAGGTCAAATATTGCCTTCATTAACTTGTTCAATATATCTTCCTATAGGTTGACAAAATTACCTGGTGGCACCTGAACTGAAATAAAATGTCACGGATGATGATGATGATGACAAATTGGAGAGAGAGAGAGAGAGAGAGAGAGAGAGAGAGAGAGAAAGAGAGAGAGAAACACCCGTGAAAGTAGGAAAGGAGAAAATGGAAGAAGATCAAAGGAGGGACAGAGATGAAAAGACAACAGAGGTAAGATAAGAAACTATAATTAATTTCAGGTAATGAATCAGCAGTACAAATGGAGACGACAATGTTTTGATAAAGTGAAAAATAATGAACATGATCGAAGACAATAGTAAAGAAAAGCAAACTTTATCTCACACACACACACACACACACACACACACACACACACACACACACACACGCAAATACCAAACTCTCAGACATATAAGAAAGGTAATGAATATGTGTAATTATGATACAGTACGAACAACTAAGCAAAGGAAGGAAATGGAAGACAACATTACTGAAAAATGTAATAATAAAAATACTACAACTGGAGAGAGAGAGAGAGAGAGAGAGAGAGAGAGAGAGAGAGAGAGAGAGAGAGAGAGAGAGAGAGAAAATAAAGATTAGCAGTGTCAAACGTTATAAAAGTTATTTCTGCTGCCTCTCTCTCTCTCTCTCTCTCTCTCTCTCTCTCTCTCTCTCTCTCTCTCGCATTACTTCATCTCCTCGTTTAACTGCTCCCAAACTTCTGTGCTAAGTACCTGCTTATTACCTTTCTTCTTTCATTTCCTGCCTCGTTCACCTTATCTTCTCATGTGCGTTTTTCTCATCCCTCCCTCTTTTCCACCCCTATTTATTCTTTTAAAACACACACACACACACACACACACACACACACACACACACACACACACACACACACACACACACATTCATCTCATTTCTTCTCCACTGGTTTTTCAGGCCAGACCCAATCGTCTCTCTCTCTCTTTCCTCAATAACTCCTAACACTCTGCTGTCTCCCTTAATCTCAACCTCACCCTTCCTCCAAATATATATCTTCCTCAGTCTTTTCATCTTACCCTAAATCTCACCTGTTCCACTTCTTCCTTTCCCTTCTTCCTGTTCTTCTTCCCTTCTCATTTCTCTCTTCCTTCTCTTTTTTTTTTTTAAACATCCTCCAGTCAGTCTATTTCTTAATGCAGCTTCCGTCTTCCATTCTTCCTCTATATTTTTCTCCCCTTATGCCTTAGACTTACTTTTTCTCTTCCTGATTTTCTCTCCTCCTTTTCCTCCCGTCTTCCCCTTTCTTTCTACCTCATTTCTTTACCATGTTCCCATTTCCACATTCCTCATTCACTCTATCTTTCCTTTCTGCCTCTTCTTGTTTCTCCCATATTTATACCTCTCTCCACTGACGTGCTATCTATATTACTTTCGCCTTTCTCTCTCTCTCTCTCTCTTGCTCCCCCCCCCCTTATTACGCCCCACCCCCCGCCTTAAGCCCCGGTAAACTGCTTGCCTGGGCTGTCAGGTGCTCAGGGAGGTAATAACTCAAGAGCCCACACCACCTTCGATCACCCCGCCCCTCACGTCATAAAGCGGGGAGGGGGGAGTGGGGGAGATGGTGGTGAGTGGTTGTGGGGAGAAGGGGGGGTGAGACTGTACCGTGAATGAGTAGGAATGGATGACCGAGTTTGTGGACTGGATGTGGTGAAGAAGAGAGGGATGTAGGATGTGGGTGTGCCGTGTATGGGCTGGGAATGAAGTGGAGGAGGATATCAGTGGGGAAGGAAGGGAATGGTGGAGATGGTGGTGAATGATTGCGGGTAGAAAGGAGACGGTGTACTATGAGTGAGCAGAAATGGATGGGGGTTTGTGGATTGGTTAGTGGTGATGGAGGGAGCGTGGTGGCGATATGGAGGTACAGTGGATGAGCAAGGAATGGAGTGGAAGAGGTGGGGGGTACTAAAAAGTTAATGTGGACGTTGGTGTACGAAACTGAGAGCATGGAGTGGGTGAAATGTGTGTGGGGATAAAGGTTAAGGAGTGGAGTGTGGCTAAAGAATGAGAGATGGAGTGAGGTGGGGAGAATGAAAGTGGGAAGGTAAGAACAACTGGGTAAAGGTGATGGGAGGAGAGAGGCTGAAAGGGTGGAGATGATGGAAGGAGAGAGTGTGTAAGGGTGATGAAGGAAATGCAGGTGAATTAAAAAGAAAGAGCGTGGAGAAGTGGAGTTGGGTTGAGAAGTGATGGAAGTGGAGGTCGAGTGTGTGAGGTGTGAAGGTGTTGAAAGCCAGGGGGGAACTGAAGTGGAAAGGATGTACAATGATAATGAATGAAAGCTGGAGAGAGTGGATCTGTGTGTGTGTGTGTGTGTGTGTGTGTGTGTGTGTGTGTGTGTCAGTGTGTGTGTGTGTGTGTGTGTGTGTGTTCACCCAGAGGAAAATAGAAGTGCCCTACATAAAGTAGCCCACAAATATTACAAAACGAAACGAAAACAAACTGTAAATACGAAAATAAAAAAAATCCCAGAAAAAAGGAAACAAAAATGGAAATCGTGAACAAAAACACGCATATAAAAAAACAAAAAACAAGAGGACACCGTAATACACATGAGCCTCACACAAAATAAGTCGAAAAACCAAGACAACAAACCATTAAAAAAACACATCTTGAAACCAACCCAACAACCACATGGCCACACTCATAAACATAATACAAACATCACAGCTCGTAAAAAAAAAATGGTAATGCAGTTCTCGTCTGGGTAGTCTGTCTCTACGAACATTATGTTTTTTTACTAGAAAGATTAATTCTGGGCCATGAAAAAACACGCCCTCTCGAAATGAAGACGAAATGGTTTATCTTGCCCCCCAAGTAGCGTAGATCTTGCTATTTTTTCTTTCTCCTCTCTCTCTCTCTCCTTTTTTCAGGGGAGGGGGAGATTTATGGGCGTACGTAAAGAAAAAATATCTTTAATGTGCAAGGCTCTTGAATGACGGAATGTGGAAATGTAATGATGATATGTGGAATGTAATGATGCAATGTGCAAATGTAATGATGAAATGTGGAAATGTAACGATGAAATGTGGAATGAAACGATGAAATGTGCAAATGTAATGATGAAATGTGGAAATGTAAAAATGAAATGTGGAAATATAAAGTTTTTCACTATTTTATGCGTTTATTAAGTGTCCTCATCTATACTCTACTTAACTTCATTCGTGTATTTTCCACATAGTTTTAATTCAAATGCATTTTTCTTGAACAGAATATTCCTAAACTTTTTTTTCGTATCATGCAGACGTTGCCAGTGTCATCAACTGTGTTGCAGATATTATTCATAACCATCAATTTTCAGTATTTAGACTTTCTTCTTAGCACTGTAACTGTCATTACCTACTGTACTTAAATGTAACAACCATGACATGACTAACCCAGCCTACTCTAGGACTAACCTAATCTACAGCACTTGGAACTATAATTATTTTGTTTTTCTCTCAAAAATTCTCTTAACTCAAAATCGTCTTGTCAACTTTCAATCGTAATTTTTCTTCTCTTTTATTTTTTCTTTTGCAAATATATTTTATTCTTCTGTACATTACTTTCTTCTCCTAAACACTTTCGTCCTCCCTCGATAAGAACTCTCCTGTTTTTTTACATTAACCTTTCTCAATTCAATTTCTTCCTTCCAAAATGTATTTCAGCGTCTCCTTCTACAACACTTGCCGCATTCCTCAGAACTATCCTCTCTCTCTCTCTCTCTCTCTCTCTCTCTCTCTCTCTCTCTCTCTCCCTCCCTCCTTACCCTTTCCTTCACATCTTCCATTATCGTTTGCAAATAACTTTTAACACTGTCCTGTATATCCTAATCCACCTTCTCTCATTTCCTTTTACACTTTTCTTCTTTTTTCCCTGATCTTTTCCTGTTTTCTTTGGCACATCTTCCTCTTTTCCTATTTAATAATTTCTTACCATTTCTCCCCTTGTTCTCCATCTTCTTTTCCGCCACGTTTCTCACCTCTTCCACATTTTTCTATCCCACCTTCCGTCACCTTTTCTCAGCCTTTCCTCCCTTGTCTTCTACCTCCTCCGCCAATTTTCTCACTTTCCCTCTTCCTTTTATGACTTTCTTTCTTTGGCCAACTCTTACAACATCTTCCCTCTCCCTCTTCACCTTCTCCTACTTTCCTCTCAAACATCTACCCTAACCTTCTCCTCCTCCACCATTTTTCGTCATCCCTATCCTACTTTCTCCTCACACATCTACCCTCTCCTCCTCATGTGGCTCCTCTTCTCTCCACCACCCTTTCTACTTTCTCTCTCAACGTCTCCCTCTCCTCTTCTCTCCCACCCTTTCCCACTTTCTCCCCAAACATCTTCCTTTTCTCCCTCCACCACCTTTATCCCCGCCACTCTTCCTCAGTCTAAACATCTCCCTCTCCTCTTCACCCTCCTCTTTTTCTCTCCGCCAGTCTTTCCTACTTTCTCTCTAAACATCTCCCTCTCCTCTTCACCCTTCTCTTTTTCTCTCCGCCACGCTTTCCTACTTTCTCCTCAAACATCTCCCTCTCCTCTTCACCATCCTCTTTTTCTCTCCGCCACGCTTTCCTACCCTCAAACATCTTCCCTTTCCTCCTCCTCCAACTCTTCT
This sequence comes from Coenobita brevimanus, assembly GCF_032717465.1. Classification (NCBI taxonomy): domain Eukaryota; kingdom Metazoa; phylum Arthropoda; class Malacostraca; order Decapoda; family Coenobitidae; genus Coenobita; species Coenobita brevimanus. Next base: position 38,911,096 of record NC_137063.1, read on the forward strand.
CTCCGGCTGCTCCTCCTCCTCCACGTCCTAATAGTTCGCAGCTCTCCTGGGAAATTCCTCCAAAGAGCCACACTTCATCCTCGCCTCCCACACTATCAAAGCCGAGCTGACGTCAATTTTATACTGTTCTTCCGAGGGGGGATTCCGAAAGACCAATTTTCTCATATAAAAAAAGTGGGGGGTGGGGGTGGGGGGGGGTGGAAGAGAAAGTGGGGAGCTGGGACTGGGAGGGGTGGGTGGAGAGAGGGGTGGGTGGACGGGTGGATGGACAGATGGATGGACTGGGAAGGGAAGGGTAGATGGATAAAGGGGTACGTGGGTGGATGGGTGAGTGGTGGTTAGAAAGGTGAATGGATGACTTAATGAATGAATGGACGGATAAATGGATAGATGGATGGGACGGATGGCTGGATAGATAAATGGATGGATGAATGGACAGATGAATGGATGGACGAATGATGGATGGATGAATGAATGGATGGGTGAGAGCATATGGATGACGGGGACGGGGAGTACGTGGATGGATGAGGGAAGAGTACAAAGGGTGCAAAGGAAAGAAAATAGCAACAGACTTGCTGGTCCTTTCGGGCTGTTTGTTATAGGGATGGTTGTAACTAACAAATCCATATTACAAGTTAAGGACAAGGATGGAAAAGCTGGAAGAGGGTAGGGGGACAGATGGAAGGAAGGATATGTAGAAGAACGAGGAGGAAAGAGGGAAAAAAAAAAGGGTAAGTTTCAAAAGAGAGGAGGGGAGAGAGAGGTGAAGTAAGGAAGGGAAAAGGAGTGAGGAGGAAACAGAGGATGAGAGGAGATAATGTGAAGGATTTAGTGAAAAAGAAAACCAAGCAACAGGAATCAGTTAAGCCTTTAGGGAGCAGAAATTTCATTTTTTTTTTTTTTTCTAGTTATGCCAGGCGATTTTTTTCATTAGTTTTGATAAAGTTTCCCGTCCTCTGGCGTTAGTAGTTTCCAATAATCCTCTAAGGACATAAGAAATCGTTAATATTTTGTTCATACTACCGGCAGACGATTATATTTGTCTTAAGTGAAGATTTTTCGTTCTCTCCGGTATAAGACTGATCACCAAATTAAGGATCTGTAAGTCTGATGGCAGTATCAGTTAATACAGACTATCAAACACCACAAAGAAGGAAGTGGGGAATAGGACGAAAAGCAAGAACCTCAAATTTCCACGAGTTAAAACAAATGTAAATATATGAAAGGGCTATTTCCACCTAGACAGCAGGGGTCACTTGATGTATTGTAATCCCGTTAGAGCTATAAAATTTTACTCATCACAGGGAACTTTATGTCCTTGAAGTATTAAGTGCGATCAAACAATACAAATAAAATGTCAAAAATCGGCAATCTCAAAAGGATGAAGGAGGGGATGAGAGAAAGGGGAATAATGGACGTTGGGCGAATCGGAGGAAAATGGGGGGTAGGGAAAGGGGGATGAAGGAGAAAGGGAGAAACAGAGGGAAGACAGGAGAAAGGTTGTGAGGTTGAGACAAAAGAAAATGGGGCTGGGGTGAGGGAGACAAAAGAAAATGGGGTTGGGGTGAGGGAGACAAAAGAAAATGGGGTTGGGGTGAGGGAGACAAAAGAAAATGGGGTTGGGGTGAGGGAGACAAAAGAAAATGGGGCTGGGGTGAGAGAGACAAAAGAAAATGGGGCCGGGGTGAGGGAGACAAAAGAAAATGGGGTTGGGGTGAGGAAGACAAAAGAAAAAGGAATGGGAATGGGTGAGAGAGACTAAAGAAAATGGAGCCGGGGATGAGGGAGATATAAGAAGTGTAGGGTTGAGACGAGAAGAGGTTGTGGTGGTGAGGGAGAAGCGGTGAGAAAGGGTTGGGGTGAAAGAGACGAAAAAATGGAGTGCGGGTATGAGTGAGAAAGTAGTGGGGTGTGGAAAAAGGGTGGGGGTGAGGGGGGGGGGGAAAAAGGTGCAAGGATGAAATGGGGGAGGAAGTAAGTAAGGGGTGAAAAAGGGGGGTGGCATGAAGGGGTCGGGGTGAAACGGGAACATGAGAAAGGGGATGTGGGTGAGACAGAAAGAGTGAAAAGGGGATGGGAGATGAGAAAGGGAAGAGAAATGAGGGTAGGGGTGAGGGAGAAGGGATAAATAACGGGTGAGGGAGGGGGGGATGCGGGAGACGGGAGAAAAATGTGTCAGACGAAGGGAATGAGGAGGAAGGTTTAATGACATTTAGCAAACTTGTGTGAGGGACAGGATGGGGGTAAGGGATGCGTGTCCTTAACGACGGCACTTTGCTCCAAGGGTGAAAGTTTGATGTGGTGGCGGAACGGCTCATAACCAAACACACTAAGCTTTCCCTCTCCTCCTCCTCTTTCTCCCCCCATTATTCGGCTTTTCCCTCTCCTCCACTTTCCCCCTTTTCCTTCATCTGTTGCTCCCCCCCCCCCTCCCACCACGCTCACTCTCTTCGTCTGTTGTGGTGGCATAATTGCTCATAATCAAATACACTAAGCTTTCCCTCTCCTCCTCCTCTTTCTCCCTCCTTACTTGGCTTAATCTCTCCTTCAGTTTCTAATTTTTTCATTCATTTGTTGCTCTCTCCACTCTCTTTGCCAAAGCCTCCTTCTCCTCCTCATCCTTACGCTCTTTACTTCCCTTTTCTCTCATCATAAATCACCATCTCGCTTTTCTTCTCCCACCAGCAGGATACAAAGGACTATTTTGCAGAATAAATCGCTGTGATGGGTTACGAAATATCGAAATCAACAGAAATGAAGTCTATAATTATAATTACCAACAAGAACAAAACAAGGCGATATACGTACCAATCAAGCAAAATAAGTATACTTAAGCAACTTTAATACACGTAATCATAATAAAAGATTTTTAATTAACACTTTACCCCATTCCACATACGCTACACCTTTACCGCTACCAGCAATTATAGCATTTTTTGTAGTTTAATACCTTCCACATGGTACCTGGAACAATATGCAAGGCTAGTAATATAATACCAATCATATACTGTGCTCTTTATATATGTGTGTGTGTAATAACAGCACGGTGTGGAAATAATAATGCTGAACTGAATAAACCTGGAAGTATTGTATTACTCCATGACTCTCGGTTCCCATTCTGATTTACCCCATATGGATAGACACTAACATTTAAAACAAAAACTAATAATTCCCTTATTTACAGTTTTCAGTCCATTATGAGGTCTATCCAAAGTTAAATAATTGTCTAGGGTTGCAAAACAGAGTTAAATGGCGTCATCTTCCTGAAGGGGTTTAGTAATCTAGGTAAAAATAAGACAAACAATCTTATTATACACTATGTAATTCCAAAGTGAGAGGAGAGGGTTGTACTGAGCACGAGTGAATTAGGTAAGCAATTTGATCCTACGAGTGAATTAGGTAAACAGTTGGATCCTACAAGTGAATTAGGTAGACAGTTTGAGCCTATGTATATAATTTTTGTACGTCTATCAGACTCTGGCCATACAGTACATTTACACAGTCCCTACCCAAAGTTCACGAGTCCTCTTACGCTCAACAAATGCAAACCTTCACATGTCACAGTTTGGACACCAATACCCATCTTCTATAGTGAATACACACTGTCTCATTTACGGTTGGTGCAACTGTATTTGCAGGGAACGTTAAGAATGTGTTACTGAAATTCAAACTCCTTGATTGTTTCCAGCTCCAGTTTATGATCGATCTTCCAACCTTTCGAACGTCAGTCCATTCCCCTACCACCTTGACCACCACTGTCCTTAGTTCACCTCCCCAAATAAGGCCCCTCTGTTTTCATTTCTTTAGTACACCTTTCTCTTGCTTCGAAATCCCTTTAAAGTTTCTTGATCTATGCCTCTCCTCTACACTCGCTGTATACCTCTTGTTCAATCTCTTCCCTTGATCCAAACCTCTCCACATTACATTGGACTCCCTTTCTACCTTACTTTCAATATCTCTGCTTTACACTCCATTTGACTCATTTCTTACATTCTTTTTCCTTGATCTGCACACCTCTCCTCTATACTACAGTACAATGGATTCTCCTTCTGAATCCATTTCTTCCTTAATCTATACCTCTCTTCTCTGTGTTGGACTCCCTTTCTACATTCTTTTACCCTGATCCAAACGGTTCTTCTTCACGCCAATCTTTCCAAAGGTCTATTTCGAGAAGCCCTTTATAAAGCCGTGGGCAAAGGATCCATTTGTGATAGTTTATTTTCATCGACTACGTGCGGAAAGTTGCCGCATAATACTTACGTAATCGACTTTTCTTCGCAACTTTCAAAACAAGTAACGTAACGAAACAAGGTACCATATTTCCTTAGACTTACATCTCCCACAGCATACACTTCATCATCCAACAGCGCTGTGACGTATATTTCTCTCCCTTTTTTCATCACTCCCGTGTGTACACTTCAGACTACAGCGTTGTGTCAGCTACTTCAGTCTACTCACTGCTTTAGTCATTAGCCCCTTCGCTACGATTATGCAATGTTCAGAGACGTTTTATTCAACTCAGGATTGGACATCTTGATGGAGTTAAGAATATTCTCCACTAACCCTCTTCATTCTGATGACCATTTCTCTATCAAAATTTTTTGTCTCCACCACATTTTCCTTAATCTCATAAAGAATCTATTGATTTCAAAGACTTATTATTATTTCCTATCACTTTCTGTGTCCAGTCCTTTTGGTGTATTACATGCTCTACTGAATAACTTATAATCAAGATCTTGATCACTAAACATTAATTATGCACATCTTTCATAACCTTTCTAATTCACACATGACTTTTTATCTCACGTTATTCGTATTCTTTCCTATTCTCTCACACAGGGCCTTTCCATATCTACTTCCTGGGTTTTACGTACCAATCTCATAAGGTTTCATGAACTTACTGTGCAACTCAAGCCTTCACTTACTTCCATATTGGTTCCTTTATCCATCCTTTCATCCTTGGTCTGCGTTTCTGCTCTAGTAACATCATTCCAGCCTTTCACATCTGTCGACTACCACCGTCCCTTCACAAGCATCCTTCCACACCTTTCTCTTTAATTAATCTCAATTATTCTGCACTCTGCCTGCCCTTTTATGCTTTATCCGTTGCTCCAGCTTATTGCTCATTCTTGTGCCACTCACCTTTTACGGTCTTGCCTTCCCCTGTCCACTATCCGTACTATTCTGTACACATCCTTCCACACCTGTCCGTCTTATCGTCCTCATTTATCCAGTATACCTATCCTTCCTCACCTGCAATTCAACAACCCCCCTTCACACCTGTAAGATCTTTTAACTTCCCAGTTTCTTTATCCCCTTTCACATATCCTTCCACACCTGTTTTTTGTCTTCCAAGCCTCCTCTCTCTCTCTCTCTATCTTTCTCTCTCTCCTTCCAGGCACATCCTTTCACACCTATTAGTCTTGTTTTCCATACCTGTTCACTGTCCTCACCCAATCACACCTGTTCCTCTTGTCCTCCACACCTGTCCACGCTCCCTATCCCTGAACACATATCCTGGCTCGCTCTCTCTCTCCCCTCCCGCACCCGTCCCTCAACCCCATCCTTCCCTAAGCTCACAATTTACCGCCACACCTGAGCGGGTAAACAAATGACGTCATCGCGAGGGAGCCAATAGGAGGGCCCCTTCCATTACCGCGACAAGGACCGCTAATCCATCATTATTAAGAGGCGTTGTGTTGCCACGGCTTACTCTCTCGCCTACTCCTTTACCTTTACTCATTCTTACTCCTTTATTACTCTTAGTTTTACTCTTTCTTTACCTTCCTTTACTTCTTACTCTTTCCTTACTCTTCCAGCCCATTCCTTGCTTTACTCTTTCTTATTCTTTTTTTATTTGCACCCCTTTTCCTCCTTATTCTTCACCCTCCTTACTCCTTGCTTTAAAATCCTTACTCTTTTCTCAGTCACCTCAAATGAAACTTATTTAATCTACCCATCTCCTACTTGTTCTCTGGTTTATCTTTGCGTTGAGATGCACAAGTTCCTACTCATTACCCCTCTCACTTCCAACCCTTACATTACCTACTCTAATTGTTCATCTCTGCTCTCCCTTTGATCACTTTACCTCCTATTTTCTCTTTCCCATTGTTCTTGCTTTAGTACTTTTTTTCTTTTTTTTTCATATTTTCAATTTTTCTTTGCAACATTTCTTTTTACTTTTTTCCTCATGCTTTCCTCCCCATTCTTCCTTTACTTTACCCTCTACAGTATATTTGCCATTATTTTCTTGATTTTTCGCTCTTATTGTGTTCATATTCTGTTATTCCTTTTAAGATGTTTTTCTTTTTTTCACTCACCACCTCCTCAATCCCTTTCTTAAGTCCTACCTTTTCATTGACTCTCCCCTCTCTCACTCTCTCTCTCTCTCTTTCCTCATACTCTACGTTCATCATATTTTGCGCCATTCCTTCTTCCTCTGTTTAATTCTTTTACAATTCGTTATACTCTTCATTATTTCACCATCTCTGCCTTACTGATACCCATTATTTCAGGGCTTCCTTTGGTCACTTGTTACTTTAATCAACAATTTCAGGATTCTTGCTTTACTTTCCCCATTAACTCTCTTTATACGGCCTTTATTTTTCAGGATTTCCTTATTTTACTTTGTCCATTCACTTTACTTACAGACATACGGTTTTTTACACGTGAATATCTCCCTTCCATACTGAATATATCACATTTTTCAGCAACATTCTTTCCATCTGTAACTCTTTTTAAACATATCACTAAAATAAAATGAGGGAAAAATATATGGCTGGCTCTGATATAGGACACTATGGTTATAAAAGGTGACAGCAATAAAGCCATGAATATATAATGAACAGCTATTATAAAAATTAGTGTAAGCGACATTGCCATTATCATAATTCATCAGGAATTTATCATAATTAAAAAACTACGCTTCGTTGTTTTTCTCTCTCTCTCTCTCTCTCTCTCACACACACACACACACACACACACACACACACACACACACACACACCTAAGTAACTCTCTTTATCTATCTCTCGATCACTCTATCAGTTCACGGTAATATAACAAAAATACCTAAGCTTAGGTCAGCAATATATATAATTTACACACTAATCACTACAAGAGACAAAATTTTCGCAATATTTTTTTCAATTACGGTAATGCATAATGTTCAAAAGATCAAAGCATAAAAAACAACAGCATCCGTTTAATCAGAGGCAAATAAATACACAACAGATACGCAATAATACACCAGCAATACCATGTTGTAAATTCGTATGTATGACGCAGGCAACAAAGAAACGCGTAATGAGGTTAATAATAACTAAGAAACGGGCATTAACATAAAGCAATAGTGATAATTCAATAGCCATTAATGAGCTACCTGGCTAATGCAGTTAACACTCTCACTCACTCACCCCTCACAATCAAATCAATTACCCGACAAGCAGAGACACTCGCTCCTTACTACCATGTTACTCTTATATACACTTTCCCTTCGTTTGTACATTATTTACATCATGCACAATCGCTACACAGTCAAACCATATCTACCTACTACTAAGAATCATACCATAAATATTCACTCCCCCATCTTTCCAATCCCACACCTCTCACAATCACTCTCTCTTCACCTCCCCAATCGCACATCACTCAAACTCCCCCACATCACATACACTGCATCCATTCCTCTCACAATCCCTTCACACCTTTCACAATCCCTCACCACCTCTCCTAATCACACCTTGCTCCCGCACCTCTCACAAATACACTCTAAACCTTCATAGCTCTCACTATCACAACCCAACATCTTCCCCTCCCCTCCTTCGCCCCTCCCACTCACACTCTCCACGCTACACACTCACCGGGTAATCACGGGGACAGCTCTAAGTGCTCTATCACAATAATACGCAATAACGCCGGGTTGCGCCTCAGTCATAACGTAATTACAGGCACATGAGTATTAAAACATTTGATACAAGGTGGCGGTGTTCCCAAATGGCTTTCTCTCACACTAGCATACACGTTTACTCTGACAACATACACTTTTTTACCTCGTTGCATCTTGTGTCTTGCTTTGTTAGTAAGGAGGACGTCGTTACAAGAGCGGATGAGCTGTACCTTCGCCATAAGGATACAAAAGTTACATTAAATGCAGTGATAAAGTTTCGCTAAGTAAAAATTCACATATTTCGTTGGTTGTTTAGTGCCCTGTTATTTGTTATTAGTTCCTTGTTATTAAGAAAGGAGTCACTACACGAGGGTAAGTTGTTTCTTCATTTTCTTCCGGGTACCAAAATCTTATAAGCAGCGACTATGATTCGCTTGGTTACAACGAGGACGCATGTTTCTTTACTTTAAGAGGTGTTAAAATTTCAGGCTGTAATTTCATCACTTATTTACAAAAATTATATCATAAATAGTAAAAAGGTTCGCTTTGTTTGAAAGAACACTCATTAGTCTTACCCGCTACCTCCAGATGACTATTGAACTTAGACTCCCCTCGATAAGAAGTCTCTAACCTCTAAGTCGAAATCTCTCTTCTAAGCTAAATAAATACCTACATAAGAAGCACGAATACGGGAGCAGAGAAGTGGCCAAGGATTCTAAATTACAGACTGTACTAGTAACGGAGGCAGACCATTACCAAAGCATTACTGTAAGTACATGGATACTATTATGTCCTCTTCGCTGGTAACTGGCAAAGAAACTATGAACGTAACTTTTCATCTTAACACGCACTAAGAGATACAAGATAACCACTATAACCACATCAGAAGTAAATAGCATCGAATTTTTCTAAAACTGTGAAGAAATACGGTGTAAAGACAATCCGCTGAGATGAGCTACGTTATATCCCGCCTTCGTTACGTTATATCCTGTCTGTCTTCGTTATACCGTGGCGTTATAAAGGGAGGAAATATGGCCGTGAGAGCCTCGTAGGACAAAGCAGTTTCCAAAGAGCCACAGGGATACACCGTAAACCCTTCATTAGCGTAATTTGTCCGGCGTAACAGCGTCGTTGTGAGAGAGAGAGAGAGAGAGAGAGAGAGAGAGAGAGAGAGAGAGAGAGAGAGAGAGAGAGAGAGAGAGTGTGTGTGTGTGTGTGTGTGTGTGTGTGTGTGTGTGTGTGTGTGTGTGTGTGTGTGTGTGTGTGTGTGTGTGTGTGTGTGTGTGTGTGTGTGTGTGTGTGTGTGTGTGTGTGTGTGTGTGTGTGTGTGTGTGTGTGTGTGTGTGTGCGCGCAGTACCGAGGACCACGCCAATCCCGTCCACTAATTTCACAGGGATAACCCGAACTGTGCGGGAAAAAATAACACTCCGCCGTTAAAAGTGAATAATTCTTGGCAAATTCCGGCTGGTTGTGGAAAAACGCTTCTGAAACTCCATTAGCAGATGAGCGGTGTGTGTGTGTGTGTGTGTGTGTGTGTGTGTGTGTGTGTGTGTGTGTGTGTGTGTGTGTGTGTGTTTCAGAGTATGTATGTGGTCATATGTGCGTACAGCTTCTTTACTGAAGTGTGTGTCTAGCTCACGTTTATGCAATATCAGCATCAAAAGGATGATGCTACTTTAAATAACCATCTCTCCCTTAGGTAAACATACCGATAAAATGAAGTCTCCCGTGCAAAGCAAACATTAATTGATTTAATCCCGCTGCTTATCAACAAACAGTATCCACACACACACACACACACACACACACACACACACACACACACACACACACACACACACACACACACCAGACAGTGGTGGGAGTGGCCAAGATGTCACGGTAACAGTAAAATCGCACTTGGAAAACTTTACAGAAAATCTAAAAACCGTTGTCTGGAGACCTTCGAAGACCGAAAGAGTTAGGATAGAAGCCAAAAGACAAAAATCTAATAAACGTAGAGAAAATAGTGAATACTAGAAGGACAAGTCAAAAGTGAGGGAGAAATTGGGTGGAAAGGGAAAAAAAATTGTGATGAAACCCCCTGCCCCCAAAAAAAAAGGAGTGAAAAGAAAAAAAAAGATGGAATCACAAGAAGAAATGGAGGAAGACAGACAGGCAAGCTAAAGGCCACACGGTAGAAGACAAAAACTTAATGGAGAATGCTGAAAGGCATAAAGAAAACAGGCAGATTCAGTAAAATGATGAACAAAAAGTACTGACAGACGACAGGGGAACAGAGAAAACAAAAATAAAGATAGAAAGGAAAGAAAATAATCCAAGAAAGCGGAGGACAGAAGGAGGAGGGTAATGGGAAGAATCTGTAGCAGAAATGAGGGGTAGAAAAGACTATATGAAAATGGACGAAGGTGGACTACAGAGAGCGAAGAGAGAGCGAGAAAGGAGGAAGAAGAAAAATCCAAGAAAGCAGGGGAGGAAAAAGAGAGAAGGAAGAAGAGGAGGAGGTTCGGAGAAGAGGAATATGACAGGTTAAGGAGGGTGGACGTAAGATATGGAGGTGGGGAGGAAGGTAGGAAGTCTGAAGGAAGTTAGAGAGACATGAGAAAGGAGGAAAGGAGAAGAGAGAGAGAGAGAGAGAAGAGAGGGAGAAGCGCGAGGAGGTAGAAAGGAGAAAAAAGGGAAGAGAAGGAGAAAAGAAGAGAGGGAAGGTAGGAAGAGAAGGAGAAAAGAAGAGAGGGAAGGTAGGAAGAGAAAAAAAGGATGGTGTTAGAGAAGAGCGGGGGGAGTGCGGGGGAAGAGAAGGACGGTAGAGATCGAGAAAGAAGGAAAGGGGATACGGTAAGAGAGGAAATAAATGAAGAAGAGAAGCAAAGACGAAAGGCTGGGAGAAGAGAAATGAAGGAGAGGAGAGAGAAGAATGAACAGAAAGAGAATTGGGGGAAATTAAATTAAAAAATGAGAGAAGTTACGAAAACTGAGAGAGAGAGAGAGAGAGAGAGAGAGAGAGAGAGAGAGGACGTGGAACAGAAGAAAACATAGAGAATGTGCTTATGGCGAGCAAAAGGAGATTTAAAAGACAGGAAGATAAAGCAATGGACTCGGGGAAAAAAAGGGAGGATGGATAGGAAGGGGAAGGGAGAAGGGAGAGGGGAGAGGAGGGAGAAGGGTACTAACGAGAAAGGTACGTAGGAGACGGCAGTATGGATTAATAAATAGCAAACTGACCAAGAAGACAGGAAAGAGGAGAGTGGAAGGCAGAGAATATAGGAACAGTAAAAGGGTTTATAACTGAATAAAAAGAGACAAGAAAGAAAAAAGGAATTAAATTGTTGATAAACGCTTAAAAGGAATCAGATTAATTATACCTATATCAATGTTATATATTATAATTATATATGTAGTACAAATAATATTATACATATTATTTAACTATAACTTTATCCATCTGTTTATCTATCAATTTCTCTCTCTATCTATATACACAGTGAACTCTCGCTGCAAAGAGAGAGAGAGAGAGAGAGAGAGAGAGAGAGAGAGAGAATTTAAGCGAGATGGGAGGAGAGGGGCTAGGGAGGTTCAGGGAGAAGTGGGGACAGGCAATAATGAAAAAGATATCCAGAGAGACAGGTAGGAAGGCAGAGCAGGAATTAAGGGAGACAGGGAGAGAAACACGAGGTGGAGGACGAAGGTGAAAGGGAGAAGGGGTAAAAGGAAGCGATGCGGAAGGGAGGGAGGTGGAAGGGAAAAAAGGTGGAAAGGGAGAGAATAGGTGGAAAGGAAGACAAGTGAATGGGCGAGACGGTGGAAGGGAGAAAGTGAAAGGGTTAGAAGATGGAAGAAAGTGAAAGCATATCTAAAAATGGGGGAGATGGGTGGATGAGACGGAGGAGGAAGAGACGGAGAAGGAAGGGACGGAGGAGGAAGGGACGGAGGAGGAAGCGACGGAGGAGGAAGACAAGAGACATCAAAATTAAACCCTTCCACAAAACACGGTCAGTCTTCAAGTATAACATTCTTTCTCCTTCAAAACACATCTATGCAACTTCAAAACGCACTTAATTCCATGATATAATTACTGTTTTTATATTCCCAGTACTAAGGATCTTTTAATGTGCTGATTAAAATTGCACGACAGTTGCAAGAGTAAAACGTAAATATCGACAGAGTATGAAAGGGACTGAAATGAGGGTGGAGAGAGAGAAGGAGAGGAGGGAGAAATGGAGACAGAATGAGGAAGGGCGAGGGAACTGACAGGATGTGGAAGATGGAATAAGGAAAGTGGAGGGAAGATAGGAAGAAGAGAAGAGGGGGGGGGAGATAAAGGGAAAAATGGAAGAGGGTGAGGAAAATGGAAGGAAAAAAACACGAACTGAGAGAGAAGGGAAGGCTAAAAGAAGCAAGAGAAGAATGTGAAGGAAAGAGAGTGAGAAAGTAGAGAGTAGAATGCGGAAGGGAAAAAGAAAGAGGGAAATGCACTGAGAAAGACGGCGGACACAGTTTCCTAAAGCAAATATTTAAAAAAATATATAAAATAAAAATAAGAGAATGGAGAAAATGACCAAAGATAAAACGGGTGAGTCGATGAATCAGTTAGGGGAAAAATTATGGAAAAGAAACCTTTATCAAGAAACAAAAAATGAGAATATTCGACTAAAGAAAAAATATGAGGAAAGACGGGAACAGAAGGGAGAGAGATGGGAGGGAGAGAGGTTGGGAATTATGAGGATGCCTTGGGGTAATACAGTGAGAGGGCACTGGTAAAGAAAGATGTGTGTGTGTGACACACACACACACACACACACACACACACACACACATATATATATATATATATATATATATATATATGTGTGTGTGTGTGTGTGTGTGTGTGTGTGTGTGTGTGTGTAAGTAGGATATAAGAAAACAGGAGTGACAGTGTAACAACATATATCTAAGCAGGAAACAAAGAGTGAGAGGTGGGGTGGAAGAAAACAAAACATAAATATAAGGAGGACGCAAGAAGAGACGAACGATGGATTACAAAGCAAGATCAATTAAAGAAGGAAGGAATGCAAGAGAAGCAGCGAGATAACAAGACAAAGAAGGAAGCAAGGAGAAAGGAGTGAGAGATAACAAAATCAATGTAAGAGGGAAGCAAGCAGAGAGAGTTAAAATTTACAACACAAATTAGATGTATGAAGTGAAAAATGCAGAGACTAAGGGAATGGAAGAGGAGGATAATATTAAAACGTTATGAAAAAGGCAGGCACAATATGAAAAGCGATGGAATAGTAATGAGAACTTTTGACCCTTTAACCTTTTATTTAAAAAAAAAAAAAAAAAAAAAAAAGTTAAGCATATTCAAGGAGTACATGGTATACTGAAGTGGAGGTACGGAAAAGAAACTCCTTGTCCAGGCTGTTGAGCAATATTGTAACCTTTTGCCTTGGTGCCTGATCCCCTCAAAAGATGGCAGCCTGTGTCAGTCAGCTGACTCAGAATAAACAGAGCTACATATACCGAGATGAGTCAAAAAATAATAAAAAACATAAATCAGTAAATAGGGCTGGAGATAAACAGGGAAACGACCGCAACGTGGACAGCAGAAAAAAGGGGTAATTATGTACGACTGTAACATAGACGTATTCGAATTTTGAGATTAACCCTTTGGATCGCATTACCATTTTCCACTTTATTCTAGCCATCTCCATATAGCTCTCTTCAGCTCTGGAGAAAAAGGATGACTACAGCCTTCACTTTACCCCCCTTCCACATAAGAGGTTTACCCAGCACTGAATAAAATCGTCTAAAGGAACAAAGACAAATCACCAACACGCTCAACCTACTAATGGAGTTAAAAAAGGCAATGAAGCAAGAGACTGTGGGAAATAAGGCAAGAACGAATGAAGAAATGGTGGCCGCCTGCTGAGAAAGACGTGAAACCCGGAAAAGAAGACCGCATATCAAAACATCTTGCCCGTGGTAGTGTGGTTAATGGGTGAGGTGGGAAAAAAAAAATGAAGGAACGGAAAATATAGAAAATGGGGAAAGAAAAACGTGTGAGAGAGAGAGAGAGAGAGAGAGAGAGAGAGAGAGAGAGAGAGAGAGAGAGAGAGACAGACAGACAGACAGACAGACAGACAGACAGACAGAGAGAGACTGTGTATAATAACATCCCGCGTATACAGATTAAGAGAAATTGCGCCCTTGAGACGGGAAATTAAAAGTTGTAAGTTTTCCCCTCGCTACCTTGATGAGTTTCCCTCTGTCTCTCCACGAGGTGAGAGGAGAGAGAGGGGAGAGGGAAAGGAGTGGGAGAGGAGAGGGAGGAAAGAGGTTGAGAGGAGAGGAAGGAAAGAGGCTGAGAAAGGATTGAGACGGTGGGAAAAGGATGCTGGGGGAGGGTGACGAATATAAAATGGATGAGAGAGAGAGAGAGAAATGGAGAAATGAATTCCCCGAGCTAGGCAACTAAGGCCATATAGCCCCGCTGGGGTTACAGGAGGGAGCTACCCCTCCCGGAAACGGTAGCCCGGGCGAGGCTCGAACTTGGGACCTCCCGATCACAAGCTCAGCGCGCTACCACTGTGCTACCGCGCCCCCCCTGAGAGAGAGAGAGAGAGAGAGAGAGAGAGAGAGAGTTCTCGATAAGTTTCACTACGGTGTTCTCCGGTGCTTCACACAGTTCATTAGGCATGTAGATTATTGGTCTTCTAATACATCTTTACATTACATCACTGCAATGTACCTATGACAGTCACTGCCATACAACAAGGCATGAGAAGCGCCGTGAACGATGGATACGGAATGGGAACGATCCCTGTCACTCAGTTCGTACTACGGGTGAGGTGAGCGTTCGACTCGTGGTTCATTGTCAAATTGCTATCCCACCACTCCCCCAACAACCCTACCACCCCACTTTTACCCTGCTGTGTTGGCTAATCATGGGCGTCCATTCATTCGTCCCAAATGGGTGAGTTAAGTAACCACCCTGTAAGTGGGTTTATCAGTCTGGATGTTAAAACTAAGCTAGTTCAACACTGGAGTAAAGATTTTGGCACTAAGAAAAGCGTGCATTTCCCAGCCATCGAAAAGCATGTTGGTAGTACGTGGCACGGTGGAGAAGAGGGGGAAAAAAAAGAAGAAGAAGATGGATATGATTGGAAATGGGGGTGGGGGGGATACAAGGATAAGAGTAAGGAAAGAGAGCAACAAGGAAAAAAAAATGTAATAGAGGTAGACGAAAAAAGGATGACAGAATATGGGAGGAAAATCTGAGAAACAGGGAGACTGATGGTGAGGATAGGAGGTATAAAAACAGGTAAACAGAAAAAAAATAGGTATTTAAGAATAAAGGCAAATATATGAGGATGTGCGAAAAGTAAAAGGAGAAGAGGAAAGTGGGATGAGAGAGAGAGTGATGGGAGTTGGAAAGCAAGCACGGGGAGAGGAAATGTAATCACAAATATTGGTATTCCCCAAAAACATGAAGAGCAATCAGAATGAGTGATGTATGAATGTTAAAAAGTGACAAATTCTGAATGCACGAAACATCACTAAAATAGGGAAAATGCACGACATGAAACAAGACGAGGAAAATCAAAAGAAACATATGAATTAACACTCAGATTTTAACGTCTAAACAACTACTTAAAAGAGTCTGGCGTTAGCTGGAGCAGAATATATACTAGAGATGTGCACACCATGAGATTGTTAATAAAAATAGTTCCAAACAAAATAGGGTGAATGTGTTGCCACGATTATCTGAAGGCTAATGGCGTAAGTAGTAATAAAATGTACATACACTATAAAATGGCACAAACACAAGAGATGCTATTGAACGAAAGCTGCCCCGTTATGAATATAAATACCTTAATAATAATAATAATAATAATAATAATAATAATAATAGTAGTAGTAGTAGTAGTAGTAGTAGTAGTTGCAGTAGTAGTAGTAGTGATGATAATAATAATAACACTAATAATAATAATAAAATACACACTACAAAATATGAAAACCAAGAGATCTTATGACTTCCCGTCAGACTTGTAAGAAGAAAAGTGATTAACACCAAGCAGCAAAAAAAAAAGGAAAAGAGTCCATTAACATCCTTCCCCCCCCTAAAAAAAAAAAAAACTCCATGGAAAATAATTCATCATCAAAGGCCAAAAACAACTCTCTTTTTAATGGCCAAAACTGCCTCCATTACCGGCCGCCAGAAATGAGCTTCCTGTCACTACATTAGACGAGTGTGAGGGGAAATTATGCAAAATCTGAAACATCTTACTCTCGGTCCCACATCCGGTCACATTAATGGTCATTATCATTAGTAGACAATTATAATAGATGCCGTATACTGTTGGCGTTAGTACTCAACTAAAATCACAAATACAAAAACTAATATCCCAAGAAGAACGAATGTACGTATGTTTTACTGCTCAAACATCTAAATTTACAAACAGCATAAGTAATGTCCCGATGATAATGACGAACAGGGAGTAAATATTATTGTCCACACGCCTAACTTCACATTTAAAGAATATTATAATTTTTCAGTGATTTCCAAAATACCGGATACAGACTACAGTGTAATGCATCCTTCTAAATAACAGCCATATTGACATTTATAATGAATAGATGCCACATTTCTCGCAATTGTCATAAAACATTAATATAGATAGACAGATAGACAGACAGATACAGATATAGATGTAGATAGATAAGATAGACTGACTGATCTAACTGGTTCTCACCTACCTCCCTTCTCCCACAAGAAAAATATGGAAACATATAAATACACACATTAAATCCCGTCTTTGTAATATTTTCAAAAATAAAAATACACTAGTAATGAGAGGGTACACTCAGATAAATCGAAGCCCCAAAGGGGATGTCTTAACAGAAAATCTAAATCAGAGTGAAGAAGTGAGAGACGTCCTCTCTCTCTCTCTCTCTCTCTCTCTCTCTCTCTCTCTCTCTCTCTCTCTCTCTCTCTCTCCCAGGTGTGAGAGGGAGAGCTTTGATCAGAGTAAATGATTGACTGTTGTGTTTGATATTTCCCTCGTACGCCCGCTAGCCAAGTTACCAATTACACTAACAGCTTCAAGTGTGATACTATAGATTGCCTCCCTTCGTTATCAATATTCTCTCTCTCTCTCTCTCTCTCTCTCAATTTTAGTAACCTACATCCAAAATCATTAATATTTTCATATACTATCAATTACGGAACAAAACAAAATTTCTCGTGTTTCTATTTCCTGTTGACTTCAATGTAACAACACAATTTACCATTAAAAAAATAAAAATACACCACTCGAAATGTTTCCTGTTCACTAGCTCTTCCATACATCCGCCAAAATTCGTTTATTATTGTCTCAGTTTTTCCTGTGCACTAATTGTTGTGTTGTGTATACCATGCCCTCGACTCTGTTATCTGCCTCTGCCCGTCATTCCCTCTTCACTAATTTGTAGCTCTTTCCTTTTTATGTCCACCTTCTCTCTCTCTCTCTCTCTCTCTCTCTCTCTTTCCTGCTATCATTTTATACACTTCAGATGCATAATACCCATTAATTTTGAAGTGCACCAAACCCAATATGAATAATAAGGGGAAACGAATTATCACGGATCAGAATTTCCCCCAATATTCCTCCTCTTTCATCCCTTTCCCCCTTTTCCTCCCTGTCTTGTTAAGAGGATCAGCTTAAATTTTTCCCTTGCACCCTTACAGAAGTATGGATCACTGTGGGTGGGGAAAGTTTGGGGTAAGCTCAGGGTAAGAGGAATTATGATATGGGAAAGTGAAAGAGAATGAGGATTGCAAAAGGCATGAACACAGAGCCAGACATCCAGCTTAGGGAGGGGACGTGGGGTGTGGAAAGGGTAAAATGCTTGGGAAACTTGGAGGAAACATAGAGAAGGCACGAGAGAAATGGGCAAAAAGCTTGAATAAGGTACTGAGGAACTTAGGGTAAATCTTGGAGAAGGTACAAGAGAAACAACGAAGATGGAAGATGATTACAAAAGGGAAAATAAGAAGGAGTAATGTCAAACACACAACACCAAATACAACATACTCTTTAGCCTAGGACTTTAATATTTCGTTCTAAATACTCCAGACGATTTTTATTTCCAGAGCTGGAACTCCCAACCACAACGAGGTTGATTACATCATTGCCATAGAAATTTTAACATCACAGTGATCCACATACAATGCTCCTCTTCAGCGTTACCAGTGTCTACTCTCCATTATTATTTATTTCTCACTGCCATTCCCACACTCATGCCCATACCAGCAGAATGTGCCGTCCCCACAACACGTAAGTTAACATCAAGTAAGTCGTTCATGGAGCGCTCTGTATGGGCCAACCTGGATACAAATATACAAAACTACGAAAATTAGTCCAAAAACGTACACAAAGAAGGAATAAATAATAAAAGCGTCCATAAAACCAGGAACGCACACGGACTTAACACTCCCACACACTAACATACATACGAATATCATAATTTCCAAACTGCCACACACACTGCTGAGTAATAAGCACGCTTAACACAGGCACATTCACATATAACAGCACATCCACACAATCCTCTGCGCTAACAAATACACGAACAGTACAATCCTCATACGTCGCCACATACATGAGTACATTAACACGTAAGCACATTCATAAGTAAATAATAGTACGCTCACACAGCAACTAGCGTACTGGCACGCGCGCGCGCACACACACACACACACACACACACACACACACACACACTCCCCTCACACTCAATCTCCCCGACCAGCACTTACATCCACCCTTTATTACATTCTGCCATCACCCATGCATGTAAATCCGCTCCCCCTGTCCCTCACACACACACACACACACACACACACACACACACACACACACACACACACACACACACACACAATCCGTCTCATATAAATATCATATAAATGAACACACACTGACTCTCAAATACACACATTCTCTTATATAATGTCACACACACACACACACACGCACACAAACACACACAGAACTTAATCACGCTCATCCTTCATATGACAACTCCTACATACACACAATCTCTCTCTCTCTCTCTCTCTCTCTCTCTCAAACTGCCTGCCTATTCATCACACATACCCCGTCTCCCTTCACCCATGTAGGCACTCATACATTCCTCTCGGGTCCCTTTCTCTCTCTCTCTTCTTTCCCAGTTCTGTTGCAGTTTAGTATGTTTTTGTCCCATCCCATTTTCAGTATCATCTCTCCTATCCTCTCCTTTTCGCTAGTCTGTTTCGTACTCATCTTCTCCCCTTATCACATTCCCTAACCTGCCCCATCATCTAATTCCCCTCATCCTTTTATCGTCCATTTTTTCATTTTTTTTTCTCTCTCTCTAACATTTTACCTCATCTTCTGTCTCTTTATACCCACATTTTCTCTCACTATCCATACACTCCCTTTCTCCTACATCCTCTCACGCAGCTCCATCCCTGAACTCATATATCCTCCTCGCGTCCCTGGTGCCTCATTACTTCCCTTCCGACAACCCTTCTTTCTTTCTCAACCCTTCCCTGTCTCTACTTTATCTCTGTGTTACAATCTTATTTACCGCTTTACAATTTCCTACCGTCTATCAGTCTATTCCTTCCTTCTACGTGTACCTACCTCTACACCCCTTCACGCTATCCATGCCTACACTAATCTCCCCATCCTCTCGCCAATTCTCCTTACTCTTTCCACCTCTCCCTCCACTCTTTATTCACCCCTCTAAATACTACTCTCTCCAATTCCACAATCTTCCAATACCCTCCTATCATCCACCATCCACCCCAACGACTTCTCTCCCTCCATCCTTTCTCCGCCCCTACAAATTTTTAATACCTACAGCATCCCATCCTCCTCTCGATTCCTCCCCCCGCTCTCTCTTACCTCCATCCTCTTACTTTCTCTCTATCTATCCTTTCCTACATATTTCCCTTCTCCGTCCCTCCCCTTCATCTCGATAATACCTTCTCCCCACTCCACCTTCCTACCCTCCCTCCATCAATCTTATCCTACACATGCTTGCTTTCTCCATCAATCCCTCCCTAAACATGATTTTTCCCTCTCTCTATCCCTACCTACGCGTTCTCTTTCTCTGTCCCTCCCCCAACCTCCATCCAACTCGAGGCCGCTCCACACCAACACCCCACACAACACAATCCACTCCGAGATGACAGACAGGTGTAAATGGTAGCGTCAATCACCCCAGTCAAATGGTATCGTCATATGGGCAAGGTACGGCAGTGTAGGGGGGGTACGTGGGGGCAGGTACGGGAGCGGAGTGGGATATGAGGGGGAGGAACATATGGGTGCACGGACACATATCACGCCTGGCTATGGTAGAATTTTTTCGCGATACGCAGTGTTTCATTTGACTGGTGTGTGTGTGTGTGTGTGTGTGTGTGTGTGTGTGTGTGTGTGTGTGTGTGTGTGTGTGTGTGTGTATATATATATATATATATATATATATATATATATATATATATATATATATATTTATATATATATATATATATATATATTATACAGTATACAGAAGTCGACCTACAGCTCAATGCACACCATGAAAAATGAATAAGCATTACCTATCTATATATTTCTATATATCAATCTATCAATCTATCTAATATATATATATATATATATATATATATATATATATATATATATATATATATATATATATATATATACATGAGAATGTATGAGTGAGGTGGTTCTGGCTGGGGCATCTGTGTTTGACGGGTTGATGGGTATCCAATACCACGCCAGCGATGGATGGGAAGGAGGATGGGTTGGGAGGGGGGGGGGAGAGAGAAAGAATGTGTGTGTGTGTGTGTGTGTGTGTGTGTGTGTGTGTGTGTGTGTGTGTGTGTGAACGTTTGGAAGCAACTCTAATATGTGTAAAAACTGTAACTTTCCATTGGGAGAGATTTTTTAGCCTATCCAGGTATACAGAAAAGATAGCACTAATCAGCGGTGGGATAGGACGACGGGATTTTCCTAGAGGTAGCAAATCAGGCTGTGACACGAGAAGAGAGGGAATTTCCAGGGGTGTAAATGTCTCGGCTCTATCACTCCTTGTTCTAACTCTCTAAAGACGGGTTCCGTGCAGCCCGAAGCGTTTGAGAAAATAAAGAAACCAAGCTCTGACTATAATAGTAATAGTTACCAGTTTCAATGAAATATTAATACTATTACTACTGGGACTGTGACGTAAACACCTTTTCTTAAAAATGATGAACAGATTAAATGACTTTTCCACGAGACAATAAAAGCGTAAATATCATTGTGTGAAGCCGGAAACCTTTATCACAGTGGTGAAAACATTCCGGGAAATTCTTATGAACGTCAGGAAAAATTAAATCGGAAAACTTTTAAACGCACTGATAATTTGCACCTGGCCATCCTGTGAAAACAAGTGAATATTTTATTAACAATGACAATAAAGAAAAAAGAAAAATTACGTTTCGGAAAACTGTAGCATTTTCTATTCACTAGGCAAAATGCACATAATAAAAAATATACTCATTAGACAGTCAGAGATGAATAAAACGAACAATTCCAAGTTTTACAAATTTGATAAGAACAAAATTGTTGACAGGAAAAGGTGAAACGAGAAATAAATAAACGAAAGGAAAAGGCGAAACGAGAAATATAAAAATGAAAGGAAAATGTAAAACGAGAAATATAGCCTATAAATGAAAGGAAAAGGCGACACGGGAAATGATATAAATAAGTGAATCAGAACATACATGAAGTATCCCCGGTACTAAAGAATGATTTATATGTTTAATAAGAACGAACTTAAGTAAAAGAAGAGGGGGGAACAATGGATATATAAATGGAACATGTAAATCTCAAAATATTAAAATCTGATACTAACGAAAGCCTCCGAAATTTTTCATTTTACAACGAAACTGGAGCAAATGAGAAGAAATTATACACATACAAAAATATAAGTGAAACTGGAAAATCAGAATATATTAAAAGTAAAACCTGAAACTATTAAAAAACAGAATATCAACATATTAAAGAAATTGCACGAAAGGCAAAGCAAGATGTTGTATCGTAGAATTCACCAAAATATATAAATGAAACTATTAAGTCGAAAAATATTATAAATAAGGCCTGGTGTTAGACTTTTAAAAACTAGTAAACAGATAAAACTGGTGAAGGAAAAGCTGAGAGAGAGAGAGAGAGAGAGAGAGAGAGAGAGAGAGAGAGAGAGAGACTGGACCTCGCAACTTACAGCAAAACTGGTGGTATTGGATGGGATCGAATAACGCAGAAATATATATATGAAACTAGTAACATTAGAAGTAAAATCAGATTCTGCACTTAAAAACTTAGATGATCAACAGAATACAAAACTAGAGTGCAAGAGGTGGTGGAACGACGCACACATGAAGGAAATGTGAAAAAAAGAAAGGTAAAAAAAAAAGATACTAAAAAAAAGAAAATAAAAAAAACAGAGACTAAATAACATAACTTATAAACTAAAAACACCAGAAAATATTAAAACCTGAAACTAAATATTAAAACTAAGAACATAAACAAAAAAAAACACTGAAAATACTAAAACCTGCGACGAGATATTAAAACTGAGAACACGAGCACATTGAAAATAGTGCAGGCAGAGCGAGAAACGATATCACGGATTTCGCCAAGACCCTCCTAACTAACGATCTATTTGCCACTCGCCTCAGGTAATTAATTCTCAGGTAGGAAATGCGCGACTGCCAGAGCCTTTTAAGGATATGAAGGTGGGAGACTCGAGCCATCTAGGAAGGGTGTGTGTGTGTGTGTGTGTGTGTGTGTGTGTGTGTGTGTGTGTGTGTGTGTGTGTGTGTGTGTGTGTGTGTGTGGAGAGAGAGAGAGAGAGAGAGAGAGAGAGAGAGAGAGAGAGAGAGAGAGCAGGGAGGAAGTGGGGGAGGAATGATCTTTATTACAGGAAGGTGATAAAGGTAAGGAGTTGGATTGGAAGTAGGGCTAAGCAGTTATTTAAAGGAAAAGCTGGGGTAATACAGGACTGCTCCATGAAAAACACTTCAGCAAAACCTTTAACACCTTAATTACTTTAGTGCTGGCAAAAAAAAAAAAAAAAAAAAAAAAAAAAATCTGGAGTTGACTATAGGATATTTATTTATAAGTCATGTAAAACTTTCCCTGCCATTAACTGTAAGATAAAATGCACACACAATCGTCTATGCATAACTACAAGTAATATAAAACGGCCGTATATCCGTCTGTCTCCCTTATATCTGTCTGTCTACCTTATATCTGTCTGTCTACCTTATATCCGCCTGTCTATCTTATATCCGACTGTCCCCCTTATATCCGCCTGTCTATCTTGTATCCGTCTGTCTCCCTTATATCTGTCTGTCTCTGCCGGTTGTTCACGATGGATATCCCCACTTTCAAATTTAAGGATTTACATGTTATTACATTTAAAGAATAGGTTCATAAGTGACCAGAAATGCATAATTCTGGGGAACTGGTGATTGTCTGGTGAACGCCATCCCACCTGACGCGTCTTGTTTGGTGCCTCTGAGTGTAAATCTTAGAAGCAATTACCTAAAGTTTCTCATTTATCTCAAAATAAAAAACACAGGCTAATCAAAAGTGCACAATAAATAGACCAGGAATACTAGTCAGCAATCATTTATATCACTCGCCTATATTATGACAACAAGGTGAGCAGGGTTTCGTCAATCATAGCCAGGTACCCCAAGCTGGCTATCTCTATATCTGCAAATTATGAATTATTTGTCTAATATCAATAAATCGCACATAATACTGGATACACCGCTCTGCCATACTGGGCTATTTTACCACCATTCTGCGCAAGAAAGGTAATATACAAATTAATCCGCCAGGAACGGTACTTGATATAGATTGATGACACGCCTGGAGAGCTACTGGACAAGTGAATAAAAAATATGAAGTAAAACAAGAGCACTTATAAAAACTGCTATACACACATCCTTCCACGGACGGTACCAGCATGGAAGAGATTGGAGTGTCTGTGTATGTCATCTGAGTGGACAAAGATGTCAAGCGGCGCAGAACAGGAAAATTAATAATACTGGTTAACCATCAGTACCTGCGGGAAAAATAAGCAACTAATGAATACGAAAAGATTTGACCGAGCGTCCGTATAAGCCATCTGAGTGGATATAGAAGTCAAGCTGTGCAGTTCAATATTCCAATCAGCCGGCTGCAGCGAGGAGGGCCACTGACACCCACACGTCATCACAACCAATAACACTGAAAGCCTCCACTCCGCTCTAGTTTGTGAGGGGCCAGGCGGAAAAGAAGTGAAGTGGCGGAGAGAGGTGTGAGGCAGGTGAGGTGGAAGGCCAGGTGAGCGTGAGGAAGGTGAAAGTACGCAGGTGAAGGTGACAGAAGGGGTGAAGGGTGTCTGTGAGTAGGTGAACGTGAGATAGGGACAGAATGTGGGCGGGTGAACGTGGAAAAAGGAGAGATAGGGTGATTGTGGGCAGCTGAACGTGACACAAAGTGAGATATGGTGATTGTGGGCAGGTGAACGTGAGAAAGGGGGAGATAGGGCGACTGTAGATGGGCGAACGTGAGAAATGGGGTGAATGTGGGTAGGTGAATGTAAGGAGAGGAAAATATGTGAGGCTGAGTGAATGAGTCCAACTGAAGGTGTGTGTGTGTGTGTGTGTGTGTGTGTGTGTGTGTGTGTGTGTGTGTGTGTGTGTGTGTGTGTGTGTGTGTGTGTGTGTGTGTGTGTGTGTGTGTGTGTGTGTGTGTGTGTGTGTGTGTGTAAAATTAAGTGCAGGTGAGTGCACAAGGCGAGTATGTGAAGGCTTAAGGGCAGGTGAGTGAGGACAGGTGCTGAGGGATACTGAACAGAGTCTGGTGAAGTGATGAGTTGAAGACATGAGTTTTTTTTTTTTTTTTTTAATGTGAGGAAGAAGGAACCAAAGGCCATGAGCCCGCAGTAACAGTTCCCTCCACGAGAAAAACAAAATACAATATAGAGCCAAATTCAAGATCCGATCATTTTGAGATGCCTGGACACACTGCGTTTGAAAGACTGGAGATCATAGGCAGCAGGAAATACAGACAGAGGGAGACAGTTCCAGAGCTGACCTGTTGCATAAATGAAAGACTGGGAGTAACGGTTAACTCTTGCATTAGAGAGTTGGACAGAAAAAGGATGAGAGTTTGCTGCCAGACGGGTGCTACGCGCACGTCGTAGAGGTGGAGGAATGCAAGCAGACAGTTCAGAGGAGCAGTGACCATTAAAGTAGCGATAGAAAAGAGATAAAGATGCAACAGTGCGGCGAAGAGACAGAGGTTGAAGGGAGTCAGTAAGAGGAGGAGAGTTAATGAGACGAAAAGCCTTTGACTCCACCCTATTGAGAAGAGCTGTATGTGGGGAGCCACCCCACACATGAGAGTTGTACTCCACACAGGGACGGATAAAACCCCTGTATAGAGTCAACAATTGTGCAGGGGTAAAGAAAGAGCGGAGTCGGCTTAGCACACCCAATCTCTTGGAAGCAGATTTTACAAGAGATGTAATATGATCTTTCCAAGATAAGTCCCTAGTAAATGAAACCCCAAGCATGTTCAAGGATGATGCAGGATTAATCTGAATATTATTAAACATTAGTGGGTATACCTGTGGAAGATTTTGTCGGGTTGATAGGTGTAAGAACTGAGTCTTAGATGCATTAAAGACAACCATATTATTTTTACCCCAGTCAGAGATACGAGCCAAGTCAGACATTAGGTGTGCCATAGCCTCATCCCTTGTTTGTTGAAGTAACTGTTGAGATGGGCGTTGCGGGAACCGAATGGAAAGGTGAAGGGTGGAGTCATCAGCGTATGAGTGGATATGGTTAGATGTACAGCTTAGAAGATCATTGATGAATAAAAGGAAGAGAGTTGGTGATAGGACAGAGCCCTGAGGAACACCACTGTTGATAGATCTAGGAGAAGAACGATGGCCGTCTACAACAGCGGCTATAGAACGACCAGAAAGGAAGCTAGCGATGAAGGCACAGATAGAAGGATAGAAACCGTAGGAGGGCAGTTTGGAAATTAAAGATTTATGCCAGACTCGATCGAAAGCCTTTGAGATGTCAAGTGCAATGGCAAAGCTTTCGCCAAAGTCCCGAAAGGAGGATGACCAGGAGTCTGAAAGGTAGGTGAGAAGATCGCCAGTGGAGCGTCCCTGACGGAACCCATACTGACGATCGGAAAGAAGGTTATGATAGGAAAGATGCCTTAAAATTTTTCTATTAAGAATTGACTCGAAAACTTTTGAAATACAAGACGTTAAAGCAATTGGACGATAGTTGGAGGGTTGGGAGTGGTCACCCTTCTTTGGGACTGGCTGAATGAGAGCAAACTTCCAGCAAGAAGGAAAGGTACAAGTTGACAGACAAAGACGAAAGAGTTTGCCTAGGCAGGGTGTAAGCACAGAAGCACAGTTCTTGAGAACAACAGGAGGGACCCCATCAGGCCCATATGCCTTGTTAGTACTGAGGCCAGTGATGGCAGAAAATACATCAACTGAAGAAATTTTAATGTCAGCCATGAGGAAGTCAGAGGGGGGAAGTGATGGAGGAACAGCACCGGAATCGTCTAAGGTAGAATTGGAGGAGAAAGTCTGTGCGAAGAGATCTGCTTTATCAGTAGAAGAAATAGCTACAGAACCATCAGAGTAGAAAAGAGGAGGGAAGGATGATGAGGTAAAGTTGTTAGAAAGATGCAAGGTGTTGTAACGTGTGAAGAGATGTCAGGGATGGCTAACTCGGAATGTGATGCTTTGATTGAAGGAGGCTTGGAGAATAGCAAGGGATGGCAAGAAAGTGTAAGAGGAGTACGAGGATAGCAGAAGGAGATCACGTCCCTTAATATAAAAAATAGTAAAATATAAACAATTCACTATACATATTCCATGCTTTATATATATTTATTTTCCAATTACAACAAACTACAATTTCAAGACTTCGAGCACAACGATTCCCTGCTGATGAGTCCTATCCTTTTCAGCGTAATATTGGTCATCATTACACTATGTGGGGTGAATCCCAAATAGTCAACACCTTCATTCTGTTCACCATTCCATGAAGGTGTAAATTTTAAGTAGCGGCTGACACTGAATCTCTTCCACTTATAAATCAGCAGCATTAGGTTACTTTATAATGAGTTTTATTAGCGCACGTATTCTACTATTAGTATACATTTCATATGGATATAATATTCAATTATAATTATCTCATTGTATCACTAATGCAATCACGAAGAAGGAAGCCTCCACCGATGACCTCTCCACTGATTTTTTTAACATAAGCCTCTATATTTTCGACAGGCACTGCACGACGGTCGATCACGTACATCCTCAACAGTTCCTTTTCACATCTGAGGATCCGAAATAATGAAGGGTATTCCAACTCGCCGTTTAATTTTACTACGTCCCTCTGGGTTTCGATATGACTGTGAAATTGTATGATGGATTCTGTTGCTTTAAGTCAGTTTCAGACTATTCCAAATTAAATAATATTAATAAATAATAATAATCATCATCATCATCATAATCATAATCGTGCGGAGGTAGCAAAAATAAAAAATACGCCACCATATTCAAGATGTTAACAATATTTCAACTGTGGCCATTAATTCTCTTCGTTAAATGCTAAACTCATCATAAACCGGGGCACAGAAAGCACCAACACAGCCTACATCAAAGTCTACAAATAGTACACATTCTATATATAAAAACGGCTCGATTCCCTCGTACAAACCCAGCTTCCATCAACACAAATTTGGCCGAAGTACCCTGACACCAGTCCAATAATTCCACCGCCGCCACACAAGTAATTATTCCCTGCAAAAAACACGGTCACAAGTAAACATTTTTGCCTTTGTTGTTAATCCCCGCGGAAAGCATATTTTCCCTCCCGCTAACAATGATATTCAGCCAATTAACATATTTTGAATGCGTGAAAAATAATGAAATCAGCGAACCATAAATAAAACATGTTTATACATGTATAACCTCATTTGTTACGACATCAGGCATTTAAAAATACCAATGTATTAATTAGCCATTAAGCCGGTAAGGACTGGGGGAAGAGTGGAGGGAGAATGGAGAGCGATGAGCAAGGAGAGAGGAGGAAGGGAAATAAGGATAGGAGGATGGGAAGTAAGGAGAGGAGGAAAAGAAGCAGAGAGGAAGATGGGAAGCAAAGAGAGGGAGGGAAGGAATAAAAGAAAAAGAAAGACAGGGAGTAAGGACGAAAGGGTAGAGTAAAAGGGTAGGGAGGAGGTGGAAAAGATATCAGGGAAGGATATTTTAATAAGAAATGGAAAAAAACATGGAAAATGAAAATGTGATAAACGAATAAAAATTTGAAAGGAAAATCTGGAAAGTTTGATTCGGAAGAGGGTGGAGGTACAGAACGAAAAGTGGAAAACGGCGGGACGGGAACAGGTAAAAAGTATATATATATATATATATATATATATATATATATATATATATATATATATATATATATATATATATACAGATGTAAACATAAATACTGCAATATAAGAGTGAGCAGTCAAAAGGAACGAGGATACACAGGATGGGGGAACACTCGAGACAGGATTGGCAAGCCAGGTGCTCTTACACCTGTCCTTGAGATGGTGCCTTACTTCCCACTACTCCCTACCCCTCACCACTCCCTGTCCTCTGCACCATTACAACCTCCAACATTTACATCTATTAAGTCCTCCTCCATCATTTACATCTATTAAGTCCTACACACAAGATAAAATTTCGGCGACTGGAAAGCAATCACTAAATTCAACGCCTAAACCAACAACAGAACCAGACTCTACGTACTGACCATGAGCTATGACACCCTTGCACAAGAGTACCGTTAGTAAAATATCACAGAACCGAGTACGCGATGGATGTAAACAGAAGAGAAATCCAGCAGTCTTGAGAAGTTAATGCGTGAGGAAAGTTATGAGTGTGGCAGCTGATAAGAAAATATTGAGGGGCGGGGAAAATGTGATGACGAGAGTGGAGACGAGTTGGGGAGGTTCTGATGAGGGTGGGAGAAAGTTGAGGTGGGTGGAGAGAGAGAGAGAGAGAGAGAGAGAGAGAGAGAGAGAGAGAGAGAGAGAGAGAGAGAGAGAGAGAGAGAGAGAGAGAGAGAGAGAGAGAGAGAGAGAGAGAGAGAGAGAGAGAATGAAGAGGAGGGAGAGAAAGAAGAGAATGAAGAGGAGCGAGGAAAGGAAAGAAAGAAGAGAAGGAAGGAGAGAGAGAGAGAGAGAGAGAGAGAGAGAGAGAGAGAGAGAGAGAGAGAGAGAATGGAGAGGAATAAGAAGAGGGAGAGAATGAAGAGGAGGGAGAGAAAGAAGAGAATGAAGAGGAGGGAGGAAAGGAGAGAAAGAAGAGAGAGAGAGAGAGAGAATGGAGAGGAATAAGAAGGAGAGAGAGAAAGAAGAGAATGAAGAAGAGGGAGAGAAAGAAGAGAATGAAGAGGAGGGAGGAAAGGAGAGAAAGAAGAGAAGGAAGAAGAGAGAGGGTGTGAGAGAACGGACAGCAGGATGATGGATGGCGTGAAAGGAAAGGAAATTGGATGGAGAGAAATAACATGAAGAAGCAGAGATACAAGATAATGCAAAATTGGCAGAAAAAAGAGCGGTGGGAAGAAGGGAGAAAGAGAGAAAAATAGGAAGAACAGAGGAAGGGCGAGAAACGGATAGGAGGAGGAAGAAGGTGGGAGCGAAGAGACGAGGATTTTGACAGAGGGCGGGAGAGAGAGCAGAGGAAGAAGAAGATGGAGGGAAAGAACAGGGGAAAGAGGAGGTTAGAGAGAAACATGGGAAGAGGATGAAGATGGATGAGAAAGGCGAAGGCGACTAAAGAGACAAGTTTTACGAAGGTGAATAAGGGACTGTAAGGACGTGGCACTTGAGATAGGAATAAGGAAAGGTAAAACGGAATGAAAGAAAAGGGGACGGGAAAGGAAGTAAGACCTGGGATAAGAAAGAATGGAAAGGAGAGAGGAAAAAAAGAGATTGTGATGTGGATAGGGGAGAAAAGTTTCAAAATGGCCGGAAAGAGAGAGCAGGATACGGAAGGGTGGATAGCGGGAATAAAAGTGAGGATCAAAGAGAGAGAGAGAGAGAGAGGTGTGTGTGTGTGTGTGTGTGTGTGTGTGTGTGTGTGTGTGTGTGTGTGTGTGTGTGTGTGTGTGTGTGTGTGTGTGTGTGTGTGGATAGGGAAAGGCAAAAGGCGAAAGAGAAAGGACAATATATGAAAGGATAGACATGGAGAAGAGGCCAAGAATATCAGACAGGAATACAATGGAATGGGTACATAAGTGGTATATACTCTCGAAGGAGGAAGAATAGGGCAAGGAGGAATAGACAGAGGACGACGAAGAACGGGATATGGATGCAGAGGGATGGGGAGAGGAGGCAGGCGTACAAAGATTTGAAAAATGTTTAACACAGACTGGAAACAGAGCTGGGTAAGAGAAAGTACAAAAGATATAAGAGAATGACATGACAAGAAAAAGCATCGAAGAATAAAATGGACTCAATCAAAAATAAAGAAAAAAGAAGTGGGAGTGAGAGCTAAATGACGCTAAAGTAGGTATGGGTATTAAAAAAATAAATGAGGTGCGAAACATTGTAGGAAGAGAGAGAATTCCACTCGCCAAAATTCTTCATCTAGTGATTTATGATGTTCTATGAGAATCTCTTCACCCCAGTTTCCGATTAGTAACTTTAGCTAGGTAAGACGCTAGTGATGACGAAACTAATTAAAACCATATTACATAATAATTCCGTGTACCAATACGCAATACACTTCAGTAACCGAAGACTACTTCGTATGCAAAAACAGGATTACAAATCAGCATATTTATCACTGGCACCACGAATAGTGAGTGTTAATATAATAATTTAATATCCTATATATTCCTGACTGGGATAAATTCTACTGATAATTTCCTAAACTATCGCATTATTATGATAATTTAAGTATGTCCCTGAATTTAAAAATGTGTAGTACTTACACCGCAAGTGAAAATTACCTATGTGCATTTGTAAGTGCTGTGCTCAAGAGTGGAGCATACACAAAGTGGGGACAAATCCAGTGTGGTATAGGATGAACACCAGTATGTATAGAGTGGGGACAAGTGCAACGCCAGGTGTGAGGGGATTTATTTTTCAAAGGCAGCATGGAAAAATGGTTGCAGGTGCGATGATAGCA
Source organism: Coenobita brevimanus (assembly GCF_032717465.1). Taxonomy (NCBI): domain Eukaryota; kingdom Metazoa; phylum Arthropoda; class Malacostraca; order Decapoda; family Coenobitidae; genus Coenobita; species Coenobita brevimanus. Next base: position 38,942,274 of record NC_137063.1, read on the forward strand.
TTGACAACTGTTACAATGGGTAATTACACGCCGCTCAATCATGTATTGTGAAATTCAACTACAGGAGCCATGAGAGGTAAAGATAATTCTAATCTGCATGAGTGGCGATATATGTAGCAAAATGAGTGTAGGCAAGTGCTACAACAGGTAAAACAAAGGACTAGGTAATGAGATCTGACAAGTGTAGTGCAAAATTCAATGAACGGTAAGGGAGTAAGTGTTCTACTGCAATGACAGTTGTGACAGATGCAGACTGACGAAAATAAAATGTCAGAGCAAGCACGCTGACATGTCAATACAGTTGTTATAATCCTGATGCCTCTTGAAGTTAATTTAAATCCTGGTGACCTGAGAAAACGCGCGCACACACACACACAAAATAAAAGTACCCGCCTCTACGAGCATCTGGGAAAACCATGAAAGTATTATAACATGTGTAAGTATCAGGGTAAAGTGTCCACACCGTTACACGACTGCCTATGAAAAAAAAAAGTGTTGTAAGTGAGGGTGATGGATGTAAACAATAACTGGATAATATGTAAAGGTGTGCGGTATGCAGTGCGTACGATGGATATACAACTGCACCGTACGACCAATGTACATTACAGGTGCGCAGGTACCCTTTCAACACACCTGTCTGGAGGAGGACCTGCGGTAGTCCAGCACGGAGGGGTGTGGGTGAGGGTGTGGGTGCGGTTCTGGCTGTGGCTGCGGTGGCGGTGGTTGCTGTGGCTGAGGTTGCTGTGGTGAGTGCTGCTGCTGGAGATGTTGTTGCTGATGCTGTTGATGGGGGTGTGGATGCTGCTGCTGATGCTGGTGTGGATGTTGCTGATGCTGCTGATGCTGGTGTGGATGTTGCTGCTGATGTTGGTGTGGATGTTGATGCTGATGCTGTTGCTGATGATGCTGTTGGTGCTGCCTGGTCCGCTGCAAGGAAGAAACACTGCCTACTCGATGCAGTACACAGGGAAATACCTAGGCAATCAGTTTCATATTTCCTCAGCGGAACCTACAGTTAATGGCAGATTGTTAGATTAGCAACTGAGTAATTTAACCCTTTCAGTGGTTGAGATACAGGGACGATTTTCATTGCATCAAACGTAACAGTAATTCAGCTTAGGTAAACTCCTCCCAGTGAAAGGGCTAAGTTAGTGCAAATATCAGCATAATATATTCAGCACTGACCACAGTCTTTATTTTATAGAGAAGAAACTCGAACAGGAATGAATACTGACAAAACTGAGCTAATATTTTTTTTTACCGCTTCACTCCGATGACGCAGTGTATTATTAATTTTACCCCTGCTCTTTCCAAACGATTTTATTTATCTCAGGAGAGTGAAGGGGTTGCACAAAACCATCACGTAACCCCTGCACTACAAGAGATACTGCTTAAAGCTGAATAAAATCGTCCGGTGGCGCCCTGATTACAAAGAATGTCACCGAACTGAAGGGGCAAAAAAACAACTATCACTACGGTCATATACAAGCGGAACTACAATACAACTAAATTTAAAATCTGCCGGCAGGTGTTCAGAATTAATCACTCGTAATTTCTGTTTGTAAAATGAAATAGCGTTATGCCTTGTACAAGCTTTGAAGTTATTACATCCTACAGTGATAAGGAACTACATTATACACAGAAGACCAATGTGTGATATACTGAAACAAATAATCTTTAAAATCCTGAAACTTCAAGAGCGTACCTAGAAAAATTACTAATCTTTTTAAATGAAAAAAAAAGAAAGAAAGAAAGAAATGAACATTATAACATCAATATTTAAAAAATTTCAAGTGCTTATAATAATAATAATAATAATGACAATGATAACAATAATAATAATAATAATAATAATAATAATAATAATAACACCAACAATATTAATAGTAATAATAGTAATAAGCAATATTATTATGATTAATATCATCGCACTCTATTATCTTCCAACCATACAACAGCCGTAAAAAAGAAAGACATTAAGACAAAAAGAATGACATTACCTATCACAAAGCATCCTGTATGTGCACTATCACAATAGGTCTACTCTACCTAAAGGCACTGGTCATACAACACTACTCCACTATACCCTGCACAATAATAGCAGTGCACCAAACATACAATGCGTGGAAGCCATACACAGGTGACAGTAAGCAGACAAAAACTCTTAAACTCTATAACACAACTCATAACTCTATCCACACTTTAAAGCAACCTTATGACAAACCAACATAGGTATTCTGTTATTAACCCCTTCAGTCTCATAACGTAATTATCTTGCTTATTTTTGCCACCTCCAGACAAGTTAGCTAATTTTAGGATAAACCATTTGTACTGTGGCTGGGTTAGACACTATCCCCATTACCATATTTTACGGCTTGATTTCTCTCCCTAAATACATCGTCTGAAGATAGGAAGAAAATACAAATAATAAACTTGCTCTTCCTTTCTGCCGGGCAATTTCTCGTGTGTTGAGTCTTTAAAGTCTATCCTGCACCATCTGCTCCTTTTCCACTCCTACTGCCACACACAAGCCCAGGTCAGCACACACAGCCGTACCCGCAACACACAAGATACAACAAGATGGAGTTTTCAGTGGAGGTCTATTTAGGGGCCAATCTGTACATCATCGGACTGAATGGGTTACAAACAACTGCATAATAAACCAAACTTCCACAATCCATCGTTAATTCTACATAATCTATCGTTAATCCTACATAACTATGAGGTTTTAATAAATTTCCTACATAAACACTGGCAGTACCAAATGTGTGCAGGGAAAGCCACGCCTCTACGGCAAACAACAAACAGTTCAAACCAATACATTTTTCAGCTCTGTTTACATGTTTACGTTGACGGCATGGGCAGGGGGGAGGGGGGGTACCAGACAAAGGGGGGGGGAAAGCGAATGATTATACAAACAAACATTCACTTCGGCGTTTGATGACTACATACAGCGATGCCTCATGGATTATTTATTGTATGCAAAATAATAATAATAATAAAAAAACAGATACGTGTTTTTATTTAGTGTATGCAAAATAGCCCTAAAAATAATATGTGTTTAATGAAGCTGGGGAGGGTCATACAGAAGCGGGAAGCTTTGGCAAACACGACAATTTTTCACATATACATAATTTTGGGCCAACAGACTGAAAATAACACTATTTTTTTTACGTGATGCCAAAAACAATCAGAGTCAAAATAGAAAAAAATCATCGTAGGCAAAAACAATCTATCTGCTTATGGTTTTGTGCAATAACCGAAAAATTCACTCAACACGGCCACGTCAAAAAATTATTATCCTCTTTGAAATTCACTCACACGACTTTCCTGTTGACTCGGTTCATTCCCATCAAACAGTTCTGAGCGTTAAACCATAATTACTCAAACCCATCACAGACGTAAGTACTGTTCACACTGTCAAAAGGGAAAGTGTAATTATATGATGTAAAACGGCAACACAAGAAACTATTTTCGATCGTTGAAACACACACACACACACACACACACACATTCTTTATTTCCCAGACACAAACAGAAATGTGTAAAATTTCCTCTTTGAATATTATCCAGTACAAGTTTATGAGAGAGAGAGAGAGAGAGAGAGAGAGACCCTTCCCCTCGAACACTTCTACACTGAACACAAGCACACACGCATCCCCCTCACAAGCCCTGCCATAATATTTCGACTGGCGTTTCAGAAAATAAGAAATTTCGGGGGGAACGCTAGTAACTTCCTCGACTGTGCCCCAAGATCCACCAGCCCTTGGGGCATGGGTGTGTATATATATCTCAGGGATAAAATTGCCAGGGAAACTGTATTATCTTTTAGGATATATTACAGCGATGATTATACAGAGTTTATTTTCATGTGACAAAGATCCCTAATCCCTTTTTTTTTTTCAGTGTAATCTGATTGGAGGAAAAATTTTACTAATAACCAAGGAGTCTCATTCCTAACTAATGTCTACGCTCAACAAATTCCTGATAAAAAGAATAATGACCACAGTAACCAGACGTAGATATTCGGTCTATTTTTTGGAAATTTTCTCAATGATAAGATATCGATGACTAAACTCTTTCTGCTCTAACCTAGCCTAAAACTGATTTCACTCCATGTTGAATATTGAGTTGTAAGAAGAAATTAACACTAGAACATTGTGCTAGTCGAGGAAAAGTGCTATGGAAAGGGTGCAGAGGCGTAGTGTTGTTATTTTCTGCCACCAAGTGATATAAACTGGAAAAGGACGAAAATCTAAGCAAGTTAAGTTGAAGAGGGCATAGTACCTCAACGCAGATGCTCGGACTGCGGGTATTTTCTCACACCAAATTAAATCCTTCGTACTCTACACAGCCCTTACTACGGCTATGAAAAACTCAGGAATTCCAGGAACATTACAAACCACTTAGCGAAAAACACTCGCCACATAAAAAAGTAAAAACAGCACAAACTAAACGCACGTAAAAGACCAGAGCCTCAAAATCAAACCGCCAAAAAAAACAATCGTTATCCTCCATCCCTCACTCCCCTCCCCCCCCCCAAAAAAAAGGGGGGCTCAAAAAACATGATTAAAAAACACAATCTATAAAAACAGCCCATCACTGACCCTCCCCGCTTCCCCAAATTTGCAGAAAAACTTTTAATCGGCTTATGGGCGCCAAATGCATTCAGGGACTTGCGTAAAAAATCGATAACACAATAGGGCGCGGGGCCTTCCTAGGGACCATTAACACAGCGTCCTAGCAGTGTGTGTGTGTGTGTGTGTGTGTGTGTGTGTGTGTGTGTGTGTGTGTGTGTGTGTGTGTGTGTGTGTGTGTGTGTGTGTGTGTGTGTGTGTGTGTGTGTGTGTGTGTGTGTGTGTGTGTGTGTGTGTGTGTGTGTGTGTGTGTGTGTGTGTGTGTGTGTGTGTGTGTGTGTGTGTGTGTGTGTGTGTGTGTGTGTGTGTGTGTGTGTGTGTGTGTGTGTGTGTGTGTGTGTGTGTGTGTGTGTGTGTGTGTGTGTGTGTGTGTGTGTGTGTGTGTGTGTGTGTGTGTGTGTGTGTGTGTGTGTGTGTGTGTGTGTGTGTGTGTGTGTGTGTGTGTGTGTGTGTGTGTGTGTGTGTGTGTGTGTGTGTGTGTGTGTGTGTGTGTGTGTGTGTGTGTGTGTGTGAGAGAGAGAGAGAGAGAGAGAGAGAGAGAGAGAGAGAGAGAGAGATACAAACGTGCTGGTGAATACGCTGAAGAGACCCGCGCACAGCATTAAAGCAATATGTCGAGAACACACATTTACTCTCTCTCTCTCCCTCTCCAGAAATAAGGAATGCAATAATCACTCTCAACAACAGTCACTGTGAATCCCTACAGCGTGGTGGAGTGTAGGTTACCAGTTGGAGTCAGAGAGAGATTCCTGTTTCCATTCAAATATATTTTACAAAATCTTGAGGGATGAAGTATCGGTATTTTTTTCTGGAAGTAGCAAACTGATGAAAGTATCAATCTAAGCTCAATAAAAACAATCTGGCAGCGGAAGGGATATACGATAAAAAGTACCGCATCAACGACCCTATCACTGCAGGAAATTTCTTTCTAATGGAAGAATATCGTCTGGTTGTAACAAGAAGAAAGACAAAAGATGCTATCCCGGTGAAAGGCTGAAAGTGGTAAAAATTATGAAGTATATAAAAAAAAAAGCATCATAAGAACTTTGCACTAGTAGCGTTTTGGCTGATCGATACGTCAACTGAATGTAACTCGTACTGCGAGCGCTCCAGGTCTATATCCCTGATGTTGGAAAAGATAAATACTGTGAGAATATATGAGACAGAATATTATATTATATTATATATATATATATATATATATATATATATATATATATATATATATATATATATATATATATATATGCTGAACGTAAAATAAACTAAAATGGATTATGCACAATATTCTATGAACCTATGTTCGTATGATGCGATAAATAAAATAAAATGGACATAAAAGCCTACGTTCGTACAGTGAAAAGGAAAATATGTCAATGTTAAAATATTAATATGAATGCAGTATTATAAAGTGGAAACTGAGGACATGAAATGCAAAGATCAGGCGTTAAATAATTCCCACTGACTCCTGACATGTGATGAGGTAAGTGAAGGTGAATTGGTACGGGGTTCAAAGAGAGTGAGTGAGTGAGTGAAAAGTGAGCGAGGGTGCATAAGTGACTGAGGGAATGAGAAAGATTAGATCAGCAGGAATGAAATACAGTAGGTGGACGATATCAAAGAGGGCGAGTTAGGCGACCTGATGGTGTCTGAGAGAGTGAGCGAGCCAGTGGAATATGTCTGGGTTAATGGATAAAGTGAAGTTGGTAAGTAAGACATAAGAATATATTTCTGAGGTACTGCCTATATATGAGTAATATTTAAAACTATGATGACAATGGATACGTTATTATTGGCTTCATATAAACGTTATCCTATTAACAAGCATTATTACTGGTAGCATTACCATTCTTGCTAGGTTAAAGGATCAATAATGTGTTGTCTATATTAGCAGTACTGACAAATGTAATTAGTAATATTCTCAGTTTTTTTAAATCACAATATTCATAGTCAGTACCACTTACTACATATATTAACTGCGGCTGTAACTATCCCTTAAGGTCTTTAATCATGATAGGACTTTTCAAAGCCAAACATATTCGTATGGAGGAAGTCACGAAAAAAAAAAAAATGCCGTGGAGGTCATTATATAGGAGGGAATAACCGTCAAAATACTCTACTAATTACGACTAATGGCCCCAAAACACGTAACCATCTTGAGGTATAAATACGTTTCCAGTTCCACTTCCTCTTCCTATGTTTTCCAGCATTTGCCGCGTTGATTAGGCTGCGGGCACCTTTCGACACGCACACTGGCGGAAAAACACTCAAGATGCGAAACGGAACGTGAGAGATTGTTTATGAGTTTCCGTATGTGTTAGAAGAAGTAGGGGTGCTTGTGCGGAGATATGACAGGCGCAATATAAAAAAAAAAAATGTTCATGAAAAATACTAGCCACTATTAACAGAAAAATAATCTCTAACTGCCCATGAATAAGGAGAGGTAGGAGAAAGCAGATAAGAATGTTAGGAGGGCAAGAAGCGAAGTAGGTGATAGATGACAGGAGAGAAAATATGAAAAGTTAAATGAATGCTAGCCATAAACTGTTGTATGAGAACATAATACTAATATACTGAAAATCAACGGTACAAAAGAAAAAATAAAAACTCATGGACAAATGCAACGAAAACAGTAAGATATGTGTAAAATTTGTACGAAAATATAAACATCTGTATCCTACTATGTATGCAAATATGAACGAACCTGAATATCAACTTAACCAGACCCGAAAAAGTCAGTCAAATAAATAATGAATAAGGTTGACTATGTGCAGCAAGTGTTAATCAGCCAATCTCTCTTCTTGCCTCAACATTCAGTACTCAAGAGAAACCCCCCGTCGTCCAAGGGTTATAACTTAATACAAAACCCCTGTAACTACGACTGACGACTTATTTAATTTACTATGGCTAACGGAAGACGATTTTTCTCGCCACTGGGACACCTCTCGTAGTCCAAGCACATCCAGTATATCCAAATAATTCTGCCACTGCTTCAATGTAGTTCAAGATTATTTGGTCATCACAGTTTCTCACAAAAACTTACAATTACAGGCACAAATAAATATGATGACCTAGAGTACACTAACATTTACATACAAATATAACATTATGCTTAAAAAGTTACATGAGACGAAGATCAATTTGCTAAGAGACGAAAGATACCTGTTATCTCCCTTACTAATGACTGGAATATAATTGGGATCTCAAACTTAATGACAAAAACCATTACAACACGATAATGACAACTCCCGAAGCATACTATTACACCTCCACGCAAAACACTCATTACATCAGCTTTTAACAGACTGAGATATACTTTTAAAACATTTCCCTTAATAAGGATACTGCAGCTTTACCCGACGAAAATCACTCTAATTATCTCGCCTCCACACACACACACACACACACACACACACACAACTATTTACCCCCGCGAGTGAGGCGAGGTACAGCCGCGGACATAAATATTGATCCACCTCTATGAGATAAATAATGGAGAAAGTGAGCGGTGACTTTCAAAACACAGTAATGCGATCTATGGAACCCAACAAACTTTTTTTTTTAGAATATTTGGTTCGATTCTTAATTGTTCGAGTAAACTGTGGGACGATATTATTTTCCTCAACTGTACGGCCCAACTAAGGAAGGTGGGCGTGCGAGATATTACCCTCACTAAATCCTTCCAGGCCGTCGACTGCCGCTGCGATAATTGTAGGAGTCAGGTTAATGCAGACTAGCGGCGTTCGTCTCCCTGTGGCTCCCCCCTGACTCGACCACAGCCCCCCCTGACTCAAACACAGTCCCCCCTGATTCAACCACATCCCCCTGACTCAACTACATCCTCCGTGACTCGACCACATCTCCCTGACTTGATCACATCCCCACGCCGTCCCTGACTCATCTATAACTCCCCGCTGCTTTTATAACTCATCCAAATCCCTCAGTTGCATCTGCGACTCACCACATCCCCATGACTGGACCACTTCCTCTGTTGCATACCTGACTTATCTACGGTATGTCGCCCTGTTATCTCCCTGACCTGCTCACATCCCTCTGACTAGAAATCATCCTTCTGACTCTCTCACATCACCCTGAAGCATCTCTGACTCGTCTACATACTGTAGTTCCCCCCACCCCTAACTCATTCATCCCCCTGGCTCGACCACGTCCTCCTGTTGTGTCCCTGACCCTTCCACATCCCCCTGCTGCCCCCAACTCACCAATGTCTCGATGTTTTATCCCATATCTACATTCCCTAGCTTCATCCCTTACTCACCCACATACTCCTGCTCCTTCCCAGACTCACACATACCTCTTGTCGTCTCTCTGACTCACTCACATGCCCTGTCGCCCCCTGACTCGGCCACTTCCCCTGTTGCACACTTGACTCGCCCATGGTCCTTCGTAGAACTCGTGATGACATCCTAATTCTCTGTTGCAATTAAAGACTCGACCACTCTCCCTGCCGCTTCCCATAGCAACCCTTCCTCTCTCGCTCCCCTTACATTAAGACCTTGTCGTTCTCTTCCACATATCCGCACATATTCCCTTTCTGCATGCACCCTTAACACCTTCCCGATGACCTTTTTTTTTTTTCCCCTATTATTGCTTTCACAAAACAATTTCGAAGTTTAATACAGCCCACTTGTTGTGAACAAGATGATGAAGGCCGGATCTAATTCTCCCATTCGAAAACTCTCTCCTAAACCAGAGAGAATCGTAGACCTCAAGAAAGCCATCAGTGAATGGGTCTGACTCGCACCCTTTTTCTGTTGCATCCCTGATATATCCCCCTTTGTTACACTCAGCCTGAACCATTATTTCGTCGCTTTCTTCTTGATTCGTCGTCTTCCACTGTAACAATCTTCTGTTGCTCCCAAACCTACTCATTTTCCTGATTCGTCATTCAGCCTCACTACTTGTACCATCTCTGTCTCAATCCTGTCACTTCTACTTCACTGCTACTCCCTTGCACCTCCAACTCTTACCATTATTACGTAGCCTCCTTCTTGACTCGTCGTCCTTCAATGTAACAGACTCCTGCCGCTCCCGTAACCCTCCCATTTCTCCAGGTTGTCATTCACCCTCACTGCTGTACATTTTCCTCACCTATCCCAAACACTTTCATTACGCTCACTGCCCTTGATCTCCCTTCTTCCTAGCTAGCCCATCCCAACCTCTACTCGCTCTCACAGCATCCTTTCCCAAGGTCGTCGCTCAACCTAACTATATTCTCGTGTCCTACCTCTAACTTCTATTACAGCGCTCTTCTCTCTCTCTCTCTCTCTCCCGACCTGTCTCCTTCCTCGCTAGCCTATTCCAGTCCTCGTGTCTGTGTGCATGAGTTGTCTCTATGTGTCTGCATGTGTATATGTCTGCATCCACATGCCTGAAAGCGTGTGTCTGCGTCTGTGAGGGTTAGTTTATGTGCGTGTTCGTGTGCTTGTGCTTGTGTGTGTGTCTTTGTGTGTGCCGGTGGCTGTCTGCCTCTAGCTTTAAACAAAACTTCCCGTCAATTTTCCTCTCTCTCTCTCTCTTATTTACCTCACAGCTAAATTCTCAGGCCCCTTCCTCTTATCTGTCAGTACCAGAAAACAATTTAGTCTCAAACTTTTCCTTTCCCCATTTTAATCTTTTCCCCTTTTTCTCCCTTCTGTGTGTGTGTGTGTGTGTGTGTGTGTGTGTGTGTGTGTGTGTGTGAATTTTTCTTGTAACCCTTTTTGATCCTCTTTCTTTCAATTTACCTTTTTTTTTCTTTTCCTTTCCCCACCCAGTCTCTCCCTCTCCTCTCTCTCCCTCCTCCTGATCCTAAGCCAAACAGGATATTGAGGGAAGGAAAAGCCTCCTTCAGTTTTGCCTGTACTCTTTTGCCACTTTGGCCTCTTTGTCTCTTCTCTTCTACCTTTGGCTGTGGCTTTTGTCTGTCCCTCTCTCTTTTTTTTTTCAGTTTCCCTCTGACGTTTCTGTTTATAACTTTACTTTCCTGCGTAATCCAATGACTTTTTTTTCCTCAATGAACTCTGATGGTCCTTGTTCTTGCTTTTCAGTTTTATTTTGTCCTGTCTTCTTATAACTCTGCTTTATTGCCTGACGTACTTGCTTTACTTCTTTCTCTTGATGTACTCTGTCAGTTTGAAATTATTATAGTATTTTCTGTTTATGTCAGTCGTTTCTCTGCTTGTGGCGTCTCTCCCTCAAACAGCTTATACTTTTTGCTTTCCCCATTCGTTTCTGTATATCTAAGTGCCCTTATCCTCTGCATTTCTCTTCCTATCTTACGTGTTCGTTCTCTCGTTCTCTCTCTCTCTCTCTCTCTCTCTCTCTCTCTCTCTCTCTCTCTCTCTCTCTCTCAAAAAAAAAAAAAAAAAAAAAAAAAAAAAATGGTGGCAACTAGTAACAAACACTTAAGGTAGTTTTGCTGAGGCCAACTGGTACCTCGTGCAGGCCTGGGACGGTGGGTAAGAAGAGGTGTAGGTATATTTACCGCGGGCTACATTTTCACAGCATATAAAGTGAACATGGAACATGAAGGTCCTCAGCATTACGACACTGGCCTTATGTTTCCCAACAATCTCCACTGAGATTAGATTGTTAACCAAGAGACAAGTAGATTGCCGTGGATATATCCAAGTGGTGGATATTTCCAAGCTGTCTCACTAGGACTTGTTAAAATATCGTATGTTCCTAGCACAATACATCGCATTATATATATATATATATATATATATATATATATATATATATATATATATATATATATATTCTGGCCGTTTTGTTTTCTCACTCAGTGCTACAGCCGTAACTACGTGGTTTCTATCTCCAACATTTTCTTTCCTTTATCGTTTCTACTTCTGTTATCTTTCCTTTACACCTTTCTGTCCGTCTGTCTGCTCCGGTTCTCCCCTCACTACATCCCCTTTTATCACCCATTCATATAATTTTTCTCTCTGCCAGTCACCTCCCTCATCATCCTCCCCCTCTCTCCGTTCTATTTATACCATTTCTTTCCATGCTCTCCCTCTCACCTTTTCCCTCTTCCTTTTACCTTGTATTTTTTTTATTTTTTTACTTCATATCTACTCATTTCCTTATCAAGCTTGTACTTTTCGCCCTTTCTAATATTTACTGTATGTAATAATACTGTGATTCTTATTTCGCTTTCATGAATTTACATGGTTCCATCTAACCCTCCGTCTTTTCAAACCGTTCCTCCCTCCCTTTTCATTTTTACTTTCTCTTTGTAACAGTTACTTTTCTCGTCATTTTTTTTAGTTCTCTCCCTCTTTTTCCTCTCTCTGCTCACCTCTCTTTCATTTACCACAACATTAATGCCCTTTTTATTCATTGTATGTCGATAAATACCTCAAATTTCGATTCTTACTTCTTTCACCTCCTCTGTTTTCCTTTTCATCTGTATTCCCGCTCCACTTGCTCATTCCTACAGCTTACATGTTTAAAAATTTAGTTCAAAACCTTATACCCAGTTTCTTCCTACATTTTCCCCATTCTTGTATCTCCTTTTTATAATTTCTTCCAACTCATTCAAATGCTTGCCACATGCATTTTTTCAAAATTTCTATCTTTCCTGCTACGCAGTTCTTCACTTCTCTTTTCTTTCTCCTTCATTTCTTTGTACTCCCAATTTCTGTTTGTCCTTATCCACCTAGGTCCTCTATATCAAACATCAATACACTCAACCATTCTCTGTTTTCATTTCCCTTCACAACCGCTACACAAATTTTTCTGTTTTCACTTCCCTTTCTACTTTCCACATACTACAATCTTTCGTGTCTCTCCATCTAGCTCTAAAACGCTATAAAAGGCTCTGTTCCATACTTAATCACTCCTTCCCCTCCCCACCCGATTCCTCCAACTAAAACAAAAAAGAAACATCAGTAACATTTCATTCCTCACTTCAAATCCTCTCCATACTTCCCCTTTCCTATCCTCCCCTCTCAATAATCAAAAATAAAAAATCCAAAACACCCTTCATTATCACACACACCTATGCTTTCAATATTTCTCTCTCCGCTCTCCCTTCTATTTGGTACACATTACAAGCTCTTGCGTCTCCTCCCTACCGGGTTCTACAACGCTCCTTCCCATATTTAACCACTCCCTCCCCTCCCCATCCTTATCCTCCCCAAACTTTGCCTTCCCTATCTCTACCCAACTAAAAAAAAATATGAATAAACTCGGCCTTAGCTTCAAAACATTATATCTTCCCAACTCCCTCAAGATTCTCTCCTTAATTTTCCTCCCATACTCGCCCCGCCCCATAAAAAAGGTAAAAAATCTACTTCAGCTTCACTTTACTGTAGATCTTTTCACTTCGAAACGCCACCTTTTCGACTCACTCCCTCACCTCATAACGCCCCTCTTATCAACAACTTCTCATCTCCCCTCACATTCTTTGGCCTTAACTCCCCATACAACTTCCCAAGCACCCTCCTCCCCAACTTACACTCCCATCCAAAAAACTACCAACTCCATAAAACTCTTCCCCTTCCCATTCCCCCTGACACATTCCTTCTCTTTCCTCCGTCCTCACTTCACCCCCACTTCCCTTTCTTCTCTCTCTCCTCTTTCTTCCTTTCCTAACTCACCCCCACTATTGTCTTTCTCTCCTCCCAGCTCACACGAACCCCTCTTCTTTTCTCTCTCCCTCCCCCATCTCACCCCATCCTTCCTCTCTCCTCCATCCTCACCTCACCCCAGCCCTCCCTCTCCTCTTTGCCTCTCCTCATCCAATCCTTCCCTTTACTCCCTTACTCTCCTCATATAAGCGTTCCCCTTCCCCCCTACGTCTCCTCAACCAAGCCCTCCCTTTCCTAACTACCTCTCCCCACCCATGCCTTCCTTTTCTTCCTATGCCTCTCAAAACTTTCCTTTTTTTTTCCCACGTCTCTCCAACCTCTCTCATTCCTCTCTATCTTTCTGCAACTTTGCCTTTCCTCCCAACGTCTCCCCAACCTCCCTTTTTCTCCCTACGATCCTCCAACCTCCCTCTTTCCTCCCTAACTTTCTCCAGCTCTGCCTTTCATCCCTGTGTCTCCCAGCCCTCCCTCTTTCCTCCCCCCCCAACCCCCTCCTCTCTTTCATCCCTCCCCAACATCCCCCCCCTCACCCCCAAAACTGACTCCACGAATCCCACTTTGCATTACTGATCCGTTTAGTTAGCAGTGATGAATATTTAAAGCCAGTTCATTACGGCATGATGGAATGGCCCCCCCTGATCAAAGGACACCCTTTTACCAACGCCCCTCTCGCTCTCTGTCACGCTTTTACCTTTTTTCATGTGGTGGTGTGGGGGAGTGGACGGGGTGAGGTTGGGGGGAACGGAGGGAAGGAAAGGGTGGAGAGGGAGAATGGGGAGAAAGGAAGAGGTAAAGGGTGGAATGGAGAGCAAAGGGGAGAAAAGACGGGGCAAATGGGAAAAGGGGTGAAAACTGTAAGTTATGAGGGGAAAGTGGAGGAGAGGAATGAGAGAAGATCCAGTAGTGGTGAGGCCTGAGGGAAAGGATGGGCAAAGGGTGAGAGAAAGGGTGTTAAGGTGTGTGTGTGTGTGTGTGTGTGTGTGTGTGTGTGTGTGTGTGTGTGTGTGTGTGTGTGTGTGTGTGTGTGTGTGTGTGTGTGTGTGTGTGTGTGTGTGTGTGTGTGGAAAGGGAGTGACAAAGGATGGGGCAGAGTACAAAAGAGAGGCAAAGGATGAAAAGGGTGAGACAAAGGGTAGAATGATAATGGAAAGGGTGGGGCCAGGTATAGTGAAGGAAAGGACAAAGGTTGAAACAAAGGGCAGAAAGGGAGAGGGAAAGGCAGATTGAGTAGGGCTAAGGAAGGAAGGGGTAGAATGGGCGGGCAAAATGGAGGAAAGGGACAAGGAATGGCCAGGGTTAGTATAGAATATGGAGACGAAGAAAATGAGAAGAGAAGCACAAGATAAAAAAGATAAAGTTAAAAGTAAAAAAGAAGGAACGGAAACACTGGGCAAAAAGGGGACATGGAGGGGAGAAGGGTGAGGGGAAATAAAGGGAGGAAAAAGCTGTGGTGGACATGTAGGGGGAAATGGGATTTTCTATGGGAATGGTAGCGGGGATGGGAGAGAGTGAGATAGGAGAGAAGTTTAGAGAAAGGTGAGAGAGAATGGGGCACCAGAGGAAAGAGTGGAGGTTTGGAGGGGATGAAGAGAGTGCGAGGAAGGAAAAGAGTGAGAGATGAAGAAAAGAATAAAGGACAGAAATAAGAGGAAATGAGGAGAAAGAGCCGTGAAGACTAGAAACTGAGAAGAGAAAAAGGAAGTGAAAAAGAGAAAATGAGGAAATGAGGGAAAACGAGAAAGTGGAAGAGATAATACGCAAAGTGACAGCAAGTGAAGTGAAATGAGTTGAAAAGCAAAAAGAAAATGAGGAGAGAGGGAGTAAATTAAGCAAGGGAACGAGAAAGGAAAGGAAACAAAGACAAGATGGGTGTAGATCAGTGAGGTGATGTCGAATTAACGTGGTACCAAGAGAAAGAGACTGACCATAAGGGAAAGGATAGGAAAATTAATCCCTTCACTATAATCTCTTTACGTTCACCTGAAGGAACTGGGTCTAATACACTAAGTTATAGTTGTATGAAATTCGATGAGCCTTGGTTAATGGGCAGGAATGAGCCTCCTTGGTTACTAGTCGAAACTGCCCTTCAGTCTAACCACACCTGGCCATCAACAGCAAAGTTAGGGATTTTTTGTGAGGTGAAGGCAAACTGACTGGGGTGACGTACTTTATATTTCCATCTTGCTGTTACCTCACGAGCTTATTTACCTTAAGAGTGCACTCAGGTACCCAAAGAGTTAGTGGAGGCTTCGTATGACCCCCTCCAACGCGAAAACCCCCTCCCGAGCTAAATAAAATCGCCTGGTGATGGTAATGATAAAATGAAAGATGTCACCGAACCTTAGACGTGAGGTGAATCGTTAGGAAAGGAAGTGGAAAAAAAGGGTTAGACATAAGGCAAAGGAGCAATGAAAAACAGAAAATGAAATACACCCAAAAATAGATAAACATTAAGATAAACATTACCTTGAGAAACTTAATAATGAGAACAAAGGAAGGGCAAAAGAAAACATAAATTTATGATAAAGGACAAACAGGATGAGAACAGTGGACTTTAATAAACAGATAAGATGTAGAAAGAAACATGTGGATAAAAAAAAAACTACCATAATCAGGAAATAAAGATTAACATTAGAAAATTGATGGAGGACAGAATAGGGAGATAATGAAGCTGACAATAATAATAATAATAATAATAACAAGCAACTTCAGTGTTCCTAGATAAATTACTTAAACATTAATACTGCATACACATCAGACGCACCATGGAATTACACACCATTTTTTTTAGTCAGCAACACTTTTTTAAAATTGGTTCTAAAACAGGTTATTACGGGATCAAGTTTCGTGACAGGCCTATGCACTCACCATCAAATATGTAGTTTATTTGGCAATGAATAAAAACATCAAAAGAGATACAAGAAAAAAAATCCTGTTAGCCTCAATGTATATTTTAGAGAACAGGCAAAAGAATTAACCAATGAAATACTTATAAAAAACAAAAATTATCTTCAGCTTTGGCAGAGAAAAGAATCCTACAATAATAACACACTTGAACAAACGAACACATTTTTCCCCAATACTTCACCTCCGAAAAAAAAAAAAAAAATGTCAAACTATAATGGGCATGGGAGACGAAAATTACACCAACATTCTCCTACACACACACACACACACACACACACACACACACACACGCAGCGAGAGGGAGTGGAGTGAAGGCCTTTGATGTCTGGCAAGTGGACGCCCGCCTGTGTAATCTCGTTTTCTTCGTCCGGTAATGTGATACTTATTTGAGTCCCCCTTTTTTACCAATTATCTCGATGGTGACGAATGCTATCGGGAAATGTTTGGGGAAATGGGAGGGAGAATTAGCAATGGGGTAGGAAGGAAAGATAGAATAGGTTAAGGGAGAATGGTATACTTATATGAAAGGAAAATGGGACAGTGGGGAAGTACTGTATATAGGGAAAGAAAATGGGAAAGGATATACAAAGGGAAAATGGAATAGCTAGTAGGTTGGGAGAGGAAACTGGATCTGGGTATGGGACGGAAAAATGGATAAGGGTATAGGAAGGGAAAATGGATGGGTAGGGGAAAATGGGAGAGCGTTGGAAGGGAAAATGGCCATGATATAGAAAGGTAAAAAGGAACAGAGGATTGAAGAAAAAACGTGGGATTAAGGATACATAAGTAACCCCTACTCCCACGCTGAAGCAAACTGTCTGGTGGAAGTAAGAGTTAATATAAAATTAATGGAACAGAATGGACTAATAGACTGATCTTCCTCCGCCAGAAAACATGGACCACCACAAAGAAAGACGCAGTAAATACGGAGTACTGAAGAAACCTAAGAAAAACAGGAAGAAAAAAATAAGGGAACGGCATGAAAATAGGCAAAATAAAATAAAAATGATGCACTGTAGCAAAGAGGGACGTATGGAATATTAGGATTTGTGGATAAGTAATCAGAGAAATGAGGGCAAAAATAATATGGGATAAAGTTACCTACTGTAGGAAGGTAATGTTGGAAATGAGGAAGAGAAGGTATGTATGGAGGTGTAGATATGGGGAACTGTTGGAAAGAAGGCTGTAGAAAAGGATGAGAGAGAGAGAGAGAGAGAGAGAGAGAGAGAGAGAGAGAGAGAGAGAATTTTCATATCTTCCATACTTCACGGTAGGGCTTACCCCTTAACAGCAACAGAAAACTCCGACCCCAAGTGACCCCAAACTTAGAAAAAAAAAATCACAATGAGATTACTTTTAACAACAGCCTCATGAACACACACCAGGAAGTTGTTACAAAAATTTTTCCTTCCTCCTCTGGTCCTCTCTCTCTCTCTCTCTCTATCTCATACACACACAATGATGGCGGAATTCACCTCGTAACCGTTAAAAATGTGACAGGTGTTACATGTTATGCTGAGTTTTATGTACAATTTTTGTACGCGTGTACGTTAAGCTATGCCCCATTTTTTTAAAATGAGGGTTTTCATACATACATACACACACACACACACACACACACACACACACACACACATATATATATATATATATATATATATATATATATATATATATATATATATATATATATATATATATATATATATACACACTGTACAGTATATATATAAAATCAACATGATGCGCATATTCTAATATTTAACGCCGGATTATCACTATTAATTATATAATTGTGGATTATTGCCTTATTCGCTAATGTTACACTGAATGAGATATATTAAGCTCCCATATTAACAGTCTACAGCAGAGGTCGGCAACCCTAGGCACGCGTGCCAGACCTGGCACGTGAAGTGCTATACCATGGCACTCAACGTGATCCAGTGTAACAAAGAAAATATTGAAAATGCAAAGAGAGAGAGAGAGAGAGAGAGAGAGAGAGAGAGAGAGAGAGAGAGAGAGAGAGGTGGGCACATCCTTCCTTACTAAATCAATTAACACTATCGCTACAGTGTTAAAAAATCTTACCTGACACGCAAAGTGGCGAAAAAATTGGCATTAATTATAAATTTGCACACCATGTTCTAATAGTTGACGACCCCTGGTCTACAGGCTGATGTTAAGTTTCAGTTGCACATATACTATATATATTCTTGGCTTTTACTCATATACAGCCTTTGCTACAATTCATATTACGGACCGTACGCTAAATCACATTTGTCATGACAGCTCACACATGATCCAAATTCTGGTTATTAATGTATTTACTAATGAATTATTAAAATGATTCCTCAAAATCTCATTAATCGGGAATATTTGCGTGACAGATAATAATTTGAAATATAAATTACGAAAGCAGTTGATTATAATCACCATTACTATTATTGTTTTCATTATTTATTTCCTACGTACGCAGTGACCCCAGCAACCACACACTGCACTACCAGCAACCTCACATCACCTTCAATAGACGAGAGAGAGAAAAAAAAAAACTCACTGGAGACTCCTTTATTCCCCATTTAAGTCGCCACTGAGAATCATAAACCCTGACACTGCGATGATGGAACTGTGGATTAAGATCACTGATGGAGAACGATGATGATGATGATGATGATGATGATGATGATACTACATTTAGCTTTTGAATAACTTCCCATTTCGAGAACATTACATCCTTCCAGACCCAAGCAAACTGAATTAAAACTGCACTGTAAGCTGCTACGGTGGCATGTGTTGGTAGTCTCTCTCTCTCTCTCTCTCTCTCTCTCTCTCTCTCTCTCTCACACACACACACATACCTCTCGCCCCCCTTTTTTGCACTCTACTGGTTCAGCGCTCCAGCCTTTAATCCCATGTCAGCCAAATAACCATTTTTATACATGTTATTTCCACGCTACCAGCTCAGCATTTCATAACTTTTCATATATATCACGATTTTGAAATTTCGCGCGTGCATTTCATACCACTCCCCGTTTTTTATATATATCTACCACTCTCCTTTTTTTTTTTTTTTCTATCATATCGCCTACCTGTACAGTATGTGTATATTTTTTTCTTTTTCTCGTTTCAATATGGGTGAAATTTTGAACATATAGCCAGAAATGACTTTGCGAACCCCTGGTGTCAATTTGCATGAAGGGAGAGAAGGCTTGGTACTGTGAAAGGTAGTTCTGATATTTTCAACTTTTTTTTTTTTTTTTTCATTGCAAGCTAATTTTGGTTTAAAACGTTCCCATAAGGCTCGAAATTTATTATACAACCATGCGCAAAAATTATACCTTTTTCACCTATTATTATGTAACTATCCAAAGAAAAAAAATCAAACAAGTATACCGTTAGCAAAATCTGTAAACTTCGTATCACAAACACACACAAGCACACACACTCAACGTCTCTCTCTCTCTCTCTCTCTCTCTCTCTCTCTCTCTCACCAAACGCATAGGATGAAATGTACGACTCCTTCCTTTAATCACCTACGGGATAAAAACAGCCTCTCCTCTTTTCCTTCCCTCCTTCAATCTCGCTTAGCTAATATCGGCTATCCAATATTTTTATCGGTCTTATCGGTCGGTCACACACTCGCTCCCTGGTTTCTGAAGGGCATTTTACCCCTTCCGTCCCAAGAGCTTTCTCTCAACCTTTTTCTAGCGACCTCAAGACGGTTTTCTCCAGGTTGAGAGAGACTTTTTCAATAGCATAAGGTTATATATCCTTCATTAACTCCTTTTTTTTTTTTTTTTTTTTTTTTTTCCCCCTGAGCTAAACATAATCAAGGGATATTAGTGAGGTGAAAATAACGCTGACTGGTGCATTAAATCGCAATGACAAAAAATGTACTTTACAATAACCAATTTCTTCGTTATTGGAATTCAAGCAAGATTTACACATCCACATTTTTATGGCTCAGAACATCAATATCACAATTACGCACGCAGCAATACACTTTAAAACGACAGTGACTGACTAATGTTTCCAAGTGTTATGTGTGGCAAATACTCATATACATAACATCCACCTCCCTTGCCATATAACACATCCACCTTCTTTGCCATTAATACACCCACGTATGCAATACTTTTTTACACTAACTTGGCCCAGTTTTTCCTTTTGCAGCTCACTTCCTGTAGCCATATGACTGAAAAAAAAAAAGAAAATGCAACAGCTCTATAACCTTTCAG
Organism: Coenobita brevimanus; assembly: GCF_032717465.1. Lineage (NCBI taxonomy): Eukaryota > Metazoa > Arthropoda > Malacostraca > Decapoda > Coenobitidae > Coenobita > Coenobita brevimanus. Next base: position 38,962,653 of record NC_137063.1, read on the forward strand.
TAACACTTCTTCGTGACTAGAGTCTTGTTTATGTGCTATCTCTTAGTTCAGCACTCAAGATGGAGCGATGCTAATTTTCGGCCAAGTTAGTGTAAAAAAGAATATAATTTAGATTGTTTTGGTTTTTGACATTTGTACTATTTTCACGTAACCTAGCCATCAGTTACAGTAAAAAAATAAATAAATAAATAAATAAATAAATTTACCCCAATACAAACTATCACTCGTACATGATGCATACAAAAAAACAACAACAGAATTTTTGGAAATGGTAAGCTATCAAAGCCAAACATAAACAAATATTTTTTTATTGTCTTATGGTTGCGGTTTCAAAACAACGCTTCAGCTAGATAAAAACCGCACTAGAACAAAGTTGCAGCTAAACATTTTTTTTTCCGGGCGTGGGAGATGGGGGGGGGGGCGAGCAGGGGGCTGAGGGGGGGGGAGGGAACCCGCAGGTAAGCTATCAAAAGCCAAACACACTGACAATCATTTTATTCTGCACTTTAGCCCTTTCAATCCAATGACGTATTATTCACGTTATTCTTGTTATCAGACGATTTTATTCAGCTTTGGGGAAACGGTCTTGCAATGAAGGGTTAATGAGGGATATAATTAACCTCTCCAGTTCGAAAAGTCTCCACAAAGCTCAAAATCGTCAGGAAACAGCAAGAAATGAAACAACACGTCCTGGGAGTGAAAGGGTTGAAAAGAGCAGGTGGCGGGCAGGTTATCCGATGCGGGGGATGTAAGCAGTTTAGGGGGCCATGCGTGAAGCCGCTCTCTCGTTGCCTACTGCTGCTGCTGCACGTGTAAACAGAGGCGCAAACTAGTAAAAAGAAATATTACTCACCTCATTTCCTTTAACACCTTCAAAAATAACTTTAATCAATATTACTCACCACATTTCCTTTAACACCTTCAAATACAACCTTACTCACCTCATCTTTTTTATCATCTTGAATCCAATGACATATATATATCTTTTATTTACTTTTGTTGTTACCAGACAATTACACTACCTTTGGACAGACCTCTAGTCAAATGATCTGACTCCCTCCAGTTCAGAAAGTCTTCAATGCTAAGTAAAATCGTCTGGCGGTAACAACAAAAGAATAAATATACGTCATCACAGCCAAATGGTGACACAACAACTCACCAATAGCTGTTGTTGGATTGTAAACTGCAGAACACTTGGATGCCAAAGTACATACGAGTATCTAGGCGTATCTAAGTTTGCATCTTTATACCCACACGCAAACTTCCTATGCGTTCTACCACTTCTTAACAACTTATTGGCTAAAGAACCGCAAAACGTATCTAATGACCTTGAAAGCCATACCACATAGTCAACAACCTTTAAAATTATGGTGTGGATAAAATAATCGCCATGAATACAAACTCATTTAAAATTTTTACTGAAATTACTGAGGTATATTCACTTATAATTTTAATAAACATGATAAACTGTTGTCACTTAAATTTTCCCACAGGAAGATACGTAAGTTTTATATTCCTGGAATTATACTAACAATTAAACAACGAATCAATTTATGATCAACCACTGTATAGTAGCTGGAAATATGAAATACGGTAGGGAATAGTATTATGGGGAATATAACAGGTGGCATCAGAGTATTCAGCAGCTTACATATCCCTGTACAACAAACTGACACACACACACACACACACACACACAGCCTTACCTCATCTCTGTCTCCCAAGGCCTCCCCACTCTCTATCCTGAAGCGTCGTCCGTTCAACTCGCTCCCTTCTGCCTCCACCTGGGGTAGCTGGAAAGGAAAATACGTTAGTGAACTCTGTGTACTGGGTAATGGGGTAAAAAGTCATCATCTTCATCATCATCAACAACAACATCAATAACCAACATTAAATCATCATCATCAACTAACACCAATCCTCCTCCTCATCATCATCATCAACTAATCATCATCACCATCGTCATCATCATCATCCGACCTCTTTTACTACCTAAGAATGGGTGAATTACTGTCCTGAAAGCGAGGAAAGGAATCAACAGCATGCCTGGTGAAACAGGCCATACATACATTCACCATTCGACAGACACACAGAAGGAAACGTGAAGGAAAGGAATGAAAATCAGATAACAAAAATGGACTGGTGAGTGATGCATGAGGAAAGAGGAAAACGAGACTAGAAAATGAACTGAATCGTAATACAAATACGAGGATCAATAGGAAATGTTTGGGGTATGAAAAAATTATAGAGGGCAAACGTATCCACAGTAAGGGAAAGCAAAATAAAGGTGATATTATGCGATAAGTGCAGGTGAACATGAAACTGAATAAGAACAGAGCGAGACAAATAGAAGTTTAATCATGATAGGAATATAAGGAAGAGGGAGGGGGGAAAACCCGAGTTAAAACATCAGGAAATCTTGCAAGGAAAACACGTATCGTAAGACGCAGAGGAAGGGGAGGAAAGGCTAACTGCAAGAAGGAAGTGATTGAAGACGTGCTAAATTTCATGAATTAAGCGTTAAGGAACGATATCAAGGAAGTGAAATGGAATATAACACATACGTAAAGAGGAGGAGAAGGAAGAAGATGAGAAAGGGATAACTTAGGACAAAGTATACACGCATTAGTAGAAAGGAAGAAACAGTAGGAAGAAAAGGACATATGCACAAAAAACATGATGGACAAAGATGCAAAAAGGAAGGAAAGAAGAAAGAAATGCTAGGAAAAAAAAAAATCTGAAAAGGGGTAGAAAAGCAAAGCAGAATGGAAAAAATAAAATGGTATTAAAAGATGCTATAGACCTCGCTGTATAATGGAAGAGGAAATAAAGAAAAGGGGAGGAAGGAAAAAATAAGGACAAATGCGTACTGAGTAGATGAGAAGGGAATAGAGGGGAAGAAAACAGGCTATATGCATATATAAAGAGAGGTAGGAGAGGGGAGGAATATGCATGAAGGAAGAGGGCAATAGGAAATATATAAAAAGGCAGACACTTGCATAGTTAAGATGAACGAAAGAAAAGGAAAGAGCATGGAAAGACAATGGAAAATCATAATCGTGTTAACTTGAATGGGGTGAAAGAGGAGTTAAGAAGAGGGAGAGGAAGAGGATGGAAGAGAAGAATGGTCATACGTGCAGCATAACCAAACGGAAGGGAAGGAACAGTAAAGGAAGGGGAGAGATTACTGATAAATAACTGAAGGGATAATAATCACATGCAAAAGCAGATGAGAAGGGAGGGGAAGGGAAAAGGGTGGAAGGGAGGCGAAGGGAAAAGGGTGAAAGGGAGGAAAAGGGAGAGGTAACGCAGACAGCAGAATGGAAGGGATGCGAATGGAAGGGAGAGTGAAGGGAAGATAAGGGGAGAGAAGTGGCAGAATGTACATAGATGAGACAGGCGAGGGAGGGATGAGGTAATAAACAAGACGGGTCAGGGGAGGGGAGAGATGACTTATGATATGCATACATGAATAATAAATGATATCCACATGCACACAAACAGCTCAGCTACATAAATCACGGTACTGCTACGGTAAATACTGCTTAATAAAATACCAAAAAAAGTAAACAAGGCGCATCTTCAAGTCATCTGCAATCAATACCGATGCAGTTGAAAGAATGGTATCCAAACCTCCTCAGGCTTATGCTATGTTTTTTTTATTCTTGCTATTTCCTTATCATTTTACTCACCTTATGACAGCCTTTTCTAACTGCGGGGGGGGGGGGTTGATGTAGTCATCATAACCCCTTCCCTAGGCCTCCCCTACATGGCATCAAAACATATGTTCGTTAGCGAAAAAAAAAAAAAGTAAAAGATGTCCTCGTGCTGAAGTGGCTCACGTGTTCAATACTAAATAAATCACATAATCACAGCTGGTTTAACATACCACATACCAAGATTACCAAACACGAACGAAACTAGTGTATGGCGCTGTTCCAATACCACTGTTAATTCACAGCAAACAATAACAATGGCTAACCTAACAGTGATCTGACACCGACTTCTGTATAATGCACCAAACAGCTGGCGGTCAGTGTGTGGCACCAGACAGTAATATAAAAACATAAAGATAAGCAGTTTAGAAGAACGTAATAGCATCTAGTCACATGAAAAGAGATGAATATATTACGTTACAAAGAGCCGCACACCGAAAGTATAATACATATTAATGTTTGTAAACATATGTATGTTTTAAAGTATTATGCGCTAACGCTTGCTTTGTTTGCATGAATGTACGCAGTCATGCATTTTTTTCACTGGCGCATATATTTACCGAGTCATTCATGTGTGTACGTACACACGCACATATTTATCCGTGTGCAACATGGGCGTTTGACCATTCACCAAACTAACTTACAAAAACATCAAAGCAGAGGCCTCCACGCCCCAAACACGCCTGGCAACACGCAACTCACACCCCATCCGTCCCTCGCCCATCCCAAACTGCTGGAATAAACATACGCACTAATAAAAGAAGATAAAATTCGTGAATCTGTGCCCGGGAGCCAGAAGAGAAGCGGCAAAAATCAGTGGCGTAAACTTGGGTGAGCGCACGACTGCACCGGGAGATTACGAGAGCAGGTCCCCAGGCATAATTCACCAACACCATCACTCCTCCCCAGACACGCCCTCACTTGTGAGGGTGGGGGAAGTTTGGGACGTTGTAGACATTCACCCCTTTAATTCTGTAACGTCTTTTTGTAATGCATTCTTCCTTCCAATTTTATTCAATTTACGAAGGAACTGTAATAGTAATGGAGTAAATGTAGGCCGCACATAACTCTTATCGAACAGCGTAGTCTGGAAGTAGCAAAAGTATTCTAAAATGAACGTCAAGATGGAAACGATCTTTTGGAGTCGATGTACTACCTCGTCCAACTTACCTCGTACTATCTTAGACGTCTTTTATATAATCCCCTACGTACCATTTATAAACCACCACCTAATGCGTACCATTTACTACGTACCACCCAACATGTACCACTTACATGTCCTAACTATAACCCCTAAAGTACCATCACCCACCTAGCACGTACACTTAGCACTTACCAATTACCATGCGGCAGGTACGCATAGGCAAGCACGTACAATGCCACCGCAAGCCCTGTCACCATTATCCCCCACCTACCATTTGACCTACCACTTAAACTCTTATCAAGCAGGTACCATTCACCATGTACCATCTGCAACAAACCACCAACCACGTACCGTTCACCATGCACAATTTGCAACCCACCATCCAGCACGTACCATTCACCATGTACCATCTGCAACCCACCACCAACCACGTACCATTCACCACGTACCAACCCACCACCAACCACGTAAAATTCACCACGGGCACGATCTCCAACCCACCACCAAGCACGTACTATTCACCACGTCCCACTTTCAAGCACGTACCATGCTCCACGTGGGTAGGTACATGTAAGCCAGTACGTAGGGCACCACCACAAGCCCTGGCCAGCACCACTTCAAAGGGGGCTGAGAGGGCTTGGCGTAGGAAGGACTCTGGCGCCTCCCTAAAGTTAAGCAGAAAAGCCCGGCCCCCAAATCCTGGCTTAAGCATGTTGGCCGGTCCCAGCCTCACTCACTAAATGCCACACTCCACGCACCCTCTCTCTCTCTCTTGTGTGTGTGTGTGTGTGTGTGTGTGTGTAAGACTATCATCTGTTCTGGTACTTCTTTCCATCTTTATCTGGTTCACTTCTCTTATTTCGTCCGACCAGCCTAACCAACATTAACTCTGCTGTATACTTCACCACTTCTACTGAGGATAAGACGACGAATGTTAAAATATTTGGTGCTAGTCACGAAGAATCCCTGTGGAAAGGATGCAGAGCTTTAGTACTGTCTTACACCGCCTTATACCTCAAATGAGTAACGTGAAGCAAGCTGAATAAGGACAAATCTCTACCAAGTTAATGTGAACCATTTGTAAAGTTTTTCTCACTGTCTGTTTCTTCTTATTTAGCTTGTCTCTACATTTCTCATATATTTTGTTGGTAATTTCGTCTTTCTTATCTATCCCCATAACTCCATGCGCCTGTTTACTCCCAACTCTGCAAAAATCTTGGTTCCGCCTCCTCCTCCTACTCTTAGCTCGTATGTCAATTACTGTACCTGTAACTTTATATTCGTGTCTACATCCATCCTGGCAAAAATCCCAGTACTCTCTCCCCACTTTCTCCACACATCTTTAATTCCACTCCTTCTCTACAATGACTGACCTTGTCTTCCTGTGTTGAAATTGCCTTGCGTTTTGCCTCCCATCATCAACCTATCTCTCAGAACCTATTTTCTGGTAACTAATAAAGGTCTTTGTTCGTCTTTCCCCTCCTTGTTTTCCTGACCTGTACCCCTTCTTTTCATAACATGCTTCTTTCTTTCTTCCATTCACTTCTACGGTTTCTCATTCTATGGCCTTTTTATCACACTTCCTTTTGGTTCTCTTACTTGGCGTTTTTCTGACCTCTTCCTTTACGTGTCTCTTTTATTCCCGGTCTCATCGTGGTCTTCTTTCTTCACATTTTTGCTTCGTCCCCTTTTCTTTGTTCTCAGAGCACCTCTTTCATTCACCGCCCTCTTGGTTTCCCCCTTCGTCTCTCCTCCCCTCCCTTTCTCTCCTCCCCCGTCCATCCTTCCCCCCTCCCTCACTACCTCTTTCTGTCTCTCCGTCCCTCTTCCACCACTCCCCTTCATTTATCCCTCCCTCCCTCTGTCTATCCTCTCCCCTACTCCTTCCTTTCCCTCCACCCCTCTTCTAAAGCTCGTTTTCGTCCTTCAACTTCCTATTCCACCTTTCTCTTTCCCTCCCTCTTTTCACTCATCTTTCCATCTATTTCATATCACTCTCTCTCTCTCTCTCTCTCTCTCTCTCCTTCTTCTCAACTTCCATTTTCTCTTCACATTCCCTCTCCATCTACTGTACATCTTTCCATTCTTTCGCCTTTTAATCTTTCTCTAAACTCTTCCTTCATTCTACCTTCCCTCTCCTCATTTTCCCATCATTACATTTCTCCCTTCTCTATCTCCCTCCTTAAAAATCTCCCTCACTTTTCTTCTCCCTTGTTTCCTTCCTACTAACTTTCCCCCCGCATTCTCCTTTACACCTTTCCTTTTCCACTCTCTCTCCCTCTGTTCGCACTCTCCCATCTTCACTCCCTCTTAACTCTCCCTTCTCCCTGGGGCCTGACTTATTCTTCCTCTCCTCCCTTCTCTCTCTCTTTCTCTCTCATCCCTCTGATCCTCTCACCTTTCCTTCTCTCCCTCCCTTTAACCTTTCCCCTCTCATCCCATTTTGTCTCACACTCACCTCTCTCTCTCTCTCTCTCTCTCTCTCTCTCTCTCTCTCTCTCTCTCCATGCTTGTATATGTATGTATGTATCTATGTATGTCAGAGTATGCATGTAAGTATGCGCCTCTCCATGCTAGTATATATTTGTTTGTATGTACACTCTCTCTCTCTCTCTCTCTCGCACCCTTTCTTAAGCCTTCTCAGCTCTTTCTCAAACGGCGCTTCTCCTTCTCTAACCCTCTGCTTCCCTTCTCTCTTTTTCTCTTTCCACTTATCAATATCCCTGGTTTCTATTTCACCATCTCTCTCTCTCTCTCTCTCTCTCTCTCTCTCTCTCTCTCTCTCTCTCTCTCTCTCTCTCTCTCTCGCTTTTGTCCAATCGCATTGTCTTCTCCACTATCTTTCTTTACTGTCTTCTTTTATCATCTCTTTATCTTCTCTTCACATCCTCTTCTTATTCACTCCTCTACATAGTTCCCTTTATTTTTCCCCTTCTTTTATCGTTCACCTAACATGACTTACGTTTCCGCTTCTCTTCGCCTGATCCATTCTGCTTTTCCATCTCCCATTTAATATCTATCTTATTACTTCTCCTTCTCTGTTTTTCTGCCATTTTATTTTCTATTATTCTAAAGATTTATTTTTCTCCATCCGACTGGTTTCCTCCACTGACATCCATACCACTGATCAATGATTCTTTTTTCTTTTTGCCATGTCAGGAGCTTAGAGCCACGGAAAGGTAACTCAGTCTACTCATGAAACCGTAACCAGCCTCTCTCGGCCATGAACGGCATTATGAGTGCAATAAACCCCAACCATACCTCAGATTTAAACTCTCACAGGTCCCATATCCAAAGCTTATGTCTGTTCTTTTTTTTTTCTTCTTTTTTTTTAATCCGCTGCTGCTTTACAGTTCTCATTTTTTATTGTTCATACTTTTTTTCGTTCACTTATTTTTTCCTGCTCCTTATCCTGAGTCTGTTATTCATTTATTTTTCTCTTCAATAGTGCTTTATCCTCTTTCTCCCTCCCTTCCACTTCGACTTCATCTTAATTTTCCAAGTCTTCCTCGTTTCCACCATCTTTTCCCCTACTCCATCTTCTCCATCCTACTCCTCCACCTCAATTCTACCTTTTCTCCATCCATCCCACTTCTCCGTATTTTCTCTCCATCCCTTCCGATTCATTTCCCATTCCTCTTCATTCCCTCTGCTTCCCATCTACCTTCTCTCCACTCCACTTCATCTTTCCTCTCCGACTCATCCACTCCATCTTCTCTCTTTCTCCGTTCCTTCCACCTCTCCACATTTTCTTAACACCATCCACTTCATCTCTCTCCCGCCTTTACCTTCCACCTCTTCAATTCTCTCTTTTCCGTCTCTTCTGCCTCACCTTTCCATCCCTTCCACCTTTTACTTTTAGTCCTCTCCACCGCTCTTCCTCTAAGCCTCTTGCTCCCTAAACCTCACCACTGCATTTATTTCGCCGTTATTCTTAATTCTCTGTCTTGGATTCTTCTCGCCCTGTGTTCTCTCCGTCTTTCTGTGTTTGTCTGTATCTCTCACAGGGCTTTCTCTGCCTTTGCTTTAGACTCTTTGCAACATCTCTCACTTTGATGCACACACACACACACACACACACACACACACACACACACAAAGATATATGCTGAGAAGATCCTCGTCATGAAGGAGCTAAAGGCTGGCGCTGTTTTAACCCCTTCACTGCTATGACGTCTTCGTATTTTTTTTTTCTTGCCACGGCTTGATGATTTTATTTATTTTTAGTTAGAATTTTCGTAGTTATGCTTGAAGTCTGCATCTACCACTTTATCTATCCAGCAACCAACCTGTTTATCTATCGACCCCTTCTCTATAACACTCTATCTTTCCACTAACCAACCTATCTCTCTTGCCGACTTCTATCTTCAATCTATCCAGCAGCTAAAAGCCCGCATATATATTTTATCAATCTATCTGTCCAGCAAACAAACTATCCATCTATCTATGTCAAACCAACTTTTATCAATTATTTTATCCTCTCAGGCTATCTGTCAACTTCAATATTACTCTAACTACCCAGCACTCAACCCGTGTGCTGTACCTGCCTAGCCCATACCCATCTGTTCTCTCTATCTAACAAGCAACTTATCTAAGTCTTGTCAATTTCTATCAGTCTATCCAGTATCCAATCAGTCTATCTCTGTCTGTCTAGCCCACTTCTATATATCTACCCAATAAACAACCTATCTACCAGTCAAGTCCGGTTCTGTCACTATTAAGCAACCTGTCCATCAATTAATCTCACTTTTATTTAGCTATCTGACAACCACCCTGTCTACCTATCTAGCCTACCTCTATCTCTAGCTATCTAACTCATGTCTATCATTCTATCTATCCCACAACCAACCTGTCTGTCAGTCTAGTCCACTTCTCATACCCTGTCCCAGTGCAACATTTGCCTCCCAACTTTTAATTGAATGTAGTTTATATTAATGACATTTAAATCGCATGGAAATAAAATGGACGGGGGAAAGAGGAAAAAGAAGCGACGAGAGAGAGAGAGAGAGAGAGAGAGAGAGAGAGAGAGAGAGAGAGAGAGAGAGAGAGAGAGAGAGAGAGAGAATCAATTTTGTCTTTTTGTAACTTTTCTTTTATGCCGTGTTTTCCCTCCATATTTAGTCTGTTTTAAATCAAACTTTCTCTTCTCTTCAATCTCCCGACTCTCTCTCTCACTCTCTCTCTCTCTCTCACACACACTCCCTCCAGTTTCGCGACCTCTCTCTTCCCATCTCCCCCCTTCTCTCTCTCTCTCTCTCTCTCTCTCTCTCCAGCACAGCATGAGGCAAGTGCAGTTTCCCTGGCCAAATTAAATGTTTAGGATTCTTCTGAATTTTAATTTCGCCTGCTGTTTTCTGACCGTTTTAGTTTTTCTGCTGTTACTTCCACGTCGGACCCTCTGTGGCGGGGAGAGTGGGGAGAAAAAGGTGAGAGGAGAGAAAAGAGGAGAGGAAGGTAAGAGGAGAGAAAAGGGGAGAGAAAGGTGAGAGGAGAGAAAAGGGGAAAGGAAGGTGAGAGGAGAGAGAAGAGGAGAGGAATGAGAGGAGACAAGAGACAAAGGTGAGAGGAGAGAAAAGGGGAGAGAAAGGTGAGGGTAAAGAAAAGGAGAGAGGAAGGTGAGAGGAGAGAAAAGGGAAGAGAAAGGTGAGAGGAGAGAAAAGAGGAGAGAACGACAGGAGAGGACAAGAGAGGCAAGACGGGAAAGGAGAGGACACAATAGCGGGTAGAAATGAAGTGGAGAGGAAAGAGAAGGACAGAATAGATAGAGAAGAAAAGATACAAGAGAAAAGAAGAGCAGAGAGGAGAGAACAGGAGAGGAATTTAGAGAAGAAAGAGATGAGATGGGGAGGTATGAAAGGGGGGGAATGAGGAGAGGAGAGAGGAATGAACACAAGAGGAAAGATACCCGAGGAAGGAGGGGGGAGGAAAGCAAAGGAACGGAAGTTATGACAATAAAAAATACAGGAGAGACGACAGAAGGGAAAGAGAGAGGAAAGGAGAGCAGAAGAGAGGAGGGGCACAAAAGAATAGAGAGGAGGGCAGAGAAAAGATAGGCAGGGGAGGAGATTAGATGAAAAGACAGAAGAGAAATGAGAACAGAGGAGATATGAGAAAGACTGAAACACAAAAGTAGAGGAGAAGAGGTAGAGATAGATTGGTGGAGAGGAGATATGACAGAGGAAAGCACGGAGGGAAACTTGAGAGGAGAGGAAAAGGGAGAGAAAGAGGAGAGAATACGAGGAAAGAATGAGAGAAATTAAGGGATGAAACAGGACAGAGGGATTTAAAGGGGTATGAAGGAGGGGAAAAGAAGAGAAAATTAAGGAACAGAAGGATGTGAAGAGAGATTACGACTGGACAAGGGAAATACAGAAAATGATGGGAGGGAGAAAAATTGGGGAGGATGGCTAGGTGTACCAGAAAAGGGATATATAAAGGGACACATGAAGAAAATGGACACAAAGGGACACAAAAAAAGGGAACAAGAAAAGGCCCAGGAGGAACGTAAAGGGTAAAACTGAGGAAACACAGAAGCTATAACTGACATGAACAAAGGGAATGGAATGGGCGAATTGTAAACAGTAAAAACACCAGTGAACAAAGAGGAAAATATAAGTAAAGAAAAAACATAGATAATGAAAGAGAATGCAAAGACGAAGCAAAGAGATAGAGAATAAATGAAAAGAGCCAAAGAGAGAGTGAGTCAACAAGAGGGAGGGTCAAGAAAAAAGGAAGATGATGAAGAAAACAAAAGACAGCAGGAGAGAGTGAGGAGTGACTGCGAAAGAACGAAAGGAGAAAAAATGAAGAAGTTGCAGAAAAGAGAGATCACAAGAGGAAGTAAGAGGCATGAGGAGAGAAAGGTGAGAACAAAAGAAGATTCACAGTAGAGGAAGTAAAATTTGAGAGAGAGAGAGAGAGAGAGAGAGAGAGAGAGAGAGAGAGAGAGAGAGACAGACAGACAGACAGACAGACAGACAGACAGAGACAGACAGACAGAGAAACTTGGCAGACTGAGATAAACCAGCTGGGAAGAGAAAGCAAGAGAGAGGAGAGGTAAAGGCAGATGCAGAAAAGGAGTGAAAAAGAGAAAGAATGGAAAGTAGAGACGGAGGGTAGAATATACCACCAATAAATACAGAAGCTCGAGATGTGAATAAAGAAGTGGGAATAACGTAATAAATGAGAGTTGGGCCGCAAGAAAAAAGGCATGGGAAGTATTAAAGAAGCTAAAGAAAAAGAAAAGGTATGTGTGGGGAAGAGAAGGGTGAAATGAGAAAATATGTGCTAAGCAGAAGACGTGCAACAATAATGGCAGAAGAAAGAGGTAAAGGAACTTCTGAAAGTGGTATATGTGAAGAAGGGACAAAATAATAGGGTACAAGAAAAATACAAAACAACAGGAGAAAATGACGAAAAAAATTAAAATGGAAATAGCAGAAGAAAATATTAAATAACACGAAAAGATAGTGTAAGTAAAGAGAAAGTAAGACCATGAGTAAGTGAGGTATATAAAAAAAGATGTACACGAAAATGACAGAAGAACAGGGAAGACAGTAAAAAGTCTTGTCAGTAGGAACAAGATGAAGTAATAAAAAGGCAAACAAAACTGTCAAAAAATAGGGAAAGATGTATAAGAAAAATTAAAGTAGAAGCAATATAGACCCGGCAAAAAGAAATGATGTGAAAGGCAGAGAGGTGTTGAGAGCAGGGGAGTGGTGAAGTCGGAGTGTCGGAGCTTAAGTGCCAAGTGTCAAGAGTAAGTGCCATGCCGTCTGGAACATAACACCAAATTGCAGGTAAACAGCACTGTATATGAGGGTATATTAAGTAATCCAAAGAGTGCCAAATGTAAGTGCCATGCCGTCTGGAATATAATACAAAGCGGGAGGTATATATAAATGCTTCTGGTGCCATATTAAGTGCGGCTCTAGAGTGCCATGAATAACAGCCATGAAGTCGGGTGTAAGCAGCTCAAGTGTTGCCCTGGAGTGTCAAGAATAAGTGCCATACCGTCTGAAGTATAACAGTAAACAGCAGGTATATATCAATGTTTCTGTCGCCATATTAGTTACAGTTCTAGTTACCATGAATAAGTGCCACGAAGCCGGAGTGCCAAAAGCCTGAGTACCACCCCTGATTGTTAAGAAAAGTGCCATGTCGTGTACAATATAACTCCAAGCGGCAAGTAAATATCAAAATTTGTCATACTAAGTGGCCTCCAGAGTGCCAGGAATGAGTGCCATGAAGCCTGAATGTCGGAAGCTCAGGTGAAGCCCTAGAATGTCAAGATAAATGCCATGGCGTCCAGAATTAAATACTCAGAAACAGGACAATGAGTGTTTCTGCGGCTATAACACTTGTATTATTATGGGTTAAATTATCGAAAAAGTGCGAAACAAAACGAGTGCACTGTCTACTACAAGACACACAGTAATACTTTTTTTTAATAAGAGTGAGAAAGTTTCTGCGACGTGTGTGTGTGTGTGTGTGTGTGTGTGTGTGTGTGTGTGTGTGTGTGTGTGTGTGTGTGTGTGTGTGTGTGTGTGTGTGTGTGTGTGTGTGTGTGTGTGTGTGTGTGGCGTGGTAATGTGTACACAAGAGAGGCCGTGCACACATTACCCTAATCTTATGATAATTGGACCGCTAATCCTCGCCGTGCCTTGCTTGTCTACGTGTGTGTCTGTGTGTGTGTACGTGTATGTGTTTGTAATTGGTGTGTGGACTGTGTGTCTGTGCTGGTGAATTTATTTGTTACCACGTCTGCGTGCACTGGTACATATTCCGTACATATGGTTCGTGTGTGTGTGTGTGTGTGTGTGTGTGTGTGTGTGTGTGTGTGTGTGTGTGTGTGTGTGTGTGTGTGTGTGTGTGTGTGTGTGTGCGTGTGTGATAACAGTGACTGAATTAGTGTTTATAAGCAATTTCTGAACACTTGCATACATATAACAACTTGAAACATATTTTACTTGTATTCATTGTTTCATTGTCCGTCTTTCCATCGATTCTTCCCTTCCAAAATAAATAAATAAATAAATAAATAAAACTTCTACTACACACTTTTCATTAAATTTCCTTATTACCGTTAACCTGTTCAGCATTACCTTATCGCTCTCATCAATATCTACCAATTCTACTCCTTTCTCTATGCATTTCTATCAGTACCATGAATTATTTTAGCTTCCCCTTCACTTCTGCACTTTATTCCTCCTCTATTCATACTACTTGCATGTTTTCCTATTGCCTGCCTCATCCTCTCCTCTTCTTATTATCTCTTATTTTTTCTTAAACGTTGCACATTTTTCTCCACCTTTTTCGTACCTTTTCTTCAAATGAATACTCTGTTTCTTCCTTACCCCCCCCATTTCTTTGCGTCTCTCTCTCTCTCTCTCTCTCCCATCCAGCCTCCTCACCTCTCACATTTGTTGTTCTCCTCTTATCCCCCTTGCTCTCTCTCTCTACATCTTCCCTCTTTCCCTCCCTTTCAATTTTCCCTCAGTCTACTCCCACACAGTCTCCTCTTCACCCTTTTTCTCTCACTGCATCATTCCCCTCCCCCCCCCTCTCTCTCTCTCACGTTTCCTTCTTCATTCTCTTCCTCATCACCCACCACTTCCCTTGTTTGTTCTCCCTCCCTTCATCTGCCTACTTCCTTTCCTCCATCACCTCTTCTCTGCATCCCCTCCCTTTCCTAGCACGGTCTTTTTCTCCTCCCTCCCTCCACAACCCCTCCTCTAGATCCTTCTCCTCCTCCTTCCTCTCCCTCTCCTCCCCTCCATGACCCCACCTCTTCTCTTACTATCCCTCTCCTCCCTCTATCTTCTCTCTAGCTCATCTACCTCTTCTTCCACTCCACCACGACCCGCTCCTCCTCCTCTCCTCTCCTCTTCTTATCTCTTCTCCTCTCCTCTACTCTTTTCTTCTACCCCCTTCCCTTCTCTTCCTTTTCCCTCTCTTTTCCCCTCTTCTTTTCTCTTCTCTTCTCTCCTCTCCAGCTCTTCCTCTTGATCAGCCACTGCAGGCATCAAGAGGTTGCAAATTAATGCCGTCTAATTAAGGAGGCGTAGGAGACAGAGGTACGAGGCAGGCGACAGGAAACACCAGCATAAACAAGACGACGAACAAGATATTAAACCCGGCAAGTAATAATAATAATGTGATAACGAGGCAAACAGGGAACGAGATAAGACATACTGGGATATTACGCGATCTAATAACAAAACAAGGACGATGAGAGGAAATATGAAAAGATAAATATGACGCGAGACAAAATCAGGATAAACATGATAAAAAAAAGCTAAATAATGTATAATATTAAAAACGAAAACAAAAGAACGAAAATAGAGCAGAGGAAACTGAATGGGACGAGTAGGAAAACATGAAATGGATACCGCACCGTGAGTTATGAAATGATGATCAGTTCACCACAGTACAATCACAAATTAACCTTTTTAACATAAGAGGTGAAGCGGGAGGACGAGCCAGAAGAAACAAGACCCCATAAATCTTCAGAGGAAGAATAGAAGTTGTCAGGAATGGATAGGGACGTTTGTGTGCACTGATGGACGGCTTGTCGATGGAGTGAAAGGAATTAGCGACATAGCAATCATTCAAGAAACTACTGAAATATAACACGATCATTCACTCCTCTACTATCCACAAAACTATCCCTATTACAAAACCTCCAACAGTACATTCGAACATTAACGTAAACTCTTCAGTAAGTACTAAATTATAAGCGCCATTTTTAAACTTACTCAACACAGCTCCATCAATGACCTGCCACCGTCCTTTTCTTCCCCACCACACCGCGCCTTTCCTTCACCACACCAGGCCTTTCCTCCACCACACTACGCCTTTCCTTCACCACACAGCGCTTTTCCTCCACAATCCTGAAACACTCCTTCGTAACCAGCGCTCTCACATCACCTCCAACACCCTCCAGATAACAACACTACCTAAGAAGAACCATCACCCTAACACCCTACACCCACTACAACCAGTCACTCGTTTGTCTTCTCCAACCTCTAAAATTTCCACAACTGCCCCAACACGCAAAAGTGATCAGCACCCCCACACCTACCCAAACCACAATTACTCCTTCTTCTTGCACCTTCCCCAACTACAACCACCACTGCTCCTCCATCTTATCCAACTACCACTACTCCCGTCATTCCCAGATTCAACAAATAACACCCCTACACTTAACATGACAAACATTTTATTTTCAACACCTCTAATAGTTCCACCAACTTCTTGTACCACAAATTCAACCACTGTAACTTAATTGCCCTAACTTTCCAACTACCACTGCTTTCCTAACAACCATAACCTCCAAAATTACCCACCAGCATCCTACCATAACTACAACCACATTAACGTCTTCAACTACCACTACTTCCACAACTAAGGTAACTCCCGATATCACCACAACACCCACAACTACCAACCACCTTCTCTACCACAACTCCCACATTCACTTCGTTACCACAACTACCGTGATTTTAACCAAAACTACCAGCGGTTACTATGACAACCGTTACTTATTCAACTTCACCTACTACTACTGCTACAACAACAACAAAAACTACTACTACTATTACTACTACAAGTACTACTACTACTATTCCTCCTCCTCCTCTTCGGCTTTCTCTTCCTCCTCTTACTATTACTACTACTACTACAACAACTATTATTATTATCATCATTGCTCCTACTACTCCTACCAAGTTGTTACGACTACTAATACGACGACGACGACCACCACCACCACTACTACTATTACTACACCTACTACTTGGCAGGGGAAGCAGGTAGACTAACTTGAAGGCAAGAGTTTGTGCCCCCAAATGGAAGGTCCCCTGTCAATGGCAACTCAAGAATCGTCCTTTAATGGAGAGTCTTGATTGCTGGTATTGTGTCTTGAAAATTCAGTTAGTGGGTGTGGGGGTGGCAGGGAGGGGAGGAGAGGGGAGGGGACGGGGCACAAGGGAGGGGATGGGAGAGGAGGGGAGGGGAGGGGAGGGGAGGGGAGGGGAGGGGAGGGGAGGGGAGAGGAGGGGAGAGGAGGGGAGGATATACAGAGAGGAAAGGAGGGGACAGAGGTGTGTGGGAAGGAGGAGGAAGGGAGGGGACAGAGGTGCGAAGGAAGGGGGAGAGGAGGAGGATGGGAGGGGATAGAGGTGTAAAGGAAGGGAAGGGAAGGAGGAAGGGAGGGGAGATGTGGGAAGGAGGAAGGGAGGGGAGGTGTGGGAAGGAGGAAGGGAGGTGCGAAGGAAGGGGAAGGAAGGAGGATGGGAGGGGACAGGGGTGCGAAGGAAGGGGAGGGAAAGAGGAAGGGAGGGGAGATGAAGGAAGGAGATACAGATGGGAAGGGAGAGAAGGACATAAAGAGGGGAAGGGAGGGGAGAGAGGTGTGAAGAAAGGGACTGGGTGGAGAGAGGAGATAAATATGAGAGATGTGACGGAAGGGGACGGGATAGACGCGGTGTGAAGTGTGATGGGAGAGGAGGGGAGAGGATACACGAAGGGGATAAAGGAGATGTGACGAGATGGGAACAGACAGAGAAGGTGTGAAGGCAGGTGGGGAGTGAGGGAACTGATGAGGAACGGATATAGGAAAGAGATAGGAAGAGATAGACAAGGAAGATGTGACGGGACGGGAGGGGATACAGATGGTGTGAGGATAAGAGAAGTGGGAAGGGTGAAGAGGGAAGAGGAAGGGGATGAGAGGAGATAGAAAAGAGAGATGGGAGAGGAAGGGAAATGACAGAGATGGTAACGCAGCGAGATGTGAAAGAAGACGAAAGGAAAGTGACGCAGTGAGGGGAGAGAAGGGTATAAATGGGGGAAGTTGTGACGGGAGAGGAAAGGAGGGGAAGTGTGAAGGAAAGGGAATGTGATGGGCATGAGGCGAAGACGGGATGGAGGAGGAAGGTGTAAAGGATAAATGAGGGAAGGGATGAGATGGAAAGGAAAGATCTGAGGCAGGGAGAGGTCGGGACAGAAATGAGTATGTGCGGCATGGAAGAGAGGAAATGAGGAGCGGAATTATGAAGGAAGATGGGGAGGGGAAGTATAAAGGAAACAAGATAAAAGAGAGGAAGTCTGAGGGGAGGAGATGAAGAGGGGAGGTATGGGGAGGAGGAAATGAAGAGGGATAGTAGAAAGAAGTGTTATTATGAGGGGAAAGGAGAAAAAAGAGATGTATGTGAGGAAGGAGATGGATGGATGAGACAAAGGAGCAAGGTGTTAAGGGGAGGGAGGGAAGATATGAGGGAGGGGAGGGAAGATGTGAGGGGAAATGTGGAATGGGGGAGGAGGATGACAGACAGGACGGGTGTGGGGAGAAAGGAAGGTGGGTATGAGGAAAAGTGCTGGGACAAGTTTGAAGAGCGTGTGGAAGACTGAAGGAGTGGGAAGTTGTAACTGTTGAGGAGAGGAGAGAGATGAGTGGACGAAAGACGAAGAGGTGGAGGAGTGTAGGGGCGGGAGGGTAAAAATGAGAAAGAGAATGGATAAAAGTAAGAGAGCGATGGGAAAATTATGTGCGGGGTAAGGATGCTGTGAGATGAGTAATGTGGAAAAGAAGTCGAAAGGAAAAAGAACGACGAAAAAAAGACGAGGTGGAGATTAAAAGACAGTGTACCATGGAGATTTAAAAGGATCAAAAAACAAAATCATGGAAATAAGGAGTGTGGAAGAAGGAAAAGGCAGAAGGAGTAGGGAAGAAGGAGTAGACAGAAGGAATGGGAAGTTTTCGTGCATGTTCTCGTCAGCTCAGCAGGCTTTCAAATACCTCTTCCTTATCAGGTAATTTTATACACTTCACCTCACTACTCACCTGTAAGCTGTCTGTTTTGAGTATCTACCCTGCATTGTTTTTTCGTATTTCCTGCTCCCACTGCCACACCTGCACCCACACCAGCACACTCAGCCGTCCCCATACATTAAGATAGGTGAGTATGCAGAAATAAACAGGTAAGAAATGGTCATAGCGAGCCTCCTAAACCAACGAGCATATGGCCATTTTGTTACTTTTGTCTCTCATTTCTGTGTCTCCCATTTCTCTTAACTCCAACCTTCAGGACTCCTCTTACCCAGCCGAAAATATACTCGAGGTACCACCAAGAGAGTCACATACACGGGAACCTCCTCCTAAGAATTCCCACCTGAGAGTAGTAGGTCTGTGGGGAGTGTGGGTGGTTAAAGTAGCAAAGGAAGCGAAGGAGGAAGGGAGGGAAGGAGGATGAGGGGGAAGGAGGGAAGGAGCATGGAAGGGAAAGAGGAAGAGAGGGAAGGAGGGAACAGAAATAGAGGAAGGAAGAAAAAATAGGTGGTGCTGGGGGACGGAAAGGAAAAATGGGCGGATAAAGAGTAGAAAGGAAGAGAAGGAATGGAGATAACAGGGAGTTAGAAAAGAACAGTGTCTAAATAATGGAGAGAGAGAGAGAGAGAGAGAGAGAGAGAGAGAGAGAGAGAGAGAGAGAGAGAGAGAGAGAGAGAGAATGGAACACTTAAAACTCAGAAACAGCAAGAAAAACAGACAGCTCGTTAGGAAACAGAGAGCGACGGAAAAGAGGGGGGGGGGGAGACGGCTAAATGGGAGAATGCTTAGAACGCAAATGATGAAACGGTGAATAAGAAATCTAGGTCCTGAAGGGCTGAAAGGAGGCAATATTTGGAGGGGAGAAAAACAAATACGTAGGAAGAAGAAAAAAAAGACATATGGAGTGAAAAAGAAAAAAAAAAAAAAGTCTGAGAGGAAAGGGTGGATGGTAGACTAAGAAGAGATAGGAGAAAATGGCCGAAACTGAGGATAAGGAGAGCAAAAGAACTGCCGGACAAGACGAAATGGACAGGAAAAAGCCGGATGATGGCGTGTAGGAACAGATGGAGGAAACAAAGGAGAAACGAATGAGAAACCAGGAAAAATATGTCGTGAGAAAATGGGGAAAAATGGAGGAGGAGGAAAGATCAAACTCTGAGCACTATACGAGATGGTAAGTATGATAACAAAGGAGCAGCGAGAAAATAAGATAACAGAATGATGGTGAGAAAATGAAAGTAAAAATGAAGCCACACACGAGAAAGACATGAGAGGATATAGAGGGAAATGGCGACATGCGAAATAAAAAGGCGTATATTAGAGCAGTATGGCTGAATAAAACAAGCAACTGGGAACGAAAGATACATAAACAACGACGGTAGAGACAGGACACCGTAAAGATGCTATCATACGTGTGCTGAGGGAGACAGAAACATGGACAAAATGGAGATAAAGAGGAATAACGGGGGAGATGTGGTGTGTGGCATGACGTCTGGCATGAATGAGAGGATGAGGAAGCATGGGGAAAGGGAAATAAAGGTCAGAGTGAGTGTATGCAGGATTATATAAAAATTTGTGACGATCAATTATATGAGGGCGGACACAGCTGAATGATAATTGATGGAGTAACGGTAAGACGGGAAAACGAAAGGAAAGTTAATAGATTTCAAGGAACAACAAAATGAGAGCACGGTACAGACGAGGAACAGGAGACTAACCTACTAAAATAAATTACAAAATATGGATGAAAAGACACTAGATGCATATATAAAAAAAAAACATATGAACACGACACCAGATGGATGCAAAGTAAGAGGAAAGCGCGAAACAGATGGCTATGTACAAGATAGTACGATGTCATTCTAGTTTATGCCTCGCCTTTAAAAATTCAATATTCTAGTAATATTTCATCAAGACTTGGCGCTCTGTTTATCAATCGAACACAACAATCTTTTCAAATTATGTCGTGAAATATAACACTCTCATCGAGGCGAATCAGTACTAGAGTAGCATATGGTGAGATATGGTGGTGTGACAGCGATGGGCAAAACTGATGGGCCAAGCCGGGTTCGAGTGGCGGGGCTGTATCACTCTTAATCAGTGAACTAAAGCAGTAAGCTATGGAGTGTTGAATTACGAATGTCGGGTTAATACGTGAGTGATGTGTCAGATTTGCTATATGCTTAAACCTTAACTGCAAAAGGGGAGGCAAATCCCACCTTTTTTACAACAATTTCTTTAGCAGGCGAAAAATACAGTACGCTCCTGGCCGCTCTACACTACTACTGATTGCTCTCTGTAATGTGGGATGCAGGCTAATGTATTCCAACAATTACAAACGTTCCATATATAACACTCAACTACTAGGGCTGGTCCACACCTTCGCGTCCTCACTTTGCAGCACAGAAGAGACGACAGTGATGGCCAAGGTGGTGTGTTTGTGACAGGTTAGAGTGGAGAGTTAGGAGGATGGGTTAGAGTGCTCGGAATCTGGGGCAAAAGGGGAGAAGGGGGAGTGGGTGAGGAGGACGGGGTGAAAGGAAGGACAGACGCATGAGTGAAGGGAAGGACGGTGGAAGAGAAAAGGAGGAAGGGGTGAGAAGAGAAACAAGAGACGGGGAAAGGGAAGGCGAAAGTAGAAAATCAGGAAAAGAAGGGGAAGAAGAGGTAGGCGAAAGGAAGGGGAAGAAAAGGAGGACGGGGAAGGGAGAGAGTAAATGTAGGGGATGGGAAAGGAAGAAGGAAGATGAGGGTAGGAGAGGGTGGGGAAGACGAGGGGGACGAGGAAGGAGGGGAAGAAGAGATACAAGGAGGGAACATGAGGCAAAGGGGGTGAGAGTGGGGAGGAAAGGAGAATGGAGGAAAAAGCGAGGGGGAGGGAAGGGAGAGACGAACTGAGGAAAGGGAGAGACACAGGAATGAGAAAAGAGGAAGCGAAGGAAGAGAAGAACAGACGAGAGGGTGAGACGCAGAAGGGGCAAAGGAGAGAAGGAAGGTGAAAGTGAACGTAGTGGACGAACGAGAGGATCGGGAGCTCAGAAAACAAGATGGAATAGTGCGTGAGGGGGTCCTTTATGAAGATGGAGTTAGGCAGAGACGGAGAGGGAGTGGAGTATCTAGATGGAGGAAATAAGGAAAGTGTTAAAGACGAGCTGGGGATGGGAAGAGAGGTGAAGGGTAAACAAAAGTGCTGAGGAGGAGGAGGAGGAGGAGAACGGTGGAGAGGAGGGAGAGAGACAAAAGGAGATGGTACTGAGAAAGGGAAAAATATGATGCGAGGGAAAGGAAATGTGGAGAACGAGAGAGAATGAGAATAAAATTACAGAGGGTGTGATACTGAGGAGGTAGGAAGACTGGAGGAGATAGTAGATGAAGGAAATAAGAGATAAAAAGAGAGATACAACAAAAGAGATGGAGAGAGGCAGGAAAAAGAGACATGAGAGGATGCGCTAGAACACAGACTGAGGAAATCTTGAAAAAGCAAAGAGGAAGATTTTGAAAAGCGACGTGAAGAGATGAAGGGACGAAGTATAGACAAAAGATGAAGGTCTATGCAGAGGAAAAACAAAAGTGGATTGTGGACAGACGGAGGGAGACAAAAATGGATGAAGAGGGTACTAGAAGGAGGGAAGTGACGAAGCGAAGGATGACAAAAGATTGCGAGAGAACGTGGCAGTGGACTTCATTTGAGGTTTAAGGGAGTAAATTAAAATAGGGAAAGTAAATTAAAATAAGGACACACACAATAATTTGAGAGAATATGTAGTTTTGATATCATGAGTCAGACCACAAGGAGACTGAGAAGTGAAAGACTGAGGACTGGAAAATGGAAGGAAAACTAATTACTGTAAAGGGGAATAAACAAAATGGAAACAAAAACAGAAGATATTGAATGGGCACACATGAGAAATATATACTTGTATAAAGGGAAACAATTTTACGTCGGAGATGAGCTAAAAACAAGCTTATATACTTTTCCTCGCTCGATAAGCAACTGTACACTTTAAAAAGATTATAAATTTTTTCGGTCTTTTCAATAATTAGCATGAATAATTAACATGCATATCAATAACAACTTTTTCCTTATGCGTTAAGCCAAATAAAACATACCTATTCCACTCCTTAACCTGCTAGAATTTAATAAAATAATTTAACCCCTTCACCCAAACCTCGTATATTTT
Source organism: Coenobita brevimanus (assembly GCF_032717465.1). NCBI lineage: Eukaryota > Metazoa > Arthropoda > Malacostraca > Decapoda > Coenobitidae > Coenobita > Coenobita brevimanus. Next base: position 38,985,522 of record NC_137063.1, read on the forward strand.
ATTATAATCTCGCTACTTGAGAGGTTGAACACAACAATCATGAAACCTTTCAATAAGAGATGCCTTTACCCGAACAAAATAGTTTGGAACTAGCAATAGCAAACTATTATAATACATCATCTGATTCAATGTGTTTTTAAAAGTCATATGCTTTCTCTTCAAAAATCACATTCCATATCTAAATCAGAAGAAAAGTTCGACTCTCCACTTTACCACAATCGATCGGCAACATTACCACCAAGAATAAACCAATAAAAAACTTCATCTTAGTCACAGAATATGAATACTCACAAGTGTTTCTTTTTTAAAATCACGTCTTATTTTGAATGCAGACAAAAATTCTTCACCTTCCTTTATTATAATCTTGTCCCATCATTTACCGTCTCCACTATTTATTTCGTGCCTGACATAACTCCTCTCCCGACTTAGATAAATTATCCGGTAACAACAAATATAAATCAGCGAAATAAATACATCATCTAATTCAAGAAAAACAGTATGCTTTATGTTCTCAAATCACATCCACTTTTTATATCTAACAAAAAAAAACTGCACGCCTGATCTCACACCGCATCCCCATTCCCGCCCCCCTTTTTTTCTACACCAAACAAATCAACAGAAGACACATACGGAACCTTCATATCTCTACACATTTTTTTTTAACACTCCATAAAAAATTACACTCCTCATCCGATGCCTTTTTTATATAGCAACATTAATCTCATTATTTCCTTTATCCAAACTTGGGCCGTCAACACTTAATGTACTTTCTCTCCTCTCTCTTATCGCAGGTTTCTTGAGTAAACTTGTCTGGTATTGGTAAAAAAAAATAAAGCAATGTGTCACCGGATTGAAAGAGGTTAAATAAAAATCACATGCCTTTTTTTTTTTTATACATATTTTTAAAACTTCCCTCCTTCTCTTATCTCAATCTGTGCCGCCAAACACTTACTTCCTCCCCTCTTTCTTCCCGCAGCTGACCCCCGCACCAAGGGCAAAACTACCAGACGCAACATTTTCAATTAAAACTCCGGCATCACCGACTGTCCCAGAAATAGCCAATGATAGCCAGAATTTCTCATTAAAAGTTTCACAGTTTGGAAGGCGATGGGCACTTGAGATCCTCCTGGGAACCGCACTCATAAAACGTCTCAAGATGTGTTTTAGATCATTTGCTTAGACTTTTATCTCGACTCCCACAGGTCTCAAACACTTCATATCTACGTGAAGGTGAATATTTAACTGCGAGATCCTGCTAGGCCTGTATTCATAAAATTAAAGTTGTTGTTTAAGGTCACTTTTTACTTTTATCCTGAACTCGTACACGCACTGACCACTCCACACCCAAGCCAGAATAAATATTGAAGTGAAAAATACGAAAAAACGAAGTGACTCCAGTTAAATAATACTGCTATGAAGACTCTTTTATGGTAGAAATTGGGTAAGATCCTTTATGAATATGGCCACTGAATTTCCTACCACCACCACCCTCCTCCCCGTCCCATCTTACCTCTCCGCCTTTCCCATTTTGTCTGAAAACCTCGCCTGGAAACCTCTTCCTGCCTCATCTGTGCCCGGACTATCATGAACATAAATAGATAAAAATAAATGTAAGGAATCAATGCAGTAAATTAACTCCTCACGGTCGCGTCTTCTGTACTCTTTCATATACCGTCAGACGACTTTATTCGGTTGGAAATTAAACACATGAGATTGAGTGTTAATGCCAGTACTATCACCCCTCTAATGGTGGGGGGAATTCTAGTATTTTAAAACAGTACACGATGTGTGTGTGTGTGTGTGTGTGTGTGTGTGTGTGTGTGTGTGTGTGTGTGTGTGTGTGTGTGTGTGTGTGTGTGTGTGTGTGTGTGTGTGTGTGTGTGTGTGTGTGTGTGTGTGTGTGTGTGTGTGTGTGTGTGTGTGTGTGTGTGTGTGTGTGTGTGTGTGTGTAGCCTCAATGTTCACTGCTAGCCACCTACGGATCAAGGGTTTATTCAGCGATTTCCACACAACAATTTTTTTCTTTTTAATTTCCAATCTATTAAAATTTCTTCACATTTTTCACTTACAGGTAGTTTCATATTTATACTGGTTGGCTACTGTCCACTACTATGCGAGCTTAATTACAAATAACGTGATGTCGAAGATTAATATAAATTATGTTTGTAATATCATTTTGCATTTAGACTTCATATTCCTTTTATTTCTTCCAGGCGTCCATTCTTCTTTCATCTTTTCTCTCTTCCACTTTCGTCTCCCTTTATTTCTTTCTCTTTCTTCCCTCTAGCTTCTATATCTTTTCCCATTTTCATCCTCACCCTTCCTTAATTTTCTTTCTTTCCTCTCAGTGTCCTTCGACCTGATCCCACTTCCACGTCCACTCATATCGACAACCCTTTCTTATTACCCTATCGTCTTAACAAATTCTCTCTCTCTCTCTCTCTCTCTCGTCTTAACAAATTCTCTCTCTCTCTCTCTCTCTCTCTCTCTCTCGTCTTAACAAATTCTCTCTCTCTCTCTCTCTCTCTCTCTCTCTCTCTCTCTCTCTCTCGTCTTAACAAATTCTCTCTCTCTCTCTCCTTTGCGCTTTACTTTCGACTTATTCCCCGTTACTTTTTTTTTTTTCCATCTACAGTTTGTTATTCATTTCCTTATTTCCCCCTTTTTTCTAAAGTTTCTTTAAAATTCTTATCCCATTCCTTCCCACTCTCCTCCCATATTACTTCTCTCTTCAAATATTCTCTTCTCATTCCTTCCTGCTCTTTCATTCCCTCTTTTCCCTCCATAACGCTTCCTACCTCATGCACCCTCTTCTCTTACTTCTTTCCCTCTTTCAGTCTCACTTTTTCCTTTCACTTCAACCTTTCTTTCTTCACCTCAATTATGTTCTCTTCTGTCCCTTCCTTTTATCTCTGATCAATTCTTTCCGTATCTCAAACCTCTACTTGTTCTCTTCTCTCTTCCATTCACATCTGTCACATTTTCCCTCCACTTCATTTGATCGCTCCACTTCCGACCTTATTTTTTCCAATCACTTCTTTATTTACCGCTTCCATCCATTCCTTACGTCTCTTCTCTCAAATTCTTCCTTTTATCTTTTCTCTCCATCTTCTCTTCTACATATCCTTTCCCTTTCTGCTGATACCCCGCTCCTTCTTTTCTTATCTTATTCCTTCTTCTCCTCACCCTCATTCTTCCCTCCATCCTCTACTCGCTCCCTTCCCTTCCTCTACTCTTCCTTCGCTTCCTCTTCCTCTTTTTCGTTTCCTCTCCCCCTTCTCCCTTTGTCTCCACCAGCCTTCTTCCTTCTCCTCCCTCTTCTTCCTTTGTCTCCTCACCAATATTCTTCCCTTGTCTCTTCTCCAACATTCTTCCTCCTTCTCCTCCTCTTCTCTTCCCTCCTCTCCTCTCCTCTTCCTCTTCCTTACCCACCTCTTCCCCTCTTCCCTCCTCCTCTTCCCTCTTCCTCCTCTGCGGTTTGAGGTCAGTGGGGCCACCTGGGTGCTAGGCAGATTATCCACGAGCCTTTGGAGGGGGACGGAGAGAGGGATAAGGAGGGGAGGGGAAGGGAGGGGAGGGGGGAAGAGGGGAGGGGAGGGGAAATGGGGTGCAGAGGAGGAAAAAAAGTGTGTGTGTGTGTGTGTGTGTGTGTGTGTGTGTGTGTGTGTGTGTGTGTGTGTGTGTGTGTGAGGGAGAGAGAGAGAGAGAGAGAGAGAGATACAAGGAAGACACGAATAGCACATCAGAGAACAGGATAGAGAAGGAAGGGAGGGTGACAAGGATGAGACGGGAAATGAGAAATGCATGAAGGAATACGAGAGTACAGGAAAGAAACAAGAAGAAGGAAAAGAAGGAAGGAGGAAGATGCAGATGAAAACAGGAAGGGAGGGAAGGAAGGGAAGAAAACAGGAAGGGAGGGAAGGAAGGGAAGAAAACAGGAAGGGAGGGAAGGAAGGGAAGAACACAGGAAGGGAGGGAAACAAAAGGAAGGGAGAAGAAGAAGCAAATAACACATCAATCAGAGAAAACGACTAAGGGAGGAAAGGAAGAAAGACGAGGAAAAGATGAATACAGATGAGGGAGGAGAGAAATAAACCTGATAAAAAGATAAGTGGATAGGGAAAATGTGGGAAGATATGGTCGCGATGGGTGAGAGGAAGGCGGTAGGAGGAGAAATTTGGAGAGAAAGGAATGGAGGAAGTGAGGGAACTGAGGAGGAAAAAAGGAAAAGGAGGAGTGGATGAAACAAGACATGACGAAACAATGGAGGAGGATGAAAATTATAGGCTTAGGAAAGTGACAGAGAGGAAGAAAATGCAAGGAAAAAAGAACAAGGGAAAGACGAGAGAGAAAGAGAGAGAGAGAGAGAGAGAGAGAGGGGGGGAAGTCATTGAGTAAAAAGACGGAACATAAAGATGAGAAACAAAGAAAGTAATGAAAACGAGGAAGAAAATAGGAAAGAATGAGAGTCGAGGAATAGGAGGAAAGAAAAACATGAAGAAAGTTGACGGGGAAGAGAGAATGGGACAGGGAAGTAGGAATGACAGAAGGAAGGAAAGAAGAGAAAGCGGTGAGCGGAAGAAGGAAGGATGATAAAAGGAAGGGTGAAATATGAGGAGGAGAGAAAAGCTGGGGAGAGAGACAAGGAAGGAAGCATAGAACGGGGAGGAAACGGGGAGAGAGAGAGAGAGAGAGAGAGAGAGAGAGAGAGAGGGGGGGGGTGAGGACAAGGGCCGGTGCATTTGCATACAGAAGCGGCTTAGTTTAGGGGAGGGAGGTAGGAGGAAGGGAAGATAGAAGGAGGGAAGGTGAAGGGAGGGAAGATGAAAGGAAGGAAGATGAAGGATAGAGTGACGAAAGGAGGAAATATGGCGGGAAGGATGCAGAGAGAGACGATGGAGGGATGGAGTAAGGGACGCAAAGAGCACAAAGACGAAGATAAAAGAAATGGTGACCAAGAAAGAGGGAGGGTGGAAGGGAGCTGTAAGATGAGAGAGAGAAAAAAAAAGCGAGAAAAAGAGAAAGATGGAAACAAGATGGAGAGGAGTAGAGAGATGGGAAAAGGAAAAGACGGTAGTTAATAAAAGAAAAGAGGATAGAACTGAAACAGAAAAGCAGCAGCAGGAATAACAAAACGCAAACATACAGATGACAATGAAGTACAAATCAGGGAAAGATGTCAGGCTGTGAAAGCAGAGAGATGGATGACAATGATAGAAGAATAATGAGGGGGGAAAGAATGTGGACGACGGGATGAGAGGAACAAGACAGAATTGAGAAAAATGCGTGAAAGAAAGAGAGAGGACACAAAAGTTAGATGGCAAGGAAGAAGGGAAAGGAGTGGCTGAAGGAAAGTAGAGTAGGATGAAGTATAACAAAGAAGGCAGGGATCACTGAGAAAGAATGGAAGGGCGAAGCTAAAGTTGGAGAAAGAAGAGACAGAAGAGAGAAATGAGGAAGAAAGAACGTTTATGTGAGAAGAAGGAAGGATGAAGAGAGGGAAGAAGGGGTGAGACAAGGCGGAAGGAGGGAGGGTGGGAAGCTGGAGAAGGAGGGGATGGGCGGGAGAAATGAAGGATGGAGTAGGTGAAGGGGACGGAATAATGGAGTTTTGAGGAGGAAAGAGAAAAAAAGGGAGGAGGAGGGTAGGCTGGAGTGAGAGGAAGGAAGGAAGGAAGGAGAGAAGGCTGGAGGAAGGAGAGAAGGAAGGAAGGAAGGAAGGAGGTCTGCAGCTTAATGGTTCTGTCTGCAGCGAGAGTCAATGACAAGGAACAGGAGTAAGACGGGACGAATAATTGGAGGAGGAGGAGGACGACGACGACGAGGAGGAAACAATATGGCGCTTAAGAACTGGTGCAGGAGGAAGAACAGCAGTAAACAGCTTTGCGTAAAAGGAAAATGTTGCAAAGAATGAGAAGGACATCAAGAGAGAGAGAGAGAGGTAGTATTTAATGAACTTAAAATCTGTGGAAGTCTTGCAATGCACAATGAGGTATGAAAAAAAATGCAGGCATGAGAGGAGGATGGGGAATGGATGTTGACAATTAAGAAGTGGGAGAAAAGATAGGAGACTACGTATGCCTGAAAAAGATACGGCGTAGTAAACAAAACAAAAATAGCTATAACAAGGACAATTTTGAAAATATAAGAAAAGGCAAGAAAATACAAGAAAACTAGAGAGAATGGCAAAGAAGTATAACACTGACGACAAAACATATAAAAGCAGAGAAGAGCAAGTAAGGTAAGGAGGGGGAGGAGGACGAGGAGGAGGAAACAGAAGAAATATAAACAAGAGCCGGAAAGATGGATGGATGACCATTATTTATATACGTAAATATATGTAAATATCCGAAGAAAGGATTTGCAAAATAAGGTGAAATTAATGAACTCAGAATAAAAAATAAGACTGGAAGAGAGACGACGATGGCAATAATAAATGCAGAGAAACTAAAGATATTAAACGCGAGGAAAAAAATGGAAGAAAAGTAAAGAACAGCACAAGGAGATGTCGAATAAAACCGAAGAAAGCACAGGGGAAAAAGAGAATGTGGTGGAGAAAGCACAAGAAGGAAAAGCAAAGGCTGAGAAATCCAGAACAGGGAAAAGAGAGGCGAGAATAAGGCAGAAAAAGAAAGAACATGGAAGGGGACGGTAAAGAAAAAAAAAAAAAAAAAAGTAAAATATGTAGGAAAAGTTCAGGGTGGAGAAAAAAAAAAAGATATGAAAAAAAAAAAGAACATGATGGAGAAAGTGAAAAGAGGATAATAACAAGAGAAGATGATGGAGAAAAAGAGTGAAGGAAGACAATACAGAGGCCGAGGATGGAAGAAACAGCAGGGAAGAGAGGTATAAGAAGAAAGAGAAGGAACAAATGTGAAGTAAAAACTGGAAAAGAATAAGAGGACAAGACGGTGAAAAAAACAAGAAAAAAGAAAACTATACAGAAAAGGGAGAAGGCACAAAAATCATGGGACTCAGGAAGAAGAAAGGGTTATGAAGGGTGATATAGGGAACATGGAAAGGAATAGGTTAGAGAGACAGAAACTGAAGGGGAACTCATCCTTGACAGAAGAGGGTCGGGATGATGCAGACAACCAAGGGGAAGAAAAGAGGATACATAAAAGTAAATAGTCCTAAAAGAACTGAGCACAAGGTAGGGAAAGCAGGACAAGGAAAAGATGAAGGTAAAGACAGCAATAAATGAGAGAACGTGAGGAATACAGAACAGGACAGAAAAAGCAGAAAAGAAGAACCAGGAGAAAACATACGAGAACCACAGGAAAGAACAGAGTGGAGGCGGCTGTCGAGTCTGTAGAAATGTGACCCACTCTCCAACCAGACATGGGTTCCAATCCCGGCTGGGGCAGGGAACAGTTTAAGGATCTGAATTTCGTTTTGGCAGACTTTACTAATCTACCACAAGAACTGCCAATATCGTAAAAACAACTACGCTACTACCAATTCTTGTATGAGACAGTCCTAGCATTTATGCAATATGGACCGTGGGAGTTAGAACCGAAAAGGTGGCATGTGGGAAGCATATGGTACGCAGAACGACTCAGGGAACGAGCTGATAAGTCTACTGTATGCCCAGAGTCTGATGCATAAAGAAAAAAACGTAAGGAAGACAAACAGCATAAGAATGGGACGCACGACGCAGGCAAATGCTTAAGGCAGAAATAAAAAGAAAATCGGAGGAAAACATAAAAGCAGAAAGAAAAAAAAAAAAAACCGTATAAGACAGAGAACGAATGCAAAGGCGAACAGGGAAAAGAAGTGAGTGGAATATAAACATAACCAAGGAGTGAGAGGGCAGAGAAAACACAGAAAGCAAGAGAACCAGTAGCTAACAGAACAGGGTACAGAGAAAGCAGGACAAGGAGGAGGGGAGGTAGGAGAATGTGTGTGCGGCAGAGGCAGACACAGGGGCCCCATAAAGCGAGGTGTTGGGCTAATTGAACAATAACACGGGGTATTGCCTGTACAAATATAATTGCTAGGGGCGCCGCGGCTACCACAGTACACACACCCAGCACGATATAACCAATGCATAGAGTAAAGGGAGGTGGATTCAAAGCCAACGATTGTATAACGAAAAATGGACAACGAACGTCAGTGGCTTAACGTAATATAAAAGTAAAAAACAGGTTAACATTATATACTGCCCTAAAGAACGACAATGGCTTAACGTAATGTAACAGAAGGTTCAGATTTAATTAATCCTTTCACTGCAATGACTTTATTTTTTCAGTTTACTCTTACTACGGACAGGCGATCTTAATTATCTAACCCTATTAAGGACCTATTATAAACAAGTGCCTCATGGGGAAAGTTTATAAACCTCTCACTATAATGGGTTTCTCACAAGCGGAATAATACTGTCTGAAGGTAACAAGGCTACAACATAGAAAAATCGTACTGAAACGATTAAAAAGTAATAAGAAAAATGGAATTATAATACTGGGAAATGCCAAAGAAATGTGTGAATGATCATGCAGCGCGGGTGTAAAGCTACATGGAGGGAAGGAGATAGGAAAAAAAAAGTCGTGAAAAGCTAACGGAAGAGTTAAAGATGGCCAAATACAGCTTGGTACTTCATGAATGAAAACTCAAGAAAAAGAGATAGGTAATGGATGACCAACAGAGTGAATACAGTAGTATGAAAAAAAAAAAAAATGAACTGTAGGACTAAGGATAAGCTAGATAAGTCTTCTCATTCAAATATCCCGGATGAACTTTTCGTATAGACCAAGTAATTCCAGAAAGTGGGTGGAAGTATATGGTATGGAAAGATAAATACAGACATACATACCGACTCATAACGAGGCAGCTGTACACATTTGCATACTAGGTACTGGAAAAACTTTAAAAAATACTGGAAAGTCAAAAATACTATTAAAACACTGCAACTATTACAAAAAGCAATCCAAACAAACAATGAATACCAGGCTCACGCGTCACAAGGCAAGGCAGTTATAGGATTACAAGTCAGCTTAGCGTCACAGGCAGAATAAATCCACCAAGATAAAAGATACATCCTAATCCAGCCAAAATCACAATGTCAAGCGGACGGTAAGTTCCACACAGAGGCACAGGATTACATCAGCTTAACGTCGCGTAGTTTGGAAAATAAAGCACCAGTCAGGGGAAAAAAATAAAATAAAATAAAAGTATAGTATGGTCACAAGTACAATGGACACAATGATACCAAGAGGAAAAACAAAGTAACACAAGAATGAAGTTCAGTACCGAGGCAGGTATTAAAAGAAAGGTAAGAGGAGAAGCCACTTAATTCCTTCAGTTACCGGGGTTCCTAAGGTGAGTAAAATCGTACGGGGCAGGTGTTAAAAGAAAGGTAAGAGGAAATCAGTTAATTCCTTCAGTTCCCGGGGTTCCTAAGGTGAGTAAAATCGTACGGGGCAGGTGTTTAAAGAAAGGTAAGAGAAGAAGCCACTTAATTCCTTCAGCTCCCGCGGTTCCTTAGGTGAGTAAAATTGCTTAGCGGTGGCAAAACCAGACATTCTCGTAGTCATGGTTACCTACTTTAGTATGATGACGTTTGTTAATTTATTCTTGCTGCCGCCGGACGCATAAATCCTGCTAAAGGAAGACTCTTTGTCATGATGGTGTTAAAAATCTAAGTTCCATTTACAACTGTTAAAGATAAAATAAAACAAGTGCATTTAGTACTGTCATGCAATACAAAGTCCCCTACTGGGTGATAATCAAATATATGTAATTGACTTTGGGAGTAGATGGCTGGTTGTTCCGCGCGACACACCGTCATGGTATGGGGAACAATTGTGTGAAGATATATCAAAATCTGTCCATGCATGTGGAAGTTACGAAGCGGACACGAAATAGCGGACGGACTGACGTAAAGACGGAACCGATCAAACCTACAGTATAGTCCCCATCTGGTTTCACAGGTAGGGGACAAATAAATAAATAAAGGGAAAAAGGTTGTAAATGGTAACTTGGTCTCTAGAGAATCAATAGTTTTTCAAGCAATGAGAAGTGGAATAATCTAAAATAAACAAGACCAACACAAAAAGACAAAGTACTCGCAGGTAAAAGCAAAGTCCAACAGCAAACCGTTCGACCATCAATCTCTCTCTCTCTCTCACACACACACACACACACACACACACAGTAATCTCATCCTACGCTGTAACTCCAGTATCTGAAAAAAGTCAATCTGAACTGAAAACTGGAAAAAAAAAAAATGCCAACAACGCCACAAAACCCAGCCACCAAGAAGTGTTGGAGTCACACATTTGTCAACATACAATGGCCAGTCATTATGAACCCCTTCAATCCGATAACGTATCTTTTATTCCTACTTGTTATCTCCAGATGATTTTACTCAGCTTAGGGTAGGCTCTCAGAACCGGAGGGGTTAGATACGGCCTTCACTAATCCCTTCAACGACATGTGGCTCTCCCTTTGCTGAATAAAATCGTCTGGTAACAACACGCCTAAACTATACTGACGCATTTGGAATGAACTTAAACAAACACACACACACACACACACACACACACACACACACACACACACACACACACACACACACACACACACACGCAAAAGGCACCCTGAACCACCACTTCATAAGTAAAGCCACCCATAATTATATGTAAAATCATGGCCAGCAATAAAACACGAGTCAATAATTTACAATAACCCCTACCCCCCTTGCCACACACACACACACACACACACACACACACACACACACACACACACACACACACACACACACACACACGTATCAAAATGTCCATCATCATTATCAACATTATCATCATGTCAGTCCACTGCAGGAGAAAGGCCTCTCCCTTTTCCACTCTCACCTATTGGAAGTTAGCCCGATCTATTCATTTATCAGTAAAATCTTCGAATGTCACCTCGCCACCTTGTTCTCTGTCTGCCTCTTTCATGCCACCTAAACAACAGTCAGTAATACGAGTAAATGGTAATAACAGATGCTGCTTTTTTATACTTTATTTTTGCAATCTCCCAAGGTTTTACTTGGGTTTAAGGAGGGTGTTTCTGTATGAAGGAAATAAACATAACCTCCATTAACCCCTTCACTATACTGATATGATTATTATTCTCAGCTTCCACCAGATGCTTCACTGAGGTTACGTCTTTTCTTAGTTTACTCTTGCTACCACCAGACAATATATTTCTGCTTAAGAAAGATCTGTTGTACTGAAGGTAATGCGGAAGGTTAAGTCTACTCGTCCAGTTTTAAAAAAGTCTCATACACTTAACACATTCGTCTGAAAATAGTTAAAATAAAATAACCCCCCTCAAAAAAAAAGGAACTATACGGAAGGGTTGAAGCTCAAGAAGGCCCTCTAGTAATAAAGGTGTTAAGACATAAAGCAGCAGTCACAAAAATCGTCCCCTGAAGCATCCACCATTATAAAGCGACTAAGAAATGCAGAGTTAAAGACACAGACAAGGCATCAGACACAGAACAGCCACCAACAGCATAAAGCCAGCAGTGAATAACCTAAGGCCTGCAGGAGTATCAGCCACAGAGAAAAGCCACCACACACAGGAAAACCTAGCAAAAACAGCCTAAAGCCGCAACACAGAATTTTACCATCAATAAAGTAAAGGCAAAAGAAGGGAAAAAAAAATGCAGCCACTACTGAACACCCTAAAGCCACTGGACGGAAAGCAAGACACTGAACTTACTATAATGCCACCAGAAACGTAAAGCCAAGAGAGAACAACCAGCAGCCACAAACAGCAAATCTAAACGACATTATAAATACATCAAACTGAAATAATGTCTCACACACACACAGATAAATAAATAAATAATAAATAAAGCCAACAAAGATTTACAGGGCGGAGTCTGGGCGAAGCAGCAACACAAATGGTCAGACGTTCAGACTTTCCCTGGACTTTTAATAGGCTTACCTCCTCTCCCCCCTCTCCCCCCCGGTACCACCCCTGCCACCTCTCTCAAGCCTGGCCAAGCCGCTTAGAAACCCCGCCTGTGAGTTGGTGGTTGCAGCTTGGGAAGGCGAGGGGGCGTAATCAGGTTCCACTAAGCATATAAAAAACCAACAGGGCATAACAGAGGTTCCACTAAGTACAGAAAAACAACAGAGAATTACAGAGGATCCACTAAGCATTTAAAAACAGCAGAAATAACAGAGGTTTTCGCCGGAGGTTCCACAAAGCATAGAAAAACAACAGTGAATATAACTGAAGTTCTGTTTGAGGTTCCACTAAGTAAAAAATGCGAAAGGGAATACAGTTGAGATTCTGCATGAAATTCCACTAAGCACACAAAAACAACAGGGATATATGAAGACAAAGGTTCCACTCTGCATATAATAACAATAGGGAATATCAATGAGGTTCTTCCCGAGGATCCACTACGCCTATAAAAACAACAGGGAAAAAATACCTGAGGGAATATAACTGAGTATATGCACGAGGACTTTATGTTATATTCTTACTACCTCACGACATTATTTTCTGCTTAATGAGGGGGTTCTATATAGCCTCCATTTGTCTCTTTACAACAAGGGGTTTAACCTAATTAATAAGGTTAATGAATCCTAATACAAATGGAGATGAGGTCGAAGAACACACACGGAGGGTGAAGTAAATATCACAAAGGAAGTGACGAACAAAAATTATGAGATAAAATAGAGGTTATGAAAATATTGCAAAGAAATTAATGTTATGAAGAAAATCATCGGAGTACAGTTATGTTAGGATGATATGAGAACAAGTGGGTCAAAGAAACGCACCAGAATGGAATAATAAACTTACGAAGGCAACAACTACAACTTCACATAAAAAGGGTTACGTATCATAAACAGAACTATAAAAACGGCATAAAAAAAGCAACAGAATAATAAGCGAAATTTAAAAAAACATAACCAAAAAGAAAAGGATCCGTAAAGCGCACGCGCACCGCATGCACACCACACACACACACACACACACACACACACACACACACACACACACACACACATACTAAAAACTGAGTACATGCAGTATGGGATCAACGACGATAGCAAACGTATTTTAGAAACGACTTCACCTTATATGCAACACTGACTACGAAATGTACAATTACTGCCGGTGATGATGGCATTACCGAAAGATACGAAAGCGCAAAGAGGTGTAAGACGGATATACTAACAATGCTTGGAAAACATTGTGGAGCCAACGAAGATATCTGGAAATCGGCACACACACACACACACACACACACACACACACACACACACACACACACATATATATATATATATATATATATATATATATATATATATATATATATATGCAAAAATAGGGGTTTTAAATAAAGTACCCTGTGCTAAAACCATCAATCGGACACACACACACACAAATAAAAAGCTCTGCACTTCTTAAAATGTTTATAATTTGATTTGTGCGTACTGAATGTAAAGAAAAATTACTCTACTTATCATGCAGCTCAAAGGAAATCGTAACATAAAGCTCACCAGCCTTCCAGACGACAACACGTAGCACCGGACACCCTCAGACAACCACTATGGCACTTACACCACACGGTCTATACTGCCACACTACACCTACTTCATTCATGACTGGTGTGACATTAATGGATAACTCTAATGATGTAGTGGATTTTATGGAGCAGTAAAGCACATACGAGCATGGATATATACACTATGTAAAATTTTGTGTGCATTCAACCAGTCATACAACTGTGCATGAATGCGTGTGAACATGCAGTTAGTATCTATACATACCCTTGTCCTGTACATAAAATATTTCATCACATGTAACAAAAATCGTCCTAACATTAACGCCATAATAAGTCTTGTGCCCCTAAAAATATAAACACGGTAGTAAAATTCCCATTGCATAAAAAACACGCTTAATGCTCACCCTGCAGAGGCGTGGGAATAAAGCATACAATTTATTTCTTTAATGTGGACGAACACAATTATAAATTTCGTGTTAAACTGAAAAACGCAGCTAATGTTGAGGCCCCAAGCAAGTCCATTTGAGGAGCGAGATTTGGCTATTAAAAGGAATGCATTAGCGAGCCTCATTTTCCGGGAACTTTGCTTACATTTAGCCACTGGTGCGAGAGTGGAAAGGGGAGCGAGCGGGAAGGGAGCCAGGGAGAAGGGAGCTACGTGGAAGGGAGCACGACGACAGTGGAAGGAAGGAAGCGAGAATGGAAAAGGGGATTGAGGGGAAGATGGATCGAGATGAAAGGGAGATAAGGGGCACGGGGCAAGAGGCGAACGAAACGAGGGGGACACGACCTAAAGGGAGCGAGGGGAGAAGAACGCGAAGAGGAAGAGAGGGGGAAAAGTAGGGAGGGGGAAGGAAGAGAGAGGAAAAGGAGCAAAAGGAAAGAAAAATGAAGGGAATGGGAGCAAAAGAAAGAGAAACTAAAGGGAGTAGAGGAAAGCGAGTGAGGGAAGAGGATTTGACATGGAAATATAATCAGCTGCAGACGATGCAAAGCGTGACAAACTAGGAACCGGATGAAACACACAAATGGGGAAGTGAAGAGTATGCGAGTTAGGAGAAGGAAAATATTTATAGAAACAAGGAGACCGAGTGATGGAGAGGGTTTGAAACAAGAGACTGAGTGGAAAAGGAGGCAAAGTATAAGAAGATCGAAAGAGGAGAAAAATGGGTGAAACAAGAATGGGTGTAAATGGGATGGGTAAATGATCAAGGCACTACAGGTAATGGGATGGAAAGGGATTAAGTGGAAAGGAGGAAGGAGTGTGAGAGGTCGAAAAGTAAAGTGAAGAACGACGAAAGGGAGAGTAAAGGGAAAGGAACAGATGAAAGGCCAGTGAGGAAAAGGGATCTGAAATAAAAAAGGGGGTAAAAGGAAGAGAAAAAAAGCAAGTAAAAATGTGGAAATAGGGAATGAGAGGAGGGGTGTCAAGAAAAGAGTAGGGAAAAATATGTACGAGAGGGAGGGGGGGAGTTGGCGAGGGGAATTAGAATGAAGCAGGGGAATGAGGGAAGGTGCGTGAAAGAGGGGAAGAGACGCGAGAAGTGGGAAGTAAGGGGAAGGAGGAAAAGATTGGGTGAGGGGAAGTGAGCGGAAAGTGGCTGAGGAGGGGTATGAGAGAACCTGAAGACATAAGATGGAGTGTAAGAAAAGAAAATTGAAGAGAAGGGAGCGTGGAGAAGGGAAGTAAAATGAAGGAAGGAGAGGATGAGAGAGATAAGAACGGGAGGAAAAAGAAACTGGGGAGAGTAGAGATAAAGAGGGAAAGAACGACAATAAAGAGAGAAATGGGAGATTAAAGAGAACAAAGAAAAGAGCCACGAGAAGGGTGGAAAGATAAGAACTTGGAAAGGTTAAGAACTCAGTCAAAGATAAAGAAAAGGAAGTAAAATGACGCAAGAGGAAGGAAAATAAAGGGAAGAAAAGTAAAACATGTGAATGAACTGAGAGGAGCAACTGACAGAGAGGGAATTTAAGGTAGAAAGAGGGAAAAAGGCAAATGAAGGTGATGATGCAGCATGAAAAAAAGGGCATTAACACAAGAAAACAAAGTAACAAGAAACGGGGATATATGAAGTTTCCAAATGGGATGGATATGGAAAGGAAAAGGAAAGGAAAAAGTAGGGAGAAGAAAGGAAAGAGGGAGAAAAACGGAAAGGGAAATCCGGCCGTAAGAAGAAGGTAAGAATAAAACAAAAATGAAGAAAGAAAGGGAGGGGATGTGGAAGAGGAAGAGGAAGAGGAAGAGGAAGAGGAAGAGGAGGAGGAGGAGGGATAGGGGTAGGGGAAGAGGATGTCCTAGGGGTTGGGTAGGGAGATGGGCAGAGGAAGGGAGAGGAGAATGAGAGAAAGATGAGGGGTTGGGGCAGGGGAGAGAGGAAGTGGCTGGGGGGGTTGGGTAGGGTGAGGGGCAGAAGAGAGGGGGAGAGGAGGAGAGGGAGGGGAAAGAGGAAGGGAAAGAGGGGTTAAGATAGGGGGTGAGAAAGTGGGGTTGGGTAGAGGAAGGAGCGGGGAAGGGGGAGATGGAGAATGTCAAAGGGAACAGCTCCCAAGCCATGAATTACAAGTGACTCTCTCTCTCTCTCTCTCTCTCTCTCTCTCTCTTTACATCTACCGGCCACTTCTCACCGTCTACACCATTACTACCATGGTCTGTAATGCCAATCCTCTAACCTAACCTTTTACTCCGTTCCTTAAACTCAGCATCATCAATTCAGCATTTCAGCTTCACACCACTTTCACCAATATTTAGTACAGTAATTCTATATTCTTTCTGGTAATCTATCCCTCGTATTCTTCTGCTTCTATCCTCCTCCTATCCTTCTGTTTCCTTCTGTCTCCTATATCCCTTAGCCTTCTGCTTCCTGTATCCTGTTGCCCCTGTCTTTCTGCTTCCTTTTTCCCATTCCATACGTTACTTGCACATCTTTTCCGTTATCCTGATGTCTGTTACTTTTTTTTTTTTAATTATTGAACTATCTTCTCCTTCTTACCCATAGCTTTATCGTCATAATTGTGTACATTTGCCATTAATTTAAGTCTTATGTATTTATTCCATTTATATTCACTGTTACAAATATATTCATTTTGGTAACACCCATTCCAAGAAATGTTCACTCAGCCTTTCTATCATCATCATTCACACATTCTTAATCACATCCGACCAGCTGCATCAACGATTCTTTAATGTTTCTTCTCCCTATCTTCCTCCTCCCACTCACTTCCGCAGTCATTACCACTTCCTCCTCAACATTTCATTTTTCTCTCTCCCCATTTTCCAGCCACTCTTTTCCGTAGAGTTACTCATTACCTCTTCCTCCTCAACATTTCTTCGATTTCCCTTCTCCCCATCTTCCTCCACCCTACACAGTTAATAATTTATGCAAGGCGCCTCCACGCAAATTAATCAACTCCCACCCAACCGGTAATTGACACCGGTAAAGGAAGCTGCCATGTTGTTGTGCGAAGTTATGATTAGTTCCCTGGCATATTTGAGTGACTCTCCGACGCTTGTTTGGGTGTAAATAACTGCAGATGCTGTACGGTGGGTGTGTGGGTGTGGGGGGTAGGGTGTACTGTGTGGGTGTGGGGGGTAAGGGGAAGTTTGAGATGTCTGAAGATGGTAAGAATATGGAGGCTGCGTCTGTGCTTATCTGTAAAGGTAAGGGCATACACAAAAGGCACTGAATGTACTATGTAATAAAGAAATTCTACGATACTTTACTAACACTGAAATGTTGGCTGCTTCCATTACGATACTAAATGACTGATTCGAGGTACAGAAATACATTTTATAAAACCTGGTAGCAAGACCTCAAGAAAAATATGTATCAACACTATCACAATGAACATTACACGCTACACATGAAAGAGGAACGGCCAACTCTCTACCTGTTACATCATATTCAGTAACATCAACTCGACTCTTCCATTTTCCGTCCCTCTACAGCTTCCCATCGGTGTGCTAATCAAGTAACCTTATGAATTAATCCGTTGCATCATCGGGGGAGGCAGTGGCAAATGTATTCCCTGTTGCATTTCCGCCCCTCGAGTAAACCAAAGCCAGCCCTTCTAATCCCCTCACAGCCCCATCAGTGTCCCCAGATGCTTCCCTGCTTTGCCTGATTCCTGAAGCCATCCTCATCCTCCACTGATCCCTTATAACCACTGTCTTCCCTGATACTGTGTGCCATCTATCTTGTCACCACTTTAAGTTCCCTAACACCATCTTGCTCTCATGATTCCTTCCACCACCTATCTTCCCACATCCCTATTCCCTCATCCCACACACCACCTTTCTCTCATGATTCCTTACACCACCTATCTTCCCACATCCCTATTCCCTCATCCCACACACTATCTTTCGTCTATGATTCCTTATACCCGCCACCTTCTTGGATCCCATATATCATCCTTCTTCCTTGTTTCATTACATCTTAAAATCGTTCCTTAGGCTCTCTGACCTACCTAATCCATGAAGCCCCCTCTCCTCCTTGATCCTCTGCACTGTTTTTTTTTTTTTTTTTTTTTTTTTACACCTTTATCTTCCTTCACCCCCTACCTACCTGTCTTCCCTGATCCCTCATACCAACTTTTCCCGAATCCCTGACACTACTCCACTACCATATTGGATCGCTACTATCTTTCTTCCTTGACCCTTGCATTACGGTATATAATTTCTTGGATAAACGTTCGTCTTCGAACATACAGCCATCACACACGCCAAAATCAAGCCACGGGTGAATATTAAAGTGATAAAATATGGAAAACAAAATGATCTCTGATAAAAGCAAATTACTAAGAAATCTAAAGCAAAATACTGTAGAAATCTGGCGATGATCCTATTAAAAAAAAAACAGCCCCTTGTCCCTAACCTGATCTCTGATACTCGTCTATGACTTCACCTCATTCCTACCACCTCTACTGACCCTATCCCTAATACTCTGCTACTTTTTCCCTGATCTTTTAACATTGCTCTACACCATTCTTTAATTCCTGACACCAACTTACTACACACCTGATCCCTGATTCTCCCCTACCCCTACCCAGAAACCCCAAACTCACCTACTCCTTCCCTAATCCCAGAAGCTCCTGATACCTGATACTCTACACTCTCTCCCTGACCTCCAACACTCTACTACTCCTTCCGAAGATGCCTGACACCACCTTACTATGCACCTGTTCCCTAATGCCGTTCTTTACTTCCTAATCCCTTATCCTCCCCTACTCCTTTCCTGATCCCTAATGTCTCCCCAATCCCTTATCCTCCCCTACTCCTTTCCTGATCCATAATATCTCCCCAATCTCTTATCCTCCCCTACTCCTTCCCTGACCAATAACATCTCCCTAATCCCTTATCCTCCCCTACTCCTTCCCTGATCCCTAACGCTGTCCTGTATCTCCCCAATCCCTTATCCTCCCCTACTCCTTCCCTGCTCTCTAACGCTGTCCTATATCTCCCCAATCCCTTATCCTCCCCTACTCCTTCCCTGATCCCTAACGCTGTCCTATATCTCCCCAATCCCTTATCCTCCCCTACTCCTTCCCTGATCCCTAACGCTGTCCTATATCTCCCCAATCCCTTATCCTTCCCTACTCCTTCCCTGATCCCTAACGCTGTCCTATATCTCCCCAATCCCTTATCCTCCCCTACTCTTTCCCTGATCCCTAACGCTGTCCTGTATCTCCCCAGTCCCTTATCCTCCCCTACTCCTTCCCTGATCCCCTGTACATCTATGCCGTCTCCCCTAAAGACAACAGCACAGCGGTATGAAGACAAACAGACCGGGGGGCATGTAAACCAAGCACAGGATAGTCCCTACCCACTCTTCTCCATCATCACTACCATCGCCATCACCACTACCATCACCATCATCGCTTCCCTACTCATCACCGTATTACTGTTACCTTCGTCACTGCTCGCCCATGTATCAATCACATCACTATCACCGTAATTAGTTCTCTCATCACTATATCGTTGCTTGTTCTCATCACTATCACCATCATCATCATCGCTTGCTCTCTCTCTCCCCATTGTCGCTGCTTTCCTCTTCCTTCTCGTATCACCAACATGACAGCTCCCCCTCATCTCCATATCATCATTATCACCATCATTATCATCATCGCTACCTCTTTCGTCCTCTATCATCATCAGATCATCATCATCGCTACCTCTTTCTTCCTCTATCATCATCATCACCATCATCGCTACCTCTTTCTTCTTCTGTCATCATCATCATCATCATCACCATCGCTTCCTCTTTCATCACTGTCACTCATCTTCATCACCTGCTCTCACCGCTGCATCACTATCAAGCCCTGTCTCTCTCTTACCACCTTCACTTTCAAACTGATCCTATCCTTACCCAGTTTCTCAACCACCTTTCCACTCTCACCCAACCAGCCATTAATCCAGAAGCTTATCCTTATTAATCCATGACCTTTCACTCGTCCCTACCATCATCAGGGATTACTATCATCACAATCCTCTTCGGTTTATTATTCTTCCTAACCCTTTTCTTTTTCTCATCTACCTTTCCATTTGCATCTTCTCATGTATCACCCCCAGGTCTTATCCTGTTACATTATCCTTACCCACAGATTATCACCTACCATTTTAACCAAAGATTAGTAGGCTACCTTTATCCTCAAACACTATCCTGTCCATTTCATCCCCAAACCTTCACACTATTATCAGCGTCATACATTCCTAACCCCCTCTGCTAAATCATACTAAATCAACATTTGCTGTCAAATTACCACGTCTACACCCTCACCATCCATCTTAACCTATCCCTTTCACATCAGTTTCGCTCTCTAACATTAACACGCCTCTTCATCTCACCAAGTCATTTACCACTTCACCTTCCATCTTGCACTTTCCTATTTCTTTGTGATCTTTACCAATATCATCTCATCACACTTATCCTCACTTCAACTTCCTTCTCACCCTCACTTTTGACGTTTCATCTCCAAGCCTCACTGTATCACAACTTCCAATACCTCTTACCATCATCCTCACCCCATCATCATCATCATCTCGGTCCCTTACTCCATAAAACAACACGTATCAGCTTATCCTCTGCACTTCATGTACATCTCATCTCTAATCTCATCATCATGTATCCACTTCCACGTTACCGTTTACAATAACTCACTCTAACTCCTTCATTCCTAACACCCGGTCAATTCCATCTTCATTCCATCATCCTCACCTTCCTTCTCACCTTTCCACCCCTTTCCACATCCACTCAATGGCCACACATTCACCGTAATACCCCTGTTCTTTTCCCATTCCCATCATTCTTAACACCCTATCACGCTCACCTTTACTCCATCACTCTTAGCTTCCCTCTCATCTTTCCACCCTTACCCACACTCACTCAGCAGCCACACCCTCACCCTAATACCTGTGTTCTTTCCGCCCACTGGCCCAGGACGTGTATGGATGAAGGGGGCGAGAGAGAGCGAGAGAGGGCGAGAGGGTCATTGGGTTGCAAATAATCTTGGTAATACCTGAGAGTTTATCATTTCCCTCCTGAGTTTATCATTATCATCCGGGGTAAGGTCATCAGGGCGTGCTGAAGGAGGTAATGTGGAGGGGAGGGTCTGTTCTGCCTGATTAGCTGCTCTGCATTATGGTCAGTGTGGTGAGGGATTAAGCTGGAGGGGCTGACTGGCAGGGGTGCTTTAGCTTTCACTGTTTGAGAGTGCCGGAGGAAAAGCAGAGAAAGTTGAAGTGAACAGAGGGAAAATACGGCGAACCAGCCATAACAAGAAAAGGAATAAATGATGTGGAAATATCTATAATCAAAGACAGCTTAAATCAAGGCCCCATTACAAGTCCAAATATATATAATTAATTTTTTTCATCTGGATCAGTCCGAGATACAGGAACTTCTCATTACTGTAGCGCGTTTACTCTAACTTGACAAAGATAACGTTGCCCTTTCAACCTGGCTGATGACGAAGTGCAGGCAGACTGGAGGGTCGATTTAATCAGTAACCAAGAAGACTTACTGCGACTTTACAACAAAAGCTCATTTATGACCAGTGAAAACAAACCGACACAACATACACGTGCTGGAAATAATTCACTATTAACCGAGTAAATCAACTTCGTGTTTGCATGTTCATTTTCTCTCAATTTAGGAACATTAATCAATATTCCTTTCATCTCCCTCCATCCCTTTCTAGACCTATTGCTCCCAGACCCTCAGATCTTCCATGATCTCATATGCAAATTCACTCCCTTCAGATCTCTGCCCCCAGTCCCCTTTAGTTACACCTAACCCCTCTGAAACTACGATATCCATTGTATCAATAACCTCATCATTACGAGTCTTGTATTAATAAAGTAGGCCGGTTAACAAAAAATTACAAAAGAACATTCACCGTCATCATAGTGAAAGGAATAATGGAGGGCATTTGTAATTCCTCATGACAACAAAGAGGGCCATCTTGAGCAGAGTTAAATCGTCCAGAGGTTGCCAAGCCCACAAGCGACCACTCTCACCTGAATAAAATCGTCTACTGGCAGCCCACACAACCCCTAGAATCATCATCGTGCACAGCCGGGAACAAAGACTACTCATTTCACTTTAATCTGCCCCAAATTTTCGTCTTCTTTCGCTTTTTTTTTTCACGTAGCGAAGTGGAAGAAAACTGCAATATTACTGCTCTACGTACTTTCCACAGCACCTCCTTTTTACAAGCATCACGTTCTAGTGTTAATCTACTGCAACAGCACGGGACTCAAGGTGGAGAGATCACATTTTTAGGCCAAGTTAGAGTAAAAAGGGTATAGCTTAAATTTTCAACGCTTGTCCTACACACACTTCTCAACATAAGACTCCTTAGCTGAGAGAGGCTTGGATTGCTTGCTGCCTACTGATGATTTTCGCAAACACGATACATGAACGAGTGTGACGGCCATGCCCTAGTGCAAAACAGACACAGTAGAACAATGGGCAAGCTCTCGTCTCTAACTGCACAAATCAGGGACCTAAGACTTCACTCCATTAAATTTACAGCTCTCCATACAGTACACTCCCATCATCCACAAATTATACTCATTTTCCTCTAACTTGATCTAAAATTGCCATCTCTCCACCAGAAAATGATGTTAGTCACGAAAACGTTCTCTGGTAAGGATTTATGGGCACTGTATTGTCTTTCTGCCACTGAGCTATGTGAAATCGGCAGCAAAAATACAAAAATTTGAGTCAGATGAATATAAGAGAACCATTGTACGATTAAAAGCAATGTCTGACACAGTGGAAGTCCAGCACAGTGACAATGGGGATCTCTCTCTCTCTCTCTCTCTCCTTATAGAGTTACCCTGGCTCTTCATTATCTCCTGTCCTACCCCCATCACCGTCACTAAATCCCCTTCAGCTCACTCGACCCAGACGTCCCCGGCAACCCACCTCCTTTCGACCCATCCCTCCAAATCTCCAAATCCACACTGTTCTGCCTCCTTACATCCAGCTCCCCTTTCCTCATCTTCCTTCCTCCCTTCCCCCTCTTCCTACACCCTTTCCATCACCCTTTCTCCCTTCTGCCTTCTCCTTACTTCCGTCACCCTAAATACTGAAATACGTAAAATTCCACCCTTAAAATTCACCCTCTCTGGTTCCTCACATCTTCCTTCATCCTCCCCTCCTTTCCTCTACTTTCTCTTCCTTCAAACCCATGATCTCCCTTTCCATCTCTCCCCTCCAAATCTTGATCGTTCAGCACAGTCTTATATCTAGTCACTCCAAGCTCTCTGATCTCCTTCTTCCTTTATTTGCTCCTCCTTTCCTTCCTCTGTTTCCTTTCCCTCTCTTCCTTCGCATCCATGATCCCCACCTCCCCACCCACACCCTCCAAAACCTTCAATCTTGATCATCCTGCATCCTTGTATCCAGTCACCCCACTCTTCCTCCTCACCGCCATCTGCCTTCTCCCCTCTCCCTTCATCTCTGAAAACTTCCCGCTTTCCCTCCCCACCATCCCAATCCCCGAATCTTCATCGCTCTGCAACCTTACATCCAATCTTTTTACACCCAATATCCCCACTCCCTTCTGACCCTCTGACTTCTTCCTCCTCTTCCTTCCACCCCAAGAGTTACCCCACCCCCATCCACCCCCACCCCACCCCACACCCTACCACCCCCTTCCACCCCATCTCACTCCGTACCACCCCCACCCAACCCACCCCATCTCACTCCGTACCACCCCCACCAACCACACCCCACCCCACCACACACTACCAACCCCATCCCACCCCTCCACTTGCACCCTCACCCCACCCCAGCCCTACCACCCACACCCTACGAACCCCACCCCACCCCCCCTCCCATCAGCAGTTGCCGCTCCACCGAACTCTAATGAACTTTTCCGGCGCCATCAGACATCATCCGGACCACGTCGGGGCCACACAACCGGACGCCCTCCACTGCCCGGAAGGAACAGCCAAAGAAGAGAGGAAGAAAAGAAATAGTCAGGATTCATGCACAGAGTGGCCAAAAAGGGAAGGATTTTTATATTTTGTCTTTTAATGTTTTCTGGCATTATTATACCGACAAACAGATAAAAACTGAAAATATCCTACAGTATAAAATTACGTACTTGTGTTCCGTAAAAATAAAGATGAAGAATGCATAAGAAAACTGAATGCACAAGATAATTCACCTTAATGGAAGAAATATGTAGTTTATCGCTATTAAGAAAATAAACGGGCCCTCATGTAAAGATTTATGCACCAATGTTTGAAAATACTGTCGCAATAATATCTTGTTACGAAGAAGGCTTAGTAAAGATCCACACACGACTCTTTCACTACGATGGCATCTTTAATATTTCGTACCTGTTACAGATTTTATCAATGCAACGAAGGACCACAAAATCAGAAGTCTTCATTAACCATACCCAGAAAAAAAGGGCTGTTTTCACCTTATTCTTGTTACCACTAAACGTTTACATCCACCTTAGGAGAGGCCTGTCATAGTGTAAGGGCTAATTCTCTGACTCTTAGGGTTTCTTCAGGCTGGGGAAAATAATCTGACAATAATCTAAATAATACGACTAAGTGGGTGAACGGCATCAAAGCGGGTAATCGAGATGGTTTTCAATCCATCGAATATACCATTTTTGCTCAGTCTTGGCCTAAAATTGCCATCTCTCCGTCTTGAATGCTGGTTTTTGACAACAGATTAACAGAAGAGTATGATGCTAGTCACGAAGAAGAGTATGATCACGAAGAAGTAGTACGGTATGGAGAGGATGTAGAGATGTAGCACTGTCTTTTCCTCCCACAAAAATAAGTGAAATTAATTGAAAAGGGACGAAAATCAGAGGCGAAATAAGAGGATAAGGTGACTATGGTTCTCTTACTAAAATCTGGTTCCGAGTTTCAACCTTTTGTTTGCAATTAACTTCACGTACGTCAATGGGAGGAAAGGACAATAATACGGCTCTACATCCTCTCCACGGCACTTCCTCGTGACTAGCATCATATTCAGTGTTAATTTATTGTTATAACTAAAGCATTCACGA
Source organism: Coenobita brevimanus (assembly GCF_032717465.1). Taxonomy (NCBI): domain Eukaryota; kingdom Metazoa; phylum Arthropoda; class Malacostraca; order Decapoda; family Coenobitidae; genus Coenobita; species Coenobita brevimanus. Next base: position 39,010,582 of record NC_137063.1, read on the forward strand.
TGGAAAGACTGGAATTTTAGGCTAAGAGTAAAAACGGATGCTGGAGAGATAGTAATTTTGAGCTGAGTAAAAATAGCATAATCAACTTCATTCCGTTCAACATAATCACCTTGAGTTACCCTGAAGAAAATCCTTACACGAAATAAAAGCAAAACAAAAGATAAGTGCCATTGCTACATGTCCAAGGAATCTCCCACTTCAAGTTAATGATCAATGACTTAATACACTGACCTACGTTGCAAATCACAAGAAAAAGTATGAAAAACCAGAGAACCCTTGAAGAAAACCAGAAAACCCAATCCACCAATAAAAACCCAACACCGAACCTACACACCATTAATACCACTTTAATCTGAGGGAAAAAAGGAAAAAAACCTGCTCCACTTTGCTTGCCAACATCAAAGCGAGATACACAATTTTACCCCAGAGAAAATTATTAAAGAAGCTAATCACATTACGCCTCTAAAAAAAGCCTTATATTACTTCGGCTGGCCATCAGGGTAATTATTTCGATGCATTTTTTTTTTTTTTTTTTTTTTGCCCCCTCCCCTTTTTTTTAAGGGATGGAGGCTTAGTCGGGGAAGACCTGTGTGTGTGTGTGTGTGTGTGTGTGTGTGTGTGTGTGTGTGTGTGTGTGTGTGTGTGTGTGTGTGTGTGTGTAAGAGAGAGAGAGAGAGAGAGAGAGTACTGTATGTATTTATGTATGTATGAGAGTACGTGTTCGTACGTGTATGTATGTATGTATGAGCGTGTACGTGTGTACTTGTATGTTTGAGTGTATGTGTGTGAACGTGTATGTACGTGTGTATGTACGTATGTGTGGGTGCATGCGTGCTTGGTTGTGAAGGGGTGGGGAGAGGGGCAGTCAGGGGGATAGGGTGGGGAAAGGGGACGTAAGGGGTATGGGGTGGGGAGAAGGGACGAAAGGGGGATGGGGTGGGAAGAGAGGCAGTAAGGGGGATGGGGTGGGGAGAGGGGCAGTAAGGGGGATGGGGAGGGGAGAGGGGAGGTAAGGGGGTTGGAGTGGGGGGGGAGCAGCGGCCTCTTTGAATGGAAAGTGAATCAGAATACTAATCAAGCGGAACAAAGGGCAAATCACCTGAAGGCCCATTTTTATTGTTTTTACTGATATTATTACGACCGGGCCAATTGGGAGGGTAAAGAGGTATTAGCGCTATTCTCACCTCACTCGCACATTCTAGGCTTTTTTTTTTTTTTTTCGCTCACATTAACATTCTCTCTCTCTCTCTCTCTCTCTCTCTCTCTCTCTCTCTCTCTCTCTCTCTCTCTCTCTCTCGCCTTTTAAAGCTTTCATCTACTCCTCATGCCTTCGTTAATCTGCTTTCTTTGTGTATCTTTTTATCAGTTCTACTCTTCCACTCACCTAATGTATATTTAGATTCGGAAGCATCTGTAGGAGCGGCCCTGTCAGCAGTTACACTCTAAGGATTTTCATATGCATCACCCTCGAAGGATTTTCATATGCAAGGTGGTTCCCTCGCAAGGTCCCATTTGGTTAAGCATTCTTCTAGCCCAATGTCGTTCCGCATCTATCTAGCCCACTATCGTTCCGCATCTTTCTAGCCCAATATCGTTCCCCATCTTTCTAGGCCAATATTGTTTCGCATCCTTCTAGCCCAATATCGTTCCGCATCTATCTAGTATTTATGTTCTGGTTTATTATGGTCTTGCTCTTCCAATACGATTTAATTCCGCTTAAGAGAGACACTACTTCACCTGTAAGGGTTAAGAGACAGCCTTCATAAATCTCTTCACTACTACACTCTTTTTACATTAACTTGGCCTAAAATTTCCACCTCTCCATAATGAATAATGATCTGTGACAAGAGATTATCTCAAGAACATGGTGCCAGTCACGAGGAAGTGCTATGGAAAGGATGTAGTGCCGTGCTGTTGTCTTTTTCTGCCACTGAGCTACGTGAAATAAGTTGTAAAAGAACGAAATGCTGGGCCAAGTTTGAGTAAAAAGAGTCAAGTCATCTGCCAGTAGCAAGAAGAGACTGGCAGACAAGCCACCAACAGCAAGTCTTCATCTATAAATATACTTCTCACTGCCTTTTATCACTCTACAGATTCACTTTCTTTTTACAGTCTTCGTTCCTACTTCGTTCCCCTTCCATTCATCTTTTTCTCTCCCTTCCCACTTCCATTCATTCTTTTCCCTCTCCTCCCCTCCCTGCCACCATCACTCACTTGTTCTCCCACCCTCTCCCCTCTCCCCACTCACTTTTTTACTGTTTCTCTTGTATTTTTCTCCCCTTTCCTACGATAGCCCTTTCTTTTTTTAAATATCATTTTTCACTTCTGAGCCATTGTTTTCGTACCTGCACCCTTATCCCATTTCTCTTCCGTTTACTCTCTCTCTCTCTCTCTCTCTCTCTCTCTCTCTCTCTCACACACACACACACACACACACACACACACACACACACACACACACACACGTTATTTAGTGTTATTTCCTTCAACATGTTTCCACTCTCTCATTCTTAACAAGTTTAACTCTCTCTCACGTTCTTCCTTAGTGGAAACTTCCTCTCTTTAGCAGTAGTTACCGCGTTCTCATTTTTAACAAATTTAAGTGCTTCTCTCTCTCTCTTTCTCTCTCTCTCTCTCACCCCTAATACAATTTCCATCTCGATTCCTGCTCCCCCTCTAACTCACCTCTAATTCCCCTCTCATTTATTTTGCTCCACGCCCTCTCCCGTACCTACCCACGTTCAATATACTCTTAATATGGTAGTAATTATGTGCGAGAGGTGGGCGTAGAGCTCCCTGGATTAAAGATGAAGGAATGGTAAGAGCACAGCCTTATAACCTACAGTACATGAGTGTGGGGAAGGATGGAAGGAAGGAATAGGCAACAAGTAATCGGCACAGTGAAATTAAGGTACCATATCAAGACGTAGACATGGAAATAACGTGTAGATAAGGAACTGAAGATTAGATTATTTGAAGAGATATGATACAAAGCGAATGACGAAAACGGAGGGGTTAAGGAGGGGAAGCAAGCGAGGAAAGAATGCCAATAGTACACACGAAAGATGGAAAGAAACTGAAATCCCTTATCAACACGCTAAGCATAAGAAAAAGTAAATGGTATAGGATAAGAGATGTGAATACAAAGTTAAATTAAGTAACAGCACAGTAAAGAAGAGAAGGAAGGAAGGAAACGAAGGGGAAGGTAAACGAAGATGGCAAAGTGAACGAGGGACCATTATAATCTATGGCTAAACAATCAAAAGGTAGCAATTAAGGAAAAGATATGAAACAGGGGATATGAAGTATATTCAGTCAAAAAGGAATAAGTTTATGAAGGTGAGGAAAAGAAAAAAAGAATGGGAAGAGGTACCAAGGGGAGACTGATCGGTAACAAAAAAAAAAAATAAATATAAGTAAAATGTAGCTTGTAAATGCCTGAATGAGAAACGTGAAAAACAAAGCGACTGAAGTATGAACATGTATAATCAAGAGGAAAGGGAAAACATAATAAAGGAATGAGACACATGGGTTAAATAATACGTAAAATAAATATTAATCAAACGAAGAAGCCTATATGAAAAGACTAAAATAAAGAACAAAGGGAGGTAGTCACTGAGAAAGACTGGTGAAGCGAAAAGCATGAGGTGAAAGCACTGCGGGGGAAAAGTTTGAAGAGGGGGAAGAGGAGAGGGGAGGGTGAAGTGGACTGGAAGAAGCGTGGGTAAAGAATGTGGAATTAGGGGGGGTAGAGCTCCATTAAAGCATTATGGGGGAGGGGAGAAAGATTACAGGAAACAGGATACGAAGAGGAGTGATATATGGTTAAATGAAAATGTGAATTCAGAGTTTATCCAAAAATGCTAATAAATGTAAAATAAGGGTGGATTAAAATGTGGAACTGGGGAGGCTCCAAAAATGTAATAAGTATAGGGAAGAGGAAGGAAGATGAATTACAGAAAAAGAAGAAGATACGAAGATGAGTGCTACGGTCAAATAATATTATGAAATCAGTGTTTACCCAAAAACGTAAATGAATCTATAGTTAGTATGAAGTGTACGTAAAGTGTGTCGACCTGCGAGAGGGGAGGTCTTAAAAAAGCATAGTACTGGGGTGCGCAGGGAAGATTATTAAGAGGAGAAGGATGTGAAGGGGCGTGATAGAAGGATGTGAAGGGGAGCGATATGTGGTTAAATAAATAATATAAATTCGGTGTTTCTATGTAGTGTTGCTGCCTTTATCCTAAACAAGAGAAGAGGGGTATTAAAAGTTACGAATGGGTATAGATAAAGGCTTTGCTAGAAAATCAGGTATCCAGTTGATAACGTTATACAGTCGAGTAGCGGAGGTAGAGGAAACACGGAGAAAAAGAAAGGAATCTAAAGATTTATATTACTGGAGATAATGAGCACAGGAGGGACGAGAAAAAAAAAAACTCAGGGATGTGGAATGGGACTAAGGAAGAAAGGAGGATGTAATGGAGAAGCACTGGATGGAAAAGAAGAGGAATGGGACAAAGGAAAGTCACTAAAGGGGAGAGAAAAATGGTCAAACAAATATCGCTGGACTGGAAAAAAAAAAAAAAAAAGGGGGGGGGGGAGAAGACAGATGGCAAAAAAAAAAAAAAAAAAAAGTAGATATATTCCATGAAGAGTAAAAACAACACCCGAAAAAAATATGAAAGCTGGATAAAGAGAGAATACCACAAACCCTTCCCTGTAATTTAGGCTATTTCAGGAACAAAATGGCAATCACACTGACAATTTATTAACCCCTTCAGTCCGATGAGACGTCTTTGCTACCCCAGACCATTGCATTCAGCTCAGGACAAAACATCTCGTTATTTTAAAGATTTATAAACACTTCCCACTAACCCTTCTGCGCAATGACGTGTTTCTGTTATTTAATGCCTTGATCCCACACAGTTTCCTCTTAGCTAAGGAGGTCGTCTGGTAGCGAAGGGATTAAGATGAGAGTTTCTGCGAAGAGTGATAAACTTCGGTCAAATCTCAACCGGATGTTTACACTCTGATCCCTTGGCTATTTAGTGTTGATACTGTTTGAGGCGATTTGTTTGTGGCCACCCCGTATAAGGGATTAAGGCGTCTGGCAAAAGATAGATAGACTTTTACAATGTTCCATCCAAGGCCGGGAACTTAACTCCTCGCTCATTTCGATTCTTCTCTTCATCTTCCAATTTCATCTCTCCGCTCTCACTCTGTTACTTTATGTCTCAAAACTGATTCTTTTTTATTCCTACTAATTCTGTATCATTCTCTTCAACTTCCTACAGGGGTTAAAGAAGCAAATATTACTCCCCTCCTGATATAATGATCTATCCTCAGGTGAATAATACCAAATGGTGGTGGAATGATACGTAATCAAAGGGGTTAAATGTGTGTAATCTACTCCTACCATCTGTAGTATTATCAGCGCAACTACTGCAAAAATAAAAATAGTGAGGGTACCATTGTTGTTGTAGTTGTTATTGTTGTTTTTATCATCATCATCACCATCATCAACAACATCATTATTTTTATCATTATGGTTATTATCTTCATCAATAGTAGCAGATGCTGTTCCATGAGTACAACGAAAGACAAAATGTCAGCAAAAGTAAACAAAAATAATCTGCTCTATAGGATGACAAACCACTTTAGGACATGACGAGGTAGTTATATGGGGACCTAGCAGCGTGTCAAAGAGAGGGAAAATACCAATGCATAAATTACACCATCTCAAAGGGGCCTACAGAAATTTGAGGAGAGTAAACAAGGGAGAGAAGAGGATGGGTGAATAGGTAGAACGGTAAACACAGCACGGTCTCGAGGAGGAGGAGGAGGCAGCACACGAGGAGCAGGAGGAGCAATACACAGGTAAAGAGGACAGGTAAGGTAAGGGGAAAAAGAGGAGAAAAGAGGGGAACTTTGAGTAGAGAGAACTGTGTGCCGAGAATGAGGGGGGAGGAGAAGGAAACACATAAGAAATACGAGCAATGAGGGAAGAAATAAAGGGGAGAAAGAGGTGAAAATAAAAGTCGACAAAGGAAATTTATGCGAGACCGGAAAACACACACACACACACACACACACACACACACACACTTTAGGAAGAGGATGTAGGGGTGGAAAGTAGGGTTAGATGGAGTAAAGAGGAAGGATAGTGCAGTGGAGGAAATAAAAGTGAATGCAGAGGGTTGACTAACGAGAGAGTGCAGCAAGGAAAGGAAAGAGGTGGATGCTACAGTAGGGCACTAAGAGGCAGGGGTATGAGGAGTGTGCAGGGGAATGGAGATGAGAGGGAATGATTAGAGGAATGAAGGGGAAAGAGGAGGAATGGAGAAGAAAGTCAAGTAATGGTGAGAGGAATGAACAAAAAAAGGGGTGGAAGAGTAGGAGGAATAAAGATTAAAGAGTGGGATGGCAGGGGGAAAGGAGGGGAGTAATGGTGAGGGGAATGGATTGAAAAGGGAGTAATGGAGAGAGGAAGTACGAAAACACAGGAGTAATGGAGGAAGAAGTGGAGAAGAAAGAAGGGGAATCGAGACAAAAAGGGAGAAGTGTTATGGCAAGGGAAGTGAAAAGGAAAGAAGGGCTATGGTAAAGAAAAAGAAGGGGTGGTAAAGTGAAATGGAGAAGAAAGAGAGGGAATCGTGAGACAAGATGAGGAGATACGTGGGCTCCGGCAGGGGATGGATGTAGCGATAGGAGGTTCAGTGAATAAAGACAGAGGTAAGGGACAGGCGGTGAAAGGGAAGGCATGAGGTGGGGATAACACGTGAAATGAAGCAGAGGAAGGAGAGAAAATGAGAATGAAGACGAGGAGGTGGAATAAGATGGGAAAAATAGAGGGTCAAAATGAGGCGGAGAGAAAGATGAGGGAAAGTGGAGGAGGATTTAAAGGGAACAAAGAGGAGGAAGGAGATGGTGAGGAGGAATAGGTACAGAAATGGGGATAATCTGGTGCGAATCAATGGAAGACAAGATGATGAGGGGGGTGGGGGGAGAAGGAGGATGTGTGGGGGGATGAGATAATGGACATGTTGAGTAAATGGGTGTTTCATTACATAAGTTCTACATTAAACTCTCTCTCTCTCTCTCTCTCTCTCTCTCTCTCTCTCTCTCACACACACACACACACACACACACACACACACACACACACACACACACACACACACACACACACTGCCCTTCATATACGGCCTACATACACCAAGAAATATACACACGCAGCCATATACAGATTTCACTCCATACACGCACAAATTAAATTTTAAGCCACTCTCTCCACACACACACACACACACACACACACACACACACACACACACACGTACGGTCCCCTTCCTCACATACACATCCACCTGCCAGAGCCAAACATTAATGATATGTTTTCCTTGCCCTAAAAATGTTTGATTAAGGTGGAGTGGACTCGGTAATGAAGAGGCTCCCCCACTTTCCTCTCCCCCTCTCCTCTCTCTCTCCCTCCCTCCTCTCCTCTCTCCCTCCTCGTCCCTCTCACAGACACACTCATTACCAGCAGAGGGAGGGAGAGAAAGGCAGAGGGAGAAAGAGGGAGATTAAGTAAAGGTGGGGAGCAGAGGAGAGAGATGGATGAGAGAAAAAGATTGAGAGGGTGGAAAGCTAGGAGTGAGAAGGAGGGAAGAGGAAGGCAAACTGGTAGAAATGAGAGTGGAGAGAATGGTAGGTGAAGAGAAAGGTGGATAAAGTGGGTGGTGGATGAAGAGAAAGATGGCACAAGAGGAAGGCGGGTCAGTATAAGAATGGGTGGGGGGGGGGGAAGATGGGAGGCAGGTGTGTGTGATGAAAACAAGATGAAGTTGGAAAGGTGAAGGAAGGGAGAGTAAGGAGAGAGAGGGAGTGAAAGGGAGATTATGTAAAGTACAGTTAGGGAAAGAGATAAGCGTGGGGTTGAAATTGGGTAAATGATGGCATATAAGTGAGACGGATGGAGGAGACAGGTAGATCAGAAGAAAGGTAAATGGAATGATGGGTGGAGGGAAAGAAGAACAGAGAGAAAGCAGGTATAAGAAAGTGACAAGGAAGGTGGGATGAAGGTGGAGAAAGAAACAGGGGATCATGTAAAGGTGAAGTGGGAAGGAATGATGGAAGTAGGAAAAAGACTCGAAAAGTGGAAAGGTGGAAGTGAGATGGATGAAGGTGGAATGTGGGTGGACTGGAGTGCAGGTGGCAAATGGGAAAAGGGAAACAGGATGAGAAGGTTTGTTGGAGGAAATCAGAGTGAGAGTGGAGAGGTGAGGCAAGAAGCTAAAAATCAATAGCGAAACTCAGAAATAAAGAAAAAAGATGTGTGTATTCCTTTTCCTTACCTCGCCTTCACAACTCTATCCCCCATGGCCATTTCTCTCTCTCTCTCTCTCTCTCTCTCTCATACATATACACACAACACACACACCCTCCCCCACCCCCCAGTACCCCCATATGGCTTGTGTGCCGGCGTGGTGAGGTCAATCTCTCTCACTCGTGCCCGGCAACACAACAACACCCAGGCTTTGTGCCGCTCCCTGCCTGCTGGGGGGAAGGGGGAGGGGGAGGGCAGGGGGGACTGGAAGGGGGAGGAGAAGGGCAGGGGGACTGAAAGGGGGAGATGTGTGTCTTGCTTACAAAACTCAGGGGCCTTCTGTTTTTTCAAAAATATTCAATGATCAATTTTTCTTCAGGAATTTTAGTTGGTGTACTTCTATACGTGCCTGCACTGTCCCTATCACTGTTGCCTCTTACCATTTATTATAATATGAACAAATAAGAGAAGCAAAGTTTAAAATTATTCACTTCCTAGAACTACGACAATGCTTAGTGTGTGTGTGTGTTTTTTTTTGGTCGACTATTTTCTGAAAAGTGAAGATAAATCATATTACTGAAAAAATAAAAAAATAACGATTTATATATTTCCTAGCAAACTTTCTGGGTGAATAATCGTTTATGGAATCATCAGAAAGAAGTTGTAAGTGGGAAAGTGGAAAAAATGACAGCACTCCTCTTTGGCAGAGTCCCACTACAGACAGGATAAAATGAGACGGGGAGGGGGGTCATCACCATTCACGTTAAATGCTCTGGAAATTTATGTTTATCATGAAGTTCATTGTATTTACATTAAACTTTGAATGTAAATTAGATTTCTCCATCCATTTATCAAACTTCCCAAGGAAACTTCTTGCAATCTCTATAAAATTCCCTATGTATCAATAAAATACGCAATATTCTTACATTAATCTTTTACAACCATCTAATACGAGATTAAGCTCTACTTGCTCTGCCTAGGATCACAATCATTTTCTAAATAACTATGATCAAGGATCTCAAAATGATCGGGTCTTGATTCTGTTCTTCTATCGCCAGCTATCAGTCTTCAACTCCTTATTTATATATCATTGCTTAAAATACCCCGTAGCCTTTCCTATACAAATACAAATAAGCATTCCCTGACGCTTTATCAACCAAAATAATTCCAGTATTAAATAAACCCTCCTCTAACTGATTTGATCCCACACACATGACCATTCCCAAACCCCTTCAGCATCTCCCTAGTTCAATGTAGGACCCATTTTCTGCTCATCTATTCGTCTAGATTCGGGGGCAATTTAGTCTCCCCTTTCAGGCATATTTCTCAGGTGTTTATTTATCGGGCACAATGTGGGGCCAAAAATAGACGGGAAGGGAATTACCTGGGATGGCGCTCGATGCTCTGCCTCCTTCCTTCCTCCCTCAATTTCTCTCTTCCTCGCTCTCGTTTCTTCCTTCCAAGTCGCTCTCTCTCTCTCTCTCTCTTCCTTTATGTCTTTTCCCCTTTCTCACACACGTTCTCCACTCCCTTCTTTACTAAGTCGTCCCCCATGTCTCCGTCTTCTTTCTCCCTTCTTCACTGTTCTTCCTTGTCAAAATCTGTCCCTCCCTTTTTCACATACTGCATCCTTGCTTCATCAAAACACCACTCCAAATACAAGTACACCTTTCATTCCCCATCCATTCTCCTTCCTTTCTCACCTTTCCCACACTTTCCTTCTCTAATTGTTACCAGTTCCTCTTCACTCCCATTTCCCTTCTTTCCCTTTCTTCTCTCGCCTTCCATTCCCAGTTGTCCCACTCTTTTCATTATAGGTTATTTCCTTTTCTTAGTCACCTTCTTTTCAGTCCCATATTCTTCCTTTATTTTACATCCTGGTTTGCTATGCCTTTTCTCTTCCTCCCCTCGCAACCCTTGCCTTTCCTCCCTTACCTCCTATCCCCTCATTTCCTCCCTTCCCCTCCAACTATCCCTTCCCGTCCTTCCCTCTTTTCATTGTTACCCATTCTTACTCACTCCTGTCGCTGTCATATCGTTTCTCCCTTCCCTTCAATTTCTCCCTTTCTTCGTCACCCTTCTTTTGATTTTTTCCCACCTACATGCCACTTTCTTTCCCATCGTCCTTTCTTCCTAGCACTTCCCTTCCTTCCCACCTCACAAGTTCCTTCATTTCTCCCTTCCCTTCAAACGATGCCTTTTCCTCCAAGTCCTTTCCTCCCCTCACCTCTCTTCCCTCCACCCCTTACCTCCAAACCCTGCTCTTTATCCTCTCCCTCCATGCCATTCCTTTCTTCCAGGTCCTTCTTCCCTTCCCTTGCCTCTCTTTCCTCCACTCCTTACCTTCAAACGCTTCTTTCCATCTGTTCCCTCCAAGCCATTCCTTTCTTCCAAGTCCCTCTTTCCTCCCTTCGCCTCTCTTCCCTCCACCCCTCACCTTCCCCTGCCATCCTGTCCTCTCTAGCGAGCTCATTAGCACAGTTTACTGCTTGAGAGAGCGACGGTATGAGGCTGTTTACTCCTACGATATTAATTAGCAATATATTACGGCAATTATCGACAAGGATAATTACAGAGGGCGTATAATCATGTAGCCTAATTAGGGAGAAAACAAGGAGGCTTAAAGAGAGCGCCGGCAGGGTTGAGCTCAGGGTGATTACAAGAGACGAGACGAAAAAGGGACAATGGCGGCCGTGCATGAAAGCAACGCGGAAAAACAGAAAAAGGAAAAAAAAAAAAAACTTTCCTTCGTTACCAGTCCCGCTCGATAATGTACCTGAGAGAGAACCTGCCCAAGGAACGTAAGGTATGAAACAATATATTACAAAAATGAACGTGTGTCTATCGTGGAACGTAGTAAGTTAAGACAGAATTACACAAGAACGCCAAAACGATCATGTACCACTGAACATAACGGTGTGTTTGTATGAACGGCATTCCCTAGAAGAACGACCTGTATCAAAAGCAAAATATAAGATGAAGCTTTAATCACAAAAACAAGATATATAGTTTTGAGCACAATATTCATAAAGGGTATCATACTCGTATAACAAATCCACGATGAGCCAATTTCAATGTAACATACACTAAAAAACTTGAAATAAATGAAAACAAAACGGAAGTAAGAGCCTAACCCACCTCCCTCCTTTAAATCCGAAAATTATGATGCTTAGCTCCAAAAATAAGGAAGGAAAAACAGGGTGTCTTCGTTATCAGTCCACTGTGTACGAAGCGACAACAGATAGCGATAATGACTCAACCAAGACACTTACTGAAGCTTAAAATATGCGACGTGTTAATATCCTACGAAATTATGAGGCTATGACAACAAATTTATTCTTTCACATATACACAGATATGATTATTATTACAGGAAGTGCCTAACAAACATCCTATCTATTTAAAAAGAAATCTATAATGTTCAAATTAGTAAAGTATTGCTGAAAAATATAATCTGCATTTTTCCACATTCTAGCAAAATAAAAGACATCGCAAGGTCCAGACGTTATGCTTTTCTTATTCTTCTTATTAAAAGGATGATAAAAATATGAAAGAAATCGACAGGGAAACAACTCGCCTGGACTGCCACATTCTTTAATCACAGGTACACATTACATCAAATCAGTAACAAAAAATAAAATCGTTTCAAGCGACCTACTGCACGATTTCTTTTTCTCTCAGCTTCTAAATATGATACAACGTTGGGAAATAGTGGAAAGATAAAACAAAAATTGGGTTCGCTGTCCGTCCCCCGTGTACAAAGCCGAAATTCAGCGCAGACAGAGTGCAACTACATCACTACACTGAATTCCACCTGTTTCCTTTTTTTCTTCCTTTTTACGTTAGTGTACGTTGCCTTTCCGTTTTCTTTTCCAGAGCTTGAGTTTTCCCTTCTTTTTTGTCTCGCTTTTCCCCAATCTTTCCTTCTTCTTTTCCAGAGTTTTCCCATCTTTTTTGTCTCATTTTCACCAGTCTTTCTACAGTTTTGCCCTTCCTTTTTTCTCATTTGCTCCCCGTCTTTTTTTTTTTCCCCAGAGTTTTTTATATTATTCATTTTTGCCATCCATAGTATTCTCTTCTTTTTTGTCTCACTTTTCCACAGATTTACCTTTTTCTTTTCCAGAGTTTTTGGTTTTTTATAATTTTTGTCTTCCATTGTTTTCTCTTCTTTTTGTCTCACTTTTCCCCAATCTTACCTAATCCTTTTCCCGAGTTTTTCCCTCTTTTCATTTTTGTATCATTTTTTTCCCCCGTCTTGCTTTCTAAATTTTACCAATTCAGAAAAAGAAAAACAAAGCTAATAAGTGACTTGCACACCTACTCATTAACTGCCTAAGATACATCATCTTTAAATACCACAGGATAAATAGTTTTCCTGACCATTTCATCCACAACTCCTGAATTCTAAAACTTGAAGTACAATATCTTCATAAGGCACTGACACTCTAGTTCGTCCATTAATATTTTCAAATCTAAAATAAAAAGCATAATAACAACAAGAATTCTACATGATGCACTCACATTAAAGAAAAGGTGATGAGGCCTGAAGGTAAAAATCATATGAACTATACAGAAGAAATTTTGGTATAATAATGAAAAAAATAATAAGCGATTATCAAATACAAGGTGAGATTGGATACCTACGGCTTCAGCTACAGGTAAGTTTATTCCAGGTAAAAATGGAGAAAACAAACCTTATGACCACTTTCGGTCCATGAATCAGAGGAGAAAGGAAGTCCCAAGCGCCATCTCAACCTCTTCCCCTTTCTAAACAAGCTACGACATAACAAGCAACACAAGCGCTCGGAGGAAGGGTCACTACATCCACAGACCTATACACAGACAGGGGGAGGAGGGAGGGAAATTCTCTCTCTTACTCCTTTTCCATCGCCATTCACAACATACAGGGTTTACATGGGTGGCCTTCTTTACGTTCTGTTCCCAAGGGTATTATGTGAGCCACGGAGCAAAAAATTGGAGTTATTTTTCCACAGTAAATATATTCTCGTACTGCTTAATGTGAAAAGCCGGTCCCTCCTGAATCTCCCTGAACTAAGAATACATAACGTGGATTATATTAAATGAGAAAGGAAGGCGGTGTGGTGCATAGTGATGGCGGTCCCGCTCTCTCTCTCTCTCTCCTGACTTATACATTCTTCTCCAATGTCTCATGTTTACATACAAGAATACTCTGACACACACACACACACACACACACACACACGATCATATTTTACGTTCACTTTCTTTTCCCCTACAATCTCATTTCTCTCCCTTTACTTCTCTCTCTCTCTCTCTCTCTCTCTCTCTCTCTCTCACACCATCAACCTCTTTCTCCTCCACCTTTCTCTATTTCACACTTTCTCCCACTCTTTCCTCAAACTCTCTCATCATCTCACTCTCTCTCCTCCACCTCTACCTCTCCTTCTCGCCATCTCCCTCTCTCCCCCCTACCTCAGACCATCCTTCTTTTTCCTCCACCTCTCGCTATCTCACACCACCTCTCTCTCTCTCTCTCTCTCTCTCTCTCTCTCTCACCATCTCTTTCCTCCACCTCTCTCTCTCATCATCTCCATCCATCTCCCTCTCTTTCCTCCACTTCTCCTCCCTCCAAACCCCGAAGTGGGAGTTACGAGGGCCCTTTAAACCCCAGCTGTTATTTAAATGCCCCAGCGAGCGCCAAGTTTAAAGGCCTTACTCTTTTATTTTATTTCTTGGGGATTACGGGGAGCATCCTTCTGTCCGGAAATGCTGAGGGGGAGTGTGTCACTGGAAGAGGAAATGGAGGAGAGGGAAGGAAGGGAGAGGATGGATAGAGTGAGGAAAGAGGGGTGAATGAGGAGAGATCGAGATGGACGGATGGACAGATAGATAGATAGATAGATAGATAGATAGACAGATAGACAGACAGACAGATAGAAGAAGCAGATGGGAGACAAATATATATATATATATATATATATATATATATATATATATATATATATATATATATATATATATATATATATATATATATATAGAGAGAGAGAGAGAGAGAGAGAGAGAGAGAGAGAGAGAGAGAGAGAGAGAGAGAGAGAGGGGAACGTAAGAACGGGAAGCTGGGAAGCAAAAGGCAGTGAAGGAGAGGGAAGGAGTGAAGGAATAGTAGAGATGATGAACAGCGTAAGTGAAGTAAAAGACAGATAAAGGTAGAAGCACAGGGGGAAAAAAATAACTGAAGGTAAGGGAGGAAAATGAAATGGAAAGAAAAGAAGTGAAAAGTAGAGAAAGTACACTAAAAAGGAGGAAGAGGAGAATATACAGGAAAAAAAAAAAAAAAAAAAAAAAAGAGAAAGAATGAAAAGGAAAAAAACAGAGTCGATCAGAACCGAAATGAAACACAGTAGGGTCAGAAGTTAATACATCAGAAAGCATCCCAAACAATAACAACCTACCCATTGCACAGTCATCAGCCATACCGCAGAAAGCAGCCAACAGAACACAAATAAAAACGTAATACATCTTGGGGCAGAAATTACAATAACCTTCACCAAACTTCATAAATTAGGCTCCAGCAAACAAAAAGCGTCAACTAACCTCAGTGCAAAATTTACGATCGTCTGCTAGCACTCGTCACCTTACCTTACCTTACTTCGCTAATCAACACCTGAAGAAGGGAACACCAGGTAACAACTCACCTGTAATAAAGAAAAATATATTAGTAATGAGTTAAATAATAAGCTGCACGAGTAAATAAGTTAAAATCATCGGCTTACCTGAAGATTAAGACGCTGAGAAGTGAGGCTGATAATCGCCAGTAACACATGAAAGATACCTTATAATCCGTTCAACCAAAGGACGTCTTTTACTTATATATTCAAGCTTCCTCAAGACCAAATTCTTAAGCAGATTAGACTTTTCGAACTGAAGGGGTTAACTGCAGTCTTCGGTACCTTCTTCACTACTATAGATTCCCTTCTCAGATGAATAAAATCGTCTGCTCGTAATCTGATTTAAACAAAGACGTCAGGCTAGTAATGAGATTGACGTTGAAATATCCCCTCATGGCAAAATGGCGCCAGGATGCCTTCATTAACAAGCACCTCAATGTTGGTAATGGAAATACAGGGAGTAAGAAAAAAAAAAAGTGGAATTGATGCACGAGTGTATACTGAACGGCACACCTATCGAATTATCAGCATGGTGACGATTTTATGTATATCCATTTTATATACTTGTACTCTCTCTCTCTCTCTCTCTCTCTCTCTCTCTCTCTCTAATGCCATGTCTATCTATTTATCTATTTATTTGCCTACCTATTAATAAGTACCAATATGCAATTATAAGGCGTCAGTCCCTTTACTCTACCTACCTACCTACCTATCTATCTATCTATCTATCTATCTATCAATCTATCTATCTATGGGCGATGGTGCAATGGCTGGTAGAAAACGGTGTGTAGAGTCTCATCTTACAGGGACAAAGGGAGAGTGAGAGAGAGAGAGAGCAGGCCTAGTGGTACGGGATAGGCAAAAGGGAGAGGAGAGGGAAAAGGGAGAAGGAGAGGCAAGAGAGGAAGAGGAGGAAGGAGGAACATGGAAGGAAAGGAGAGGGGAGAGAAGGCAAGAGAGGACGAGGGGATAGGAGGAACATGGAAGAAAAGGCGAGGAGAGGAGAGGAGAGGAGAGGGAGCGATGGAAACGACATGCAGGAACGAACAGGGCGAAACAAGGAAGGAAAGGAAGGAAGGAAACGAAGAAGGGGGCAACATAGAGGAAAAAAGGAAGGAAATGAATGAGAAACTATGGAAGAGAAAAAAGGAAGGAATGGGGGTGAAGGAGGAAATAAAAAAAAAAAAGAGTGGAGGAGAGGAGAAAGGCATAAAAAAGACAAAAGGAAGAACCGGAAAAGAAAGGAGCGGGTGGAGAGAACAGAAAGAAACACACAAGGAAAGGAGAGCGAGATTATCAAAGGAGAGCGAGAAGGAAAGAGGAACATGGGAGAGAGAGAGAGAGAGAGAGAGAGAGAGAGAGAGAGAGAGAGAGAGCTGGGGGGATGGTGAATGACAGAAAAAATACTCTATGAAAAAACTGACTAAAAGACTGGAGAAAAAGTTGAGCAAAGGTGCGGAGGGGGGAAAGAAAAAAAAAAATAAAGAAATGAAAACTAAAATAAAACCTGGGAAAAAGGACTTGATAAAAAAACGATAAATTCTTTAATAAAAACAGAAAAAAAAAAAAATAAAAGCAGACACTCCGAAAAGACGAAAGAAAAGTCAGGAGTGAAACAAATAAAAAGTAATTAAATTCACACTACTAATAAACAAGACTTCATGAAAATAAAACCATGGAAAGTATGAATATAAAATAATGTGTAATTTTGGCATAAAAAAAACAAAATTGAAAACTGACAAATCAACACAACCATGGCAGACAAAACTGACATAAATATTCCTCCTTCTCCTCCCTCTAATATTCCTCCTCCTCCTCCTCCTCCACGTCGTCGTCATCATCGTTCAATTTCTCTCATATGGTAATCAAAAGACATCGCTCCCAACTGGTAAACAAATGAGAGGAAAAAGGAAATTCCAGGTAAAATCTCTCCTGCCATTAAATGCCGAAAAAGGAAAGAGGTTTGCAATTTTCATACACGTGTTGCAATAAAAAAATAGCATGTGCAAAAAAAAAAGAACAACTCCTTTATTCTGATACCTTTTTTACAATCTTATTTTTCTTTATACCAGATAACTGAATTTTTGCCCAATAAGGTAATTTCGAAGTGAAGGACTGATGCAAAGTAAAGAAAGGCACAAAAGACACTAAAACTTACCCTATACTCAAACAAAGACGAAAGGTAAAGAAAGACAGAACGATAAAGATAATGGTAGACAAGATGTAATAAAAAAAAAGGACAAAATATACACAACACCCTGATAAAGACGCAGGGTAAAGAAAGAAAGAGAGCGAGAGAGAGTAAGGGCGGGTTCTCCCAGGGATCAGCCTCCTTACTAGTGACGGCTGTCTAATGGCACGCTGTCTCGCTTTATTTCTCTTATCTGCGCTCTCTCTCTATTTTCTCTTATTAGCCCACTGGACAGGATGTGGTTTCGTAAATAAGTAAGTGTCATTTCACTGTCTACTAATTCTCTCTCTCTCTCTCTCTCTCTCTCTCTCTCTCTCTCTCTCTCTCTCTCTCTCAAATGTCTCTACCTATCATAATTCTCATTCTCTCTTCTCCCCACCTTGCCTCTCCACCCTCTCTTTCACTACTTTTTTTTCCCTGCTTCACATCTCTCTCTCTCTCTCTCTCTCTCTCTCTCTCTCTCTCTCTCTCTCTCCACTTTTTTCTTCTCTAACATTAACACATGTTCTCGTAATTTTCCTCCCAAAACTCTCCTCGTCTCCTCTCCTCTTTTCTGCTTTCATTTTTCAGTCCTTCTCTTTTTTTCATCCTCCTTTTTTACTTACATTTCTACCTCTCTTAGACTTGTATAAGGTTCACTTACTTACTAGTCTCGTTTTCCTAGTTTTCTTGGTACGCATTTTCTTTCACAGTACGATTTTCAAGTCTCTATAATCGATTTCTTGTTCACTGTCCATTACTGTTCAGTCCTTTTCTTTTAACCACCTGCCCTTTCCCTCTATAGTCTTCCCTTATGGCTTTGTTCTCTATCCTAGGTAATACTATTTCTATTACATTCTTATTATGTTTCAGTCACCTTCCTCGTCTTGAACTATTTACATACTGCTCATTTTTACCCTCCTATAGTCTCATATATTTTTACACCTCCATCCCAAGCAAAGATAAATTCACAAATCCGCGATATGGTGTACAGTGTAGGATATGACAAAATATAAAAGTTTCCGTAAATCACAGAGCTGTATGACTCGGAACAACACCTAAAATAAAAAAAAGCGGTGAAATTATAATGTTACTTACTCATTCCCTCCATATTTACAAGATCGGATAGCTCAAGCCTCTATACAAGGAACGTCTGAACTGAACCTCTCTCAGTATTCTCCTTCCATACCTTCCTTCCTTCCTCCTGCAGCCTCCCTCCTCCTATCTCTCTTTTACGTTCTTCCCAGGTCCACTCCCTCTCATTCATCTTCTTTCCCGTACTCAGCAGAAACCCTCTCTCTCACTCTTCCTCCTCCAATCCTCCTTTCCTAACTCCATCTCTATTTCTCTTGCCTATCTCCACTTTTGCATCCTTTTATATATTTTTTTCTTTCTATATCGTACTTCTCTCTCTCTCTCTCTCTCCTTTCCACCACATATTCTCTTTCTGACCTCTTTTCTCTCCTTAACACCGCTCCTCTTTTCTCACTGTGTTCTTTATGCTCTCTCCTGAATTCCTTAATCTCACGTCTTTCTACCTCTTTCCTATAATCTTCCCATTCTTCCTCATTCTAGCCCTCATTGCTTGTCAATTTTTATTATCTTTTTACCGATTCCTCTCTCCCTCTCTCTCTCTCTCTCTCTCTCACTTCCGTCTATTAATACTCCCTAATTTTTTCTTTCTATGCATGTTTCTTCCCTCTGACATACTCTCTGCCTTCGTTTTAATGCATACTTCCTCTCTCAAGCCATCGTTTCTCCTCTCTTCTCTTTTCCCCTCTTCTTCTCTCTACCTACATATCTGTCATCCTCTTCTATTGCTCTCTTTCTCCTCTCTTTTTAATATATACTTCCAATCTAAATTTTTCTCTCTCCTATTTCCCTTTTCCTTTCTTCTTTCCTTCACTGAAAACTGTACGGTTCTCTCCTACTGCTCTCCATTTCATTTTTCTCGTCTGTTTCCCCTGCTCTCGTCTCTTCTTTTTTATTATCATCCTTTCTCTTCAATTTCTCTCTAAACCCCGTCACGTTTCCCTAACCAAGTTACCTTTCTTCATATCTCGTTCTTTATAAAATCTTTCTCCCTCCCTCTCCCCTACCACTTTCTTTTTCATTGCTTCTCTCTTCGTTTTCGCTACCCCTTCCGTCCCTACAACCCCCCTTTAACTTAACCCTTAAGTCCTCCCCTCACTCTCCTCTACTTCCATTTTTCGTAGCCCGCTTTTCTTTCCTAGTCTCTCCTTTTGAAAATATTCCTCCTCTTTCCATTCTTCTTAACCCACCTTTCTCTCCTCTTCTTTACTCTTGAAGCTATTCCCCTACTTGTTTTCATTTTTCTACCATTCTTTTTGTTTACTTACCACTCTTCTTTCCATGCCTCCTATTTATCAACCCAACTTTTCCTCTCCTGTTATCTTATAATCCAATTTTCCTGTCCTTCTGTTAGTATTTTCCTTCTGTTAGTATTTTCCTTTTTTCTCCTCTCCGTCCTTAATTTTTCAACCTGTTTACTTCCTCCCTCTTCTTCTCTTCGTTACTTTTCCTCTTCTATCATCTTAAAAATCAATCTTCATCTTTTTCTTTCCATTTCTCGCCTTTTCTTCCTCGCTATCATTGTTTTTCCATCAATTTTCTTCCTCCTTATGCCTTTAACTTCATCCCTAAAATCAGTCTTCACCTTTTTCTTTCCACTTTTCCCCTTTTCTTCCTCGCTATCATCGTTTTTTCATCAATTTTCTTCCTCGCTATTCCGTTAACTCTCCTCAGCCCTTTCCCTTCCTTTCTCTCCAGCCCACATTCACCTTCCCTGTCCAATTTTCCATCCCTAAATTCCCCCCGAAGTCGACCCGTCCTCTGATTCCTTCAATATCGAGGTGATTTTTTTTTTCCGGGTGGGGGTAAGGGGGGGATCCATGGGGGCAGGAGGGGGCGAGAGGGTGGGGGGTTGGCAGGAGGGAGTGAGGGAGAGATGGGAGGGAGGGAATGACAGCCGGAAGAGAGATGAGGAAGGGTACACGGAGGAGAGGTGTTGTGGAAGGATAAGAGGGAAACTCTAAGGGAATGGGAGGCAAATTCTAGAGTCTGGCTTGTCTGAT
This sequence comes from Coenobita brevimanus, assembly GCF_032717465.1. NCBI lineage: Eukaryota > Metazoa > Arthropoda > Malacostraca > Decapoda > Coenobitidae > Coenobita > Coenobita brevimanus. The sequence continues at coordinate 39,030,826 of NC_137063.1, forward strand.
AATTTGAAACTGATTATTATTACTATTACTACTCTTTATTACTATTATTAACCTTATTATTACTATCACACTTTTTATTACTACTATTAAACTTGTTAGCCTTATAGTCTATAAAATTTACTTAAATGCCAAAAGATACCTTCCCCTTTTGGCATTCTAAAGTATACATACCAGTATAAGTTTTCCATCAACAGGGGTGTATCTAGTCTGTCAATGCTAATCGCCTACGGAACTGTGAACTGTATTTTAAGTATGAGGAACTGTATTTTAAGTATGAGGAACTGTATTTTAAGTATGAGGAACTATTTTAAGTATGAGGAACCGTATTTTAAGTATGAGGAACTGTATTTTAAGTATGAGGAACTATTTAAAGTATGAGGAACTGAATTTTAAGGAACTGTATTTTAAGTATGAGGAACTGTATTTTAAGCATTTCTTACCATAATCGCGACCCATTCTTGACCAAAATGCACCACACTTCAAATCTATTAAAACTCCCCTTCTATTAACTAAAATCAGCAATGTGATTCGTTTTCCAATACGCACGTCCACCCATGCAATTTCATTTCCATTCCTGACCCTCTCGCCTCCATAACTCTCCCCCGGCGTGCATTTCCCATCGCCCATAATAATTAATTGACCTCCACTGATGACCCTAAGTACCATATTATCAGGCTCTCTATGTCCACCCCAACCCATTACTCACCTTCACTTAATCACGACCCCTGTCTTAGTCTCTCTCTCTCTCTCTCTCTCTCTCTCTCTCTCTCTCTCCTACTCAAGCACCCCCAGTTTCATATCATTCTGCCCCCTCCCCTCTCACTCATTACTTAAACTCCTCCCAGTTCAATCTCTCTCTCTCTCTCTTACTCAAGAACCCCCAGTTTTTATTTCATTCTGCCCCCTCCCCCCTCTCTCATTACTTAAACTACTCTCTCTCTCTCTCTCTCTCTCTCTCTCTCTCTCTCTCTCTCTCTCTCTCTCCTTGCGTCGCCCCTTTCCATCCATTTGCCTTTCCCCCTTTGGCAATTCACTTTACCGTCCTTGCCTCCTCTCTTTAATCGTCTCCCACCTATCACTTCCTCGCCTGCTCTCTCTCTTTGTGTCTCGTTCGCACTCTCTAAATGTCTTCCTCTCCCCTCTTACCCATCTGTTTACCACTATACTTTAAATCGTTTTACCTGTTCACTAATTTACTTTATTACCTTGTGTTTACCTGGCCTACCTATTTCCACCCTTCCTATCTACTCCTGCCTCCCTATACCCTGGCTATCTCTCCTTTCTATTTATTTAGCTATCTTATTCCTATCTACCCTTCCTTGACAACCATTTTAACTAATCAACTTATACGCATTTACCAAAATATTTATCTATCTATCTACACTCTTATCCACCTTTCCTCTCCTCAGTAGCCTAACGCCGTCTTCAGCTCCTCGTTACTATTTCTTTACACATCTTTTTGCAAATGTTCACACTTATTATATTCACATTTCACACTTATCATATCCCTATTTTACTTTTTTCTTCACAGCATATAAATTATTATTATTTCTTACATCCGTCAATAATTTTTCAACCAATTTTTAACCTGTTCGTCTCTCAATATTCTCGGCCATCTAAAATATACAATTTCGCCTCACTTACATACGCGATAATAACCACACACACACACACACACACACACACACTTCTACCTCTGTCCTCTTTTCCTTCACAATTCTTATACCCCTTCCACATTATCCACATCTTTTAATCAAAATTTATCACTGTTTTCCAGCTTTTTTCATGCCTTCTATTTGGCCCTTTCCACAATGCCTCATCCTTATTTTTCCAGTGTTTTATTTTCGTATTTTGTCATGTCTTCTATCCTCTATTTCTCTTTCTCCTTTTTCGTATATACTCCTAACCCCCTCTATTTGCCTCTCTCCCATCCTTTCTCTCTTACAGCCAAAGAAAACGAAGAAAAAGGGGAAACACGGCTCCCACGAGAGGACGTTTTTTGAAGACAGAAAATGGAAAGAGGACACTGGGGAGGGGAAACATCGGAGTATTTCTTCCTTTTTTACGTTCTCTGATATGACAGCTGTCCTTCTTCGGCCCCAACATTTAATCCTGTGTGTGTGTGTGTGTGTGTGTGTGTGTGTGTGTGTGTGTGTGTGTGTGTGTGTGTGTGTGTGTGTGTGTGTGTGAGAGAGAGAGAGAGAGAGAGAGAGAGAGAGAGAGAGAGAGAGAGAGAGAGAGAGAGAGAGAGAGAGAGACAGAGAGACAGAGAGGGGAGCGGGGGATTGGGGACGGAGGGGAGAGAAGAGAGAGAGAGAGAGAGGAGCGGGGGATTGGGGACGGAGGGGAGAAGAGAGAGAGAGAGAGAGAGAGAGAGAGAGAGAGGAGCGGGGGATTGGGGACGGAGGGGAGAGAGGACAGATGAAAAGAGATGAGAAGAGAGAAGTGCGGGGAATGAATGGAAAACAGATGAAAGAGAAAAGCAGAAGAAGCAGCAGCGGAAGAAGGAGCAAGACAAGGGGAAGGAGAAGCAAGAGAAGGGGAAGGACAAGCATGAGAAGGAGAAGCAAGGAAGGAGGAGACGAAGGAGGATGTAGTTAAATTCCCCTAATACCCCCCCCCCCGCTAAAACCCAGCGCACCTGTAAATCTACTTGCCTTACCTTCCATTTCCTCTGCCTGCGCCGCCAATTAATGAGGCAAGTTTTCATATCTCGGGTCAATTAAGGACAGACAGCTCCTCCTGCCTCCTCATTAACGTCCCAGACTCTTTTCATACTCGCAATTTGGGCCAAGGGAGGTATTTTCATATATACTTCTTCTTCTTAATATTATTTCCTTTTTCATGTCTCGTTTTATTCTATACTAATTATTTGGGGAAGGAAGGTATTTTTCGGAATTTGTCACTGCTGCAAACTCCATAATTATTTGTTCCGTCATCCCTTCAACACAGAATATTTCATCAGTATATATATCTCCGTACAACCTTTATATCACACACAATTTTTTCACAACTGAATTCATTATTTAAGCGCACTCCACTGTTTTCTGACCTTTATTAGTACAGAATATCGTATCATCATAACACATGCATATACTTTTAATTAACCTGGTTTTAGATCTTACTCCTGCCCTCTTTTCCTCCCTCTGTATGCCTCCTCTCCCCTCTCCGTGTCCATTATTATATTTCTGTTTCCCTCTCCGTCCTCTTTCTCTTCGTCTTTGTGTCCATCTTTTTATCCCTCTCTCCCTGTGTGCCTCCTCTCTTCAAATATCAAATCATTATTAAAATCCAATACCCACCACATAACAGACTCCTTTATTAGACTGTGTTCCATTATCAAAACTGTTCTACTTAAGTTCATGTACCGTAACAGGAAGTCAACAGTACAGACAATGTTATTATACTATGTTCTCTTAACAAAAACACTGTATTTCGTCACATATTATTTTTCATAGTGTACTACAGAAACAACACAAAACCGATTTCTCAACAAAAATATATTCTACTACTAGCAATCTCCTGGCGGTCAAGTGGTCTAAAAGTACCATATAAGACGATGATCATAATTATGTTAGGTGTAGTTGGAGTAATTTCGATAACATAATTCCAGCAGCAGCTCGGTCACTCACTCCTTGAAAGTTCTTGGCTTCAACAGACCGTGGCTTAAGAGGTAGCCCGAAACCGAGTAACAGCATCTTCAGGGTCGTAATTGGGGACTGACTTGTTATAGCTCAATCCATTATGAAGCGATTCTAGTTAAATTACTTACCATTTATAAAATCAAGAAAATACAGAAGATACCTTATTTTTACACTACTCCAAAGTCAGAACTAGTCTACTGAATTCCATAAAGAAGTGTTTATATATATATATATATATATATATATATATATATTATATATATATATATATATATATATATATATATATATATTTCTCTCCCCTCAGCTTCCCTTCTACTGCCCCTACGATACAATTAACCCCCTATACACAGCGGGAGTCGCCGTTAGTGTTACCTTTTGAGTGCCATTACATTTTTTAGCTGTCCTGGGTGTACAATTTATCCACGAAGTAGGCTACACTCCTTAGCATTCACAGGATTTTATACACTATAATTAAAATCGACTCTACTTTGTGATCACCAAACTTGGTCCAAATCTCTATTTTAGTATTTGAGTAATTCTGCTAACAGACAAAGCGACAAACAAAGAGGGGTGAAACATACTCTCCTTGTCGAAGAGAATTAATGGGCATTCCCACTGTCACATGATATAATTATATAAAAGGTATCCATGTATCTTACCATCTCTTCTGCCCTAACAATAATTTCAGACTCTTAGTTGAAGCCGACTTCCAACTGGGATGGGAAGCTTCGTAGCAACTTTCCCTTAGCGACTATTTTGCGCATTTCATCTTAATCTTACACATGATAATTGTTTTAATATCGGTACATTCTTCATCAATCACAATCGAGAGGATACCGCGGTGTAATGTGCAAAAGTTATCTTCTTGAAATATAGAAAAGATACTGAGAAGATGTCAAGTTGGTGACACTCGCTTAAAAGAAAAAAAAAAGTTACAAATTCATCTAAACAACAAGGCCTTTTATCTCTCTGATCATCTCTTCTAGCCTAACAATAGCAAATTTCCCCCTAGAACTGATTTCAAAGTCCCCTCCGCTCTATGATGGGCGAGGAGGCGTTGTCGCATACCTGATATCACCAATCTCACACCTGTTACAAGTGTTGGGGCAGGTGTAACATTCTTTACCCCTGTCCCCCGCCCCTCTCTCTCTCACACCTGTTACAAGTGTTGGGGCAGGTGCGACATTCTCTACACCTGTCCTGCCCCCCCCCTCTCTCCCTCCCTGTGTGTGTGTGTGTGTGTGTGTGTGTGTGTGTGTGTGTGAGAGAGAGAGAGAGAGAGAGAGAGAGAGAGAGAGAGAGAGAGAGAGAGAGAGAGAGGCGCCCCGCTGAGCTCCATTACTGCACCCCACACTCCAGGCCTCCACTCCACCCAGGGGGTCCCGTGGGGGGTGGGGGTGGGGGGGGCAGTGAAAGAGGGGAGCGGAGAGGGGAAGAGGGGAGTGGAATGGGGAAGAGGGGAGCGGAGAGGGGAAGAGGGGAGCGGAGTGGGGAAGAGTGGAATGGAGAGGGGAAGAGGGGTGTGGAAAGAGGGAATGGGGAGTGAAAATGTGAAATGGGGAATACTGTAGAATGGGTATGGGAGGAATGATAAAGGAAACAGAGGACTGGGAAGGGAAACTGGGGGTTGGTCGAGGAAAAGGGGGAACTGAAAATGGGAAGAGGGGGTTGGAAAGGGAAGAGGGGGGAGGGAAGTGGTGCAGAGGGGGCGTGGAGATAGGAAAGGGGAGTGTAAAGTGGCGATTGTAAAAAAGGATGATGAGAGAAAAGGGAAGAGGTGTAGGGGAATTGGGAGGACTGGAACATGGATATGACTTGTGAAAAGGGGAGGTGGGATGGGGAAGAGGGGAGCGAGCAAGGGAAGAGGAAAATGGGGAGGGGAAAGGAAAGTGGTGGGGGAACAGAAGAGTGGGAGGGGGTAGTAGGAGGAAGTGGTCAGTGAGAGAGGGAGGGGAAAATGGAAAGAATAAGCGAAGTGTAGAAAGAGTGAATAAGAAGCGGCAGAATTGATGTATGACGAAGGAAGGAGTAAGAAAAGGAGAGTAAGAGTAGAGAAGAAATGAGTAGAAGAGGTGGAAACGAAAAAGGAAAGAATATGAGGGAAGGGAACGAGGGAAATCCATCAATGATACAGATGTGACAAGCCCCTAAACCGAAATTCAATACATAATACGAGAGTAAATGGGGACAGCATAGCGGAGGCCTGCAGATATGGAGACAAAGAACAGAGGATTGAGTTAGAATGGCAGTGAGAAATACAAAGAGCATGTAAGAGTGGCGACGGAATAAATATAAACAGAAGATGGAATTATAAAAGATAAGAGAAACGACAAAGGGGACCATAAATGTAAGTTAAGAGATAAAGTATGAGAAATGGATTTTACACACAGGGCACAAGGACTCGGTGAAACAGAACTACAACGGGGGAAACAGAGCTACAGGGAGGGAAATCAGCCGCTCTGAGTCTTAACAGCATGAGGCAATATGTAAGCAAATGAGTTACGACCACAGCCCAACTAATGCAGTCAGGACAGGGGAAAAAAAGACAGGGAGAAACTTGCAACTGAAGGGAGGAAAGAGGAAAATAAAGGGAATATAACTATGGAAAAGGGGAAAAAAAATAGTTTGAAAATGAACAAACTGGACACAAGGGTGAGGAAGGAGGAAAAAAGAAACACAAATACAGGACAAGGATAAGAGTGTAAAAAAAAATGAGAGAGAGAGAGAGAGAGAGAGAGTGGGACTGGAAAAGAGTTGGGTAAAGGGAGAGAGGGGACAGGAGAGGGTAAGAAAAATGAGAAGAGAGGCAAATAAGGAAGAGAAAGAGGAAGGGGCGATGAAGGAAGAAACTGAACGCTTAAAGCAGGAGCAGGAAAAAGAGCAAAGTCCAAATATATATATAGTCGTGTCAGAGGAGAGGGGAAGAATGAAAAAAGGAGAAAAGAGAAGCAAATACGGAAGGGAAAGTGGGGAAAATCAAGAACAAACTGAACATGAAAGCCAGAAACAGGAAAAGAGCAAAGTACAAATATGAATGGTAGTGGCAGGGGAAAGAGGGCGAAGAGAAAGAAGGAATAAATGGAAAGAAATGAAAAAAAAAATGAGATGAAAGGAAGGGGGGAAGGAAGCAGGGTACAGGAGAGAGGGTGAATGAAAATAAAAATAACAGAGGGGAGAAAAGTAGGTACGGTAGATAAAATTAAAGGAATGGAGGAGGGAGGAAGGGAGAAAGGAAAGGAGGAAAGATGATGAAAGGGGGGGGGGGAGGAAAGGAAGCAGGGTAAATAAAGGAGTGAGAATGAAAGAAAATAAAGGATGACAGGGGGAGAAGAGTACATGTAAGATTCAAGGAAAGGAAGAGGAGGGGAGGAAAAGGGAAGAGAGGGAAAGATGATGAATGGAGAGGAGATGAGGTGAAAGTGAAAATAAGAACTGAAGGAAGAAATAAAGGATGAGAGGGGCGAAGATGAAAGGAAATAAAGGATGAGAGGGGCGAAGATGAAAGGAAATAAAGGATGAGAGGGGCGAATAGGAAAGGAAATAAAGGATGAGAGGGAAGAGTGGGAAAGCAATGAAAGAATGAGAGGGGTGAAAAGGACGTGAAAGAAAGGATGAGAGGGGCGAAAGGAGAACAAAAAGGATGAAATAAAAGGTATCAATGAAAGGTGGGGAGAATGGATGGTAGGGAAGGAAGGGGGAGAGGATGAAAGGAGAGAAGAAAGAGAAAGCTGAATAAACGAGTAAAGGGATGGTGGGAGGATGACAGGAATGAATATGAAAGGAGAGGAAAGATGATTATGGTGGATACAGGATGAAAAGATGGGAATGATGATGAAAGGATAAGATGAGAGAGTGGAGTGAGGATGAAAGGAGAGGAAAGAGGATGCAGGAGACTGTAAAAAGGAAGAGAGGATGAAAGAAAAGAGTGAAAGAAGAAAATTGATGAAAGAAGGGCGGAAAGAATGATAGGGGAAGCAAAAGAATGAATGGAGAAGAAAGGAGACGAAAGGAGAAGAGGACGAAAGAAGAAAGGAGACGAGAGGGTATGAAAGGAATGGCAAAGGGATAAGTGAGAGAGGAATGAGGGAAGCGACAAAAAAAAAAGTGAAATTAAGAAAAAAAAAGTGAAATGAAAGAAGTACAAAGTTGACAGAAAATGGAATGGTAATGAGAGAGAGAGAGAGAGAGAGAGAGAGAGAGAGAGAGAGAGAGGATAGGGGAGAGCTGATGGGGTTTGCCAAGGCTTACCGCGGGATGAAAGAGATTTAAACATGGATAGACGAGGCTTGCAGGGAAATGAAGAGGGTTGGAAGATTAAAGAGAAGAGAGGAGGGAGAGGGAGGGGGAGGAAGAGGAGGAGGGAGAAGGAGAGGAGGAGGGAGATGGAGAGGGGAGGAGGAGGGACATGGATAGGAAGAGATTGAGGGAAAGAATGAGGAAGAGTCAGGGAAAGAGAAGAGTGAGGGAAAGGGAGAGAGTGAGGGGGAGAGAGGGTTGAAAATGCCAGAGTGAAGGGCAGAGGGAAAATGAAAAGGATATGGTGTTGAAAGTAGGGAGAATTAAGATCAATGTGCGGTTAACGAGAAAACATATATAATGAAAGTGAAGATAGAAGGGGTGGGGGGAATGAGAAGAAGAGGGGAAAAAAATTGTTTACGAAAAGGGCATAGAGAGAATGTTCAGGACACAGGTCAACATTTTTCTTGTTTGGTTAAGGAAAAGGTGAGTTTAAAGAAAGTGTATGAAGAAGTATGTAATGAAGGAAAAGTATGTGTGAAAAGAAAACGGAGATGATATAAGATTTAAAAAAAAATACACGGAGATACAAGGAAGAGGAGAGGACGTCAAGAAAGAATAAGAAATGTGTTCATAGTAATTAAGGAAATGTAGGATGAATATTTGTCTTTTCTCTCCTTAAATTTTGTTTCTGACACTTTTTTTCTCCTCTTTTTGTACTTGAGTTTCATTTGTTGTTTTCCTATTAATTTCTACTTACTAACTCTCCTTTACTGGCACAATTCTACCATGAACATCCCCTCCTTTACTCTCACTTCTCTTACTTTATTTCTTGACGTCCATTTCAACCAAGTTATCTTCCTATCCAAAATAAACCATTCAAACATATCCATCTACTCCCCTAACTTTCTTCCCACTAACTTCGAAACCCCCTTTTTTAGTCTTGATTTTTTCCTTTAACTTTCAAACTTTTTTTACCCTTTCACCGTTTAACTAATTTCTCCAGTCGTGAACGTCTTGATATTCCTCTCTTAAGGGATGGGTAAGTTAAGGAAAGTGGGGTTAGGGAAAAGGTGTTTAAAAGAGGTAAGAAAAATTTTTAGGGAATGGAAACGAGTGGACAGAACGAAGGAAATGGTAGAAACGTTAAGAAGAGGAAAAGGAAACAAAAAGGGAGAGATATTATGAAAGGGAAGCAGAATAGAAGGATGAAATATATATTGGAAGAGAGATAATATAAGAAGAGGTAGGGAATGATTTGTGATATTATAAAGGGAAAGATTAGGAACTTCTGACGAAATAATAGAAGTAAAGACACGGGACGAGTTACTGATAGGTGGGGAAAATGAAAGGCAAGGAAAATTATCGACAGGAAGATGCTAAGAAAAAAAGCTACCGAAAAGATAGGAAAACTGAAGGTGGGAAAAGGAAAACTATGGACAGGAAAGGAGAGGTAAAGATAAGAAATGAGAGATGATGAAAGAACATGACAACTAGGGAAGAACAGAAACTATATCCCTTTTACTGCGATACCATTTGTGCTGACTCAAAGTTACTTTCTTCAGATTAGGGGACTATTTTTGAAATGGAGGAATCAGAAATATTATGCTTCATTAACCACGTCACTACTAAATGCCCTTCATAAACTGCATAAAATAGTCTGGTGGTAACAAGAATTATAATATCAAGTCGTAACTGTACTGCAGTGGTTAAATAAAGGAAAAAAAAAATAACTTTCTTACCATGCTGCCATGGTTAAAAATGAATAATGGAAAGACAAGTTAACTCTCTCATGGTTGTTACTTCACCGTTTTATTTCAACCAAAGTCAGACGATTTTACTCGTGGTAGCCTGCGGGTGTTAATACCATGACCATTAACTCTCACATGGTTGCATCTTCTCTTTTTCAGCAAACGTCAAACGATTTTCATGAGAGAGTCACAGGAATAATGTTAAAACCACCATCAACAACCCTCCCATACTCCCAGCTTCTCTACCTCTTCACCACCTCTAAAGCCAAACTATTTTACTTTTTTCCAGGTGATAGTGAGACCCAGGAGCCTGAGTTTTTTAAAGACACCACACGATTTTCTCCTGGTGAGTGAGTCCTATGAGCCGGAAAGTGTTAAGGAAGGGATGAGCCGAGTTAAGGAGAGGTAAGAAGAGTTAGGGAAAGGGAGCACTTGAGTCCCTGAGTGGGGCGCCAAACGGATTGTCAAGGGATTCAAAGCCCCTGAAAGTTAAGGAAAGAATCTACGGGTCTGACCTGGCGTAGGTGAGGAAAGCAGGAGGGAAGGAGGGAAACAGGGAGGAGAAAGGGATGGAGGGAAGCAGGGAGGAGAGATGAATGAAGAGATGGAGGGAAGCTGTTTTGTTCATCTTTGGCAGGATCTGTACTTGTGAAGATTTTTATTTTCATTTTTTTTTTGAGGGGGGGGGGTAGGTACACGGCTGCAAAGTTCAAAACGGATCCAATTCCTTTACTCCTCTTACTCCGATGATGTATTTTTCATTTCACTCAGGCTACCACTGGACGAAAATATTCAACACTGTACAGACCTCTAGTAGTGAAGGTGATCAGGAAGGTTACCTCTCTCTCTCTCTCTCTCTGGTAATAGCAAGAATGAAATAAGGAGACGTCCTCGGGTTCATGGGGTTAAAGGAATGAATTACCTGCCAATTACCTGCTACTGATACCTGATTATTGTAAAAATTTATTAAGATCCTTTGCCAGCACTTACCTGGGCCTTCGTGTAATTTCTATACGTGAAAAATACCTTAAGTCCTAATCCCGTACGATGACAAATGCAACTTTTAAACGATACAGTACACGAAGAAACAGTAATTTCGAGAATAATAGTAATCCTCTGTTTCCCTTTCCCCTCCCTCGCTCCCTTCCTTCCTCCCACTCCTCCACCCTTATTAAGTTTCCTCTCCCTCTCCAATTTCTAGCCCTTAACGACTCGACCCTCCCCCTTCCAATATATGAATCCTTATGAAGTGTACCGTAACTACAATACATCCTTATACAATGAGTACAATCATCGTGCATCTCTCTCTCTCTCTCTCTCTCTCCCCTACCGTAACCTCCCTCCATCATTTGCAACCCTTACACACTCCCTTAACCCCCTACACCTGCCACCTACCACAACCCCTATCCTAAAACTGTACCCTTACCCCCTCCCTCAACCCCTACCCATATCCGTTCAACCTACCCTTACCCCAATCAACCCCTACCTCTTCCCTCTCTCAACCCCTATCCTTACATCCTCCCTTACCCCCTACCTTTATTTACCCTCTCTCTCAACCCCTACCCTTATCCCGTCCTTCAGTCCCTACCTTTAACTCCTCCCTCAACCCACTACCCTCCTCCTCACTCAACCCCCACCAGCTGTTACGCCTATCCCACTCTCCCTCCTAGACTCTCCCCTCCCACTGAAGCAGCCTTTGTAATTCCCAAGGCGTGAGTGTGTAGCAGATAAAATAAAAATTAGTCCATGCGTCGTGGAAATAAATAAATAGCTTCCCCTCACTATCGATTCCCCAACTCCTACACATTCGTCCTTCCCTCGTTTTCCAATGAAGTGGAGTTTATAATTCTCTAATGCAATGTACCGCACTTAATGTAGCGTTGATAATATAGTCACGGGAAAAGCCTAAATACAACCCCTCCTCCTATGGCCTCCCCCTTTCCCCTGATCGCCTAAATACTCTTTCTTCTTCCCCTCCTCTTCCCTCCTTGAGTCTCATTTCATTCACGACTGTACGGTGCTTACGATGGACAGTAAAACAGTCGTCGTGGAAATAATCTGCATAATTCCCCATCCCCGTCGATTCCCTTCCTACCACAACCCACATTCCCATCCTCTCCCCACCCCCAATGAGCCGGGTCTGTATTTCCCCGATGAACTGTACGGTACTTACAATATATGCTAAAACAATCGCTGGGGAAATAATCCAGATAAAAACCATCTTCCTGTCGATCCTCCTCCTCCTCCTCCTCCTCTCTCAACCCTTACGCTTAGCCCTCTCTCCTCCCCTTCCTCCTTATGGGCTGAGTTTTTATTCTTTTATTAAATTTACGCGGCTTATAACACATGCTAGAACAACGGTACCGGAAATAATCATCATATATAACACTTTCCCCACTTAAAGCCTTACTACTATTACCCCTCCTTCAAAATTTACCCTGTGCCTCCTTTCCCTTCCTCTGAGTTTCATTTTAATTTCGTTTATGAAGTGAACAGTACTATGATCATAACAGATGGTAATACAATCGTGCTCCCTCAACCCCTACCCAGCCATCAAACCCTACCCTACCCCTCCCTCAACCCCAACCCCCTCAATCTTTCCATACCCAACGTAACCTCTACCTCTCCAGTCCCTGCCCTACCCCTTCCTTAGTACTTACCCTTCTCAAACCATACCCTATCCCTTCCCCAATACCAACCCCTCCCTTAACAACCATCCTTCCCAATCCCACCTCTCCCTCAACCCCTATCCCCACCCTCAACAGCTTACCCCTCTAACCCCTACCTGTCTCCTACTTCTTACCCTACCTCTGCCACATTCCCTACCCCTCCTCAACCCCCACATCTCCGTCAACCCCTCCCTCAACACCTATCCCAGCCCACCCCCTCCTCACTCCCATCCCAATGAGCCCGAGTCTGTAATTCCCGAAGCTTGTAATTCAATATATGAGTCCCTGGCAAGTTACAAGGGAGGCTGGAGAACTGTGTGAAATTGGAGCGGAGTGAGTAGAGTGGAGGAGCCGGCGTGGAATTGGGTGTGCACAGGAGCATAAAACTGGGTATAAGGAGGATAAGTAGGAAGAGAGTTAGGAGGAAGGAGAGAGAGAGAGGGAAGCTGAGAGAAAGGGAGGGGAAACTGTGCGAGGGAGAATGTGAGGAAAATGAGACCGGGGGAATGTGAGGGAAAGAGAGTGAGGCTTGGAAAAAAAAAAGTGGGTAATGAAAGTGACAGACTGGAAGAGAGGGAGGAAAGGAAATAAAGAGGGACAGGGAGCATGTGAGGAAGGGGAAGTGAAACAGGGAGACAAGCGGGGAAAGGAAGTGACTGTAAGAGTGGAAAAAAGGGAGAGAAAGAGAGACAGGGAGGAAGGCAGGGAAAGAAAGGACAGGGCGGGATGAGGCGAGGGAGAGAAAGTGAAATCATGAGAAGAGGAGAAAAGTGGGGGAAGATATGGTACCTCGAGGAGACACAGAAAGGGAGGAAAAGAAGGCCACCACGAGAAGGAAAAGGGAAGGAATGCTGTAAGTCTAGCAATAAAGGGAGGGAGAGAAAAACTGTGCGAGGGATAAAAGGAGAGCAACGAGAGACTGGAAGAAAGAATAAGGAGGCAAAGAGAGCGAGGGTTTGAGAGAAAAAGTGAGTGAGAAAGAGAGGGGTAAGGAAAATGAGATCGTTAGAGGAGCAGCTATGGTGGGAATACGAAAAAATGAGAAAGGGAGGGAAAGACAAATTTAGTGAGAGAGAGAGAGAGAGAGAGAGAGAGAGAAATAAAGGGGACCCAGACTGTGAGATAACAAGGATGGAAAACAACGAGGAAAAAAGACAGGGAAAAAAAGAGCAAGGAGGAAAAATAGGCATAAAAGTAAGAAGCAGAAGGAAAAGAGGGAGAAAGTGAGAAAATGTTAGGGAATAAAATTAAAACCGAGAATAAAAAAAAGAAAGGGGGAGCGAAGGAGAAAGGAAGGAAGTGACCAAAATTAAAAGAAAAAGAAAAAAGGGAAATGAGCAAGAACCACGGACTGTGAAAAAGGGAGGAGGAGAGGGAGAGTAAATGAGACTGGGAGACAAAGTGACGAGAATACGAGAGAGAGCGATAAGAGTGAGCGAGGAAAAGACGGGAATACATTAAGTAGGAGAGAAAGATAAAATAATGAATATCTGAGAGAGAGAGAGAGAGAGAGAGAGAGAGAGAGAGAGAGAGACCCGCACTCAGAGGTAGGTATTTCAACAGTAAACAGGTGTGGGAGGACGCAAACAGGCTGGTCAGGTAAAAATAACTTTAGTACTAACTCCTTCCTTCCATTTTTTTTTCAATGTATTTCTTAACACGGCCAAACAATTTTACAATATTCAGTTTAAGGAAGATTTTTCAGGCTATATGGGGAAAGAAAGTGGGATTACTTGACTCCATCTACTCTCTCTCTGTTGAATTTGGCTCCTTCACTACTTCTTTATTTTTCCTTCCCATGTTGAATAAAATCGTCTTGATGCAACATGAATATATATAAAAAAAGAAGACGCTATTTTAGTGGGTGGATTAAGGTAGGTATTGTCATACGAAGTATTACAGTTGTCAGGATAAGAAGATACAGAAAGAGAAACAAAATCTTATAAATAAACATCAAGGAAGTTGCATAACCCATCAAAGTACACACAAACACACACGCATATAAAAAGGACACACACACTCACACACACACACACACACACACACACACACACACACACACACACACACACACACACAAAGTAAACAGAAGGAGGGACGTTAAAGGAAACAAATATAAGAAGGAAGCCAATGAAACTGTTTAATTGGAAGTGCCTGAGGGAAGGAGAGACTGAGGGTGATTAACTAAATTGGCAGCGGGAATGAGTTAGTGAGTGGGGGAAGGAGAAAGCAGCGTATTGCATTAAAGGAAAGGAAAATAAGACGAAGGGAACGATATGACGGAATGAGCAAACACAAATATGTAAAGTATAAATAATGCACATAAATACATAAACAAACTGAATCATATACACATCAAAACCAAGGTACACACACACACATGCTGACAAACATACAGTACACATACACAATCACAAACATACATGATACATACACATGCTGCAAAGCTTATATTCACACATACTGCATATACGAAAATCATGGTACATATGTATATATGCGATGTTGAACACACACACACACACACACACACACACACACACACACACACACACACACACACACACACACACACACATCAACAAGCATACAATCCTCCACGAGCTCACAAACCTCCGCACCTCGTCACATCCACAGATATGTCCCTCCCTCACTCCCTCCCTCTCTCTCTCTCTCTCTCTCTATCTAATAAAACCCCCTCCCAATTCATACCACTACGCTCGGAGCACCGCACAAGCGCAACACATTAAAAACGAGAAAGCATAACCCCTCCCCAGCAACACACACACACACACACACACACACACACACACACACACACACACACACACACAATAAAACCAGCCTCTCAACTCATACCATCAGCGCCCTACACCTCACACGCCTCACCTCGAGAAGTCATCACCACACCAGGCCTATAAACCACACCCATCTACACCCACAAGCACACCTGTTTGCCTGCCAAGGGGCGTGGAGATCGTAGCTATGAGTATGGGCATGTGATTTTACGGGGATTTATGAGAAAAGTCTGAGAAAACATAGACGGACAGACAAAGCACATGTATAAGACAGGAATAATAAAAAAAAAAAAATCTAAACTCAAAATAATAATAATAACACCATATAAAACAAGGATCAACAGAAAACAGTTTACATATACGAGTACAGACATTAATATGGACAAAATACACAGAAAAAGCTTTAGGATTTATATAACAAACAGACGTGCACATTACAAACTTTAAGAACGCAAGTGAATGTCAAATTTGGGCACTGGTACAAAAACTTCTCAAATCACATATAAAGACAGACTACAAAGGATGAACAAATAATAAGAATACAGACCAGGAATAACTGTTCGAGAATGGGACACCCGGAGATTAATACATCGTACCCTAAAACACACACAAAAACTGATAACATGAAAGCAAAACGAGCAATGAGAAGAAATATCAACACTAAGCTCTAGACACGCCATGGATAATCAGAGGCAAAACAGCAAAACCAACTAATGATTAACGTAAAGGAAACACTGACCACGATCTCCTTACCCACACTAAACTGAGAGCTGATGCTTGAACAAAAAATCTGGGAAAATAAAGAAGGGATAATGCACAGAAATGAAGGCCAAAAATAATATGGTAAACAGATAGGCAAGTACTGTGATAAATTATAAGGAAATGCCAAGGAAGTGTATAATATATAAATAGATAGGCGGATAGATAGGTAAAAAGATAGATAGATACTCAGATCCAGAACGGCTGAACAAATTTATACGAATCTTGTAGCAAAATATCAAAGTTGACAGGCTGGATGACGATACATCCAACTCGCTCTCTCTCTCTCTCTCTCTCTCTCTCTCTCTCTCTCCATCAAGCTAGCAGAGGGGTGTTTGACAAGGATTCTCTGAAACACACACACACACACACACACACACCATTCTCTCTCTCTCTCTCTCTCTCTCTCTCTCTGTCCATTTCACGCTGGTCGGCGGGATGATGTCAGGCGGGTTTGTTTACTAGGACGCGTTGTGGGCCTCGCTTGTGGCTCTCGGGATGGGATGGAGGGATGGATAGGCCCCGCTGATTGCAGGACAGGATTGGAGGGAAGGATTGGGGGCGTGGGGAAAGACAGAGGATGGTGTACTGGAGTGAAGCTGGAAGGAAAAAGCGATGGACGGAAAAAATGGTGAGAAGAGTGAGAAAATTAAGAACACTGGAAGACGAAAAAAGGGATGGGATGGAGGGATGGATAGGCCCCGCTGATTCCACGACAGAATTGGAAGGAAGGATGAGCGACGTGAGGGAAGATGACACTCGAGGGATGGATGGTACAGTGGAGGGATGATGTTGAAAGGAAGAGAGCTGGAGGGAAAACTGGAGGGAAAGATGACGGACTGGAGGGATGAAGTTGATGTGAAGAATGAAGGAAAGTGGAAGGACATTGAGGTAGGGCAGAATTCGATAGAAGAATGAGAGAATGAATCAATGAGGGAAAACTTGGAAGTCAGGAATAATGGACTGGGGGGAAAAATATTAAAGAAAAAAATAATGCAGAAGGTGAGGAGTGAAGGGTTGAATTGGCTGATGGGAGGATTGATGTGTGGAAATGAAGGGATGAAGCTGGAATGAAGACATCTGGAGGGGAGAACTGTGGGGAAAGATGACAAAATGATGGGAGGAATGTTGGATGACAGAAGTGGAAGGAATGGAGAGGGAATTAAGGATAGAAAATTGTAAACTGAAACTGGAGAGATGAAGGTGGAAAGAAAACTACAGTGGGGAAGGAGCAGAGTGAGGAAACTGGAAGAAAGCTGGAAGGTAGAATTTGAAGGATGAAGGACTGAAGGAAGGTGTGAAGGAGAATACAACTGGAGAGAAGCTGGAAAGAAGATTTTTATGGGGATGGAGTGGAGAAAAGGAACTGAAGGGAAGAAAGCTGGAAGGCAGAACTGGAAGGAAGGATGAGGGACTGAAGGGGGACAATTTTGGGGATAGAACTGGAAAGAATAAGTTCGAAGGAAGAATTTTGGAAAGTAGGAAAGGAGAGCGAGGTGAGGGATTGGAGGGGGTGAACAGAGGGAGGGTGGGGACAATAGGAAGGAAAAAAAAAAGTATAAACGATAATAGGAGAGGGAGGGGAAGCGTGAAAGAAAGTATGAATAATGGGAAAGAAGGGTGGAGGATAAATGACGGGACGGAGGGAGAGGAAAAAACAGGGAAGGGGAGAGAATTACTTGTGGTGGCTTGGGGGGAAAGGAGGAGGACGAGAGGTGGAAGGTATAATATCCGAGGGTGATAGACGATGTACAAAGACTGTGAAGGAATCGACAGACTGGTGAATGGGAAAATAAGAGAGGTGGGTAGATACAAAATAAAATGAAGTACGGAGAAGAAAGACTTACGGGGCAGAGAAGAGGGAAGAATTACAGGAGGAGGAGGAGGAGAAGGAGACGAGGGTAGGGAGGAAGAATGAGAATGAAAGAGAGAAGGTTATAAGAACAAAATCAGAAGCAAGAGTATGGACTGGCAATGGCCAAAAGGAGCAGGTTCAATGGACTACACACACACACACACACACACACACACACACACACACACACACACACACACACACACACACACACACATTTTTCAAAGTGGGATGAGGCACCTTGACTGAAGGGGGAAGCTAGAAGTATAAAAATATGTGATATGGAAGAATTGAAAAATTATTGTAAAAGTGAGGAGAAAACAGAAGGGATGCCATGTGTGAAAGAAGTGAAGTGAGAGGTGGAGGTTGGGGGAAACCTGGAAGTGTTCTAGCTTGTGGCTCGACCGATATGAAGGGAAAGTAATAACAGAAAGCGTGGTAGGGATGAACAAAGGAAAAGAGGAGCTGAACATGAAATAAATGAGGGACGGGATGGAAAGCACGAGAAAAAAAAAAGACGAGAGGACCGGAAAACAGGAGGAAAATGAGTAGAAGGATGGAAAGTTAAGACAAAAAGGGAGGAGAAGAATGGAAGACATGATATAAATAATAAGTGGAAGAGCAAATAATAAAGAAGGGAGAGAGGTGCGGATGACGTGAGATAAATGAGGGACGAGATGGACAGTATGACAAACAGGAAAAGACACATGAGGGAAATTAATGTGAGCTGCAGGAGGACAACAGGAAGGTAAGATTGTGACTGGATGAATGATGGACCAAGGGAAGATGAAGGGGAACAGAAGGAAAGGAGTAAAAAAAAAAAATGACTTGGAGAGATCTTGATGTAAAACAGGGAATGAAACTGGATGGCTGAGGGATACAAGGAAGGACAAACAGACGGAAGTGGGAGAGAACAAAGACTGAAGAGATACAGGTGTAAAATGAGGAAAGGAACTGGAAGACCTATGGATAGGGGGAAGAAGGGCTATACAGGAGGAAATGCGTAAAAGAGGATGAAGATTACAGGTAAGAAGATGTAAAATGAGGAAAGTAAGATATGTTGAAAGACTAAAAGAGGATAAAGACTGAAAGACGAAGAGACGTAGATTAAATAAGTTAAGTGGGGTAGATTGAAAGATAATGATGAAATTGAAGGATACAGGGGTGGGGGGGAGAGGTGGAACAGGGATTGAACTTAAAAGAAAATTAAAGGTGGAAAGGTGAAGATGCGTGAGGGAAACAAAAGCAGTGATGACAGAAGATAAGGATGAAAGGACCACGTGAAGGCAAAATATGACTGATAATATGATAAATGAGAGGAATGGAAGATAAGAGAGAAATAAACGCAGACGTGAATGAGGCAAAGGGTTACGAGGATATGAGAAGATGACTCAAGATGTGGGGGAGATGATGACAAGAAGTTAGAGGGAAAATAAAGATGAAGACCAATAAAGCAGCTAAAAAGGAAAGAGTAAGAGATGAAGGACTGATAAGGAAGGAGACAAGAAACGAGTAGCAAAAAAACGTACAAAATAAAGCACAGAAATCAATGAAAGAGGGTTGGATATTGGATGCAAAGGAAGGCAACAGGAAAAGAAAAATGAGAATGGGATAAGAAACAGGTGGATAAACTGTGAATGAAGAAAGAAATGTGAAATGCACAGAGAGAGAGAAGAAAGAGTAAAAGAAGATGAGAGGAGGAGGAACAGGAAGGCGTAATCAAGAGGAAGAAAATGAATAATTGGAGTGGATTTGGGGGACGGGGGGGAGGGGAGACGGAAAATGGTCCATGGGGGGTTGTAAATAAATAGATAAACAAATAAAATAAAGAAGGCTAACGTGCAATACATACCAGTATATGAGATAATTTAAAAGTAGAAAGTAAATGAAAGCACGAAAACAAAAAGCAACTTAAGTCCAGAGTAGGAAGGAAAAACTAAATACGCCTAAGTGAGAACAAGGGTGTCAACAGGAAAACGGCAATTATACTGTACAACTCTCTCTCTCTCTCTCTCTCTCTCTCTCTCTCTCTCTCTCTCTCTCTCAATAAATTTTACCTTGCCAGAGGACTTAGAACTACACTCCAAGGGATATACAACACACGAATAAAAACACATGATACAGACGACCGTAAATAAAACACAAGTATACAGAAACAAAAACACATAATACAACGGGAAAGTAAAATTAATATTGTTCACTAATTATGCGATGGACAAAACTAGTAAAAAAAATTTGAGATGAAAAAGATGATCAATATAAACTAAAAGGAAAACAGTGAGAGCAGACAAAACATGAAATTTGATTAATATTACTAGAAAGCGTGAAAAAAATGTCCACAAACTTTTAACATACGCAAAAAAAAAAAAAAAAAAAAAAGCGGCAACAACAGAAATGACGACGATAACGACGACGACACCACCACCACCACTATAATAATAATAATAATAATAATAATAATAATAATAATAGTAGTAGTAGTAGTAGTAGCAATAGTAGTAGTAGTAGTTGTTGTAAAAAAAAAAAAATAATAATAATAGTAATAATATCAACCCCAGGTAAAACTAACCTATAATGCCAGAGAAGCATTATTAACACGACTCATACTGTAACAGGTAAGCCAGGTGGGCACTAGAACGAGACACCTGGTGAGAAATACAAGGTCAACGTTTAAAGCCACACCTATAAACCCGCATACATAAAACCACACCACATAACCAAGATGAAACACACACATACTGAGAGAGAGAGAGAGAGAGAGAGAGAGAGAGAGAGAGAGAGAGAGAGAGAGAGAGAGAGAGAGAGCATACATACGGGATAAACAACACTAAACCAGCGCCAGACTTAAAGCGATTTCTGGGGTGGAGATGCCAAAAACCAAGCACGAAATCATGCCGCACACACACACACACACACACACACACACACACACACACACACACACACACACACACACACACACGAGATAAACAGCACTACCCCAGCAACAGAATACAAAACCACTACTAAAACTGATAACAAAAACCAAGCACATACTTAAGGAAAAATCGCACTCAAAAAAACGCACTCACAAAACACAGACACACACCCACAAAACACAAACGCACCCGCATAACACAGACACACACCCACAAAACACAGACACACACCCACAAAACACAAAAACACACCCACAAAACACAAAAACACACCCACAAAACACAAAAACACATCCACAAAACACAGACACACATCCACAAAATACACCCACAAAACAAAAACACACCCACAAAACACAGCACACTCACAAAACACAGAAACACACCCACAAAACACAGAAACACACCCACAAAACACAGAAACACACCCACAAAACACAGAAACACACCCACAAAACACAGAAACACCCACAAAACAGCCACACACGCATGGTACAAACAACAGTAAAGCAGTGGGAGAAAATAAAGTTATTTCTAAAACAAGTGAGGATGCCGCAAGACCAAAAAAAAAAAAAAAAAAAAAGGAAGAGACATACAGAACCACACACAAACACCCACAAGCGCACACACTCACACGAGATAACACTACACCAGCACTGAAAAATAGAGTGACTACTAAAACGGTGGTGACGTAAAACCAAACACAGACTTTGGCGAGACATAAAACTACACCACAGACACCCAGACACACAGAATAACAAAAAATCACATGAGACAAACACCAGTAAACCAGTGGGAGAAATCAAAACTTCTAAAACACCAACACGGAAAGGGGCATACAGAACCATACACAAACATCCGGAAGCACACATAGACACACTCACACATATGGGATAAACACCAGTAAAGCAGTAGGGGAAAATAAAGCGACTAGTAAAACGGCGGAGAGGCATAAAAGGAGATGAGTGCTGAGATAACCGGAATGGAGGACAGCGGACATAAAAGACGGTCGCGAGTACAAAACACGCCTCGACTCATTCTGCGGGTAATGAACCTAGACGGGGCTCAAAGGCGGGGAGAGAGAGAGGGAGGGAGGGGAGAGGAGCGGAGAGAGGGAGGGATGAGGGATAGAGGGGTGGAGAAAGGGAGGGAGGGATGAGGGATAGAGGGGTGGAGAAAGGGAGGGAGGATAGGCGGGTGGAGAAAAGGAGAAAGAGGTAAGGGGAGGAATGTTGGTTACAGAGATGAAGAAGGTTAGAGAGAGGAAGAGGAGTATAGAGACGGGGGTAAGAAGAAGTAGCAAGAGAGGAAGCACGGATGATGGAGAGGGAGGAATGAAGGGTAGAGGCAGGGAGGAAAGGGGGGGATAGAGGGGAGGAAAAGATGAGTAGAGAGAGGGTAAAGAGGGGGAGAAAAAGGGCAGAAAGACGAGAGCTGGAAAGGAAGTGAGGTGGAGAGAAGGAAAAGAGGAAGAGACAGGGAGGGAAAAAAGGCAGAAACAGGGAGGAAATAAGTAGAGAGGAGGAAGAAACAGGGCTACACAGAGAGAAGAAGCAGAGAAAGGGGTCTGGAATGTGAAGTTAGAGGGATGAAAGAAGGAGAGAGAGAGGAAACCGCCACAGACCTACTGGTGGTTCCGAGGCTGTTATAAGGAAGGCAACAATTAACTTCAACTAATCTATGCGTTAAAGCCTAGAATATTACAAAAAAAAAAGTGGAAAAAGTGAGAAAAAGATAGGGGGACGCTGGAAAAGGACTCTGCTGAACTGAAAGGGGGGGTTCAAGGAAGTGGATGAAGGAAATAACATAATAATTAAATCTAGGGGCCAAGATATAAAAAAAAAATGTAATGCATGACCTTATTTGACACAGAAGAAAGGACGATAGGATAAAAAAATGTACACAGGAAATGAGAAGTGAAGACCGTATAAAAACTGGATGAGGGAAGTGATGATAAGTAAATATGGGGAAAGAGAAGTGAAAAAAGGATATTAAACGAAAGGAAAAGGAAAGGACAGAAAAGACGATGGGATTAAGAAATGTGAAAAAGAGAGTAAAAGTGAAGAAGGGATAAAGGGGATGGGATAAGTGAGGCTAGAGTGAAGGCTGAGAGATGAGAGAGGACGAGGTGTAAGAGGGGATAATCTAGATGGGAAGGAGGGAGGGAAGGAGGAGGTTGGAGAGAGGAAGGAAGGAAGGGAGATGGAGGACGGAGGGAAGGAAGGGAGGAAGAGTGAAGGAAGTTGGGAAGAGGGAAGGAAGGGAGGATGAGGAAAGGAAGGGAGGAAGGAGTAGGCAGGAAAGGTGAGAAGAAGAACGGATGTGTAAAGGAGGAAGGAGTGGGGAGAAAGGAGGAAGGGCGGAAGGGGAATGGGAAGGAATGGTGTGGAAAGGAGAGGGGAAGGAGGATGAGTGGGGATGAAAGGGGGAGGGGAGGACAAGCAGGAGAAGGAATGGGAGTAGGATTGGGACTGAAGGAAGAAGAGAAGGAGGTGAAAGAGGAAATGGACTGAGCTGGGCGAAGAGAAGCGACGTCGGGAAGGCAGGTCAGGGGGAAGAGGAAGAAGAAAGCGAAAACCTACAACGGTGTCAAAGAGACGGAAGGACAATACAAACCAGAACATTATAAGGCAAGTAGAATGAAGATGAAAGACAACGAAAACACCCAGGGAACAAAGATAACTATTTAAATACTAGCAAGGTTTCCCCTACACCCACCAGGCATGAGTGCATGGGGTAAAAAAAAAAAAAAAATCACGAAGGAAACTTTCTAGGAATGCTAGAAAGCAGTACGTATTGAATATGAAATTACTGACCATGATCTCTTACCATACTACTACTACTAATTCTACCGAGTTTTTATATACTGCGCTCGTATTCGTTTATTCATGTACGTATGAGAGAGAGAGAGAGAGAGAGAGAGCGGTAGTCATATCATACCAATCCTCCCTGTCTGCCACCGACGTCAATGCCACTCACTCGTCACAGCCAGTCTAAACTCGCCCATACGCACACAGACCCCAAGGCCGATTCTCCCTCGCCAGGAATCCCGTGGTCGGAGGGTCCTATGTATTATCATTTGCGCGGCGTAAAAATGGCTGGAACTGGCATTTATAGACGGGATAAATAAGGAGAAAGAAAAAAAATACAGAGGAGGGAAGATGTGAGTGAGACGGTAAGGATGTTGTTTTTGCGGTGACTCGCCTATTTTACGATGCGAGGCAAGGCAGGGAGGGAAGGCAGGACAGGGAGGGAAGGCAGGGAAGGGAGCTGGGATGTACGGCGTTAATTGGGTTTCGCTGCTGCTGATTTGTCCTGTAAGAAGTCTGGACGATGACGATGAACTACTTTCTCGCATACTGAAAGGGTTAATTTTCACGAACCCACCAAATAGTAAGGCTTTCTTTGTTAGTCTTGACATCGTTACATTATTATACCCATTTCCAGACGCCACGTCATTAAGAGCGATGCAAGCTTATTACCTCCGCCAACCAAGTTCGAGGAGGTTATGTATTCATCCCTGTTTGTTTGTTGTCTGTCTACAAGATCTCAAAAAGTTATTTATGGATTTCAGTGATATTTGGTGGATATGTGGGGCATGAGCCAAGGAAGAATTGATTATATTCTGACGGTGATCTGGGTTGTCTGGTTTGGGCGTTGGCGGAGCTACGCGCGTTCTGAGTGCGCGCTTAACCTATCTTTTTCTTGTTCTTGATGAAAACATTTAAATAAATCATATGCCACCAATCTTACAACAATAAGGTTCACAGGGTGTACTTTCCTCATCCTTCATCACAATGCCAGCTCATCCCACCCAATGCTTCATCCTATATGCTTATTTCTTTACTTTCCTGACGCTTTCATTCTTGGAAGATACTTTGAAACGAACCTTCACCACACTCACATCACTAATCCTACGACACCCATTTTCACAGGCGCAGTTTCCTGTTCCAGCTTCACCGCTCACTAAAAATTTCAAGCTTATCCTACTCATTGCTTTTCTCACCAAGCCAGTTTCCTAAAGCTATTTGAAGGATTAATGGTGCGACGCAGGTCACGTGGTCGACGATCGCACTTGTTTTAGCTGTGGGAAAACCTCAGGCAGTGAATGGGAATTATGGTTAAGTGAAGACTTACTGGTAGATTCTACAAAAACTTCAGCGTTGTAAAAATACACAACGAAAATAGAACTTCATCTGTGTAACATCACTAATTTCGAGAACTCCTTTGACACACCATTAAAGCGGTAGTTTCATCATACAATTAACTGTATTCTCATCGACCAAAATAAAATGTTTTATAGGCAGTCAAGTAATAAATCCCAACACAACAGGATTAAAACAATTAATCCTCCAACAGTGTCATACCTCGCCATCACCATTAAACAAAATACACTTTACAAACACATTATTTAAATCCAGAGACGCTTGCAGTACGAAAAAAAAAAATATATATATATATATATCTTCCATCACTGTCATGCCGTGCTACCATCATCACACACCCTAATGACTGTACGAAACTGCCCCACCCCCAATTACCTGCATCCTCGTCTTGCAAACTACCTACCCATCCTGACAGGCGGAGGGGGTGGCAGTCACGTCATAGGGAGTCATTAACTGGGTCAATATTTTCGTTACCCAGAATAAATTACGCAATTATCAATAACTCTCGCTCGATATACCACTGCCAATTTCTTCTTCGTTCCTTACGTGAAATCTGGGGGAAAGTTCGTAAGCTTCGTAGGCGAGTTAAGAAACCTTATGGAAAAGAAACTGTCAACAAATTACCTAACGTCCAGTATACAATAAAACGTTTCAAACTATTACTCTACATAAAACAACTGTCTTCATCTGAAAATAAATACAACTATGAATATTAAGTTAAATAATTTCAAAGTGATTTATGCAGAATTTAAGCATGCTATAGGCCTGAATATATCGCCACTTCTCTCTGTCCCTTTACACGTTCCAAAAATCTTGTAAGGTGGGGAAGAAATGCTGCTAGTTTGGCCGTACAGTAGCCTAATTAGCCCAACTTCTTTATCGCGGCAAAGTTTTTAACAAGCACCAAACCTGCGCTTCTACCAGTCGACGTCTACGATGAGGTTTTTATTCATCATTTGGTAATTCATTTTTTCTGGCTACATCCAAACAATTTTACCCAATTTGAGAATGTCCTCTTATTGATAAAGGTGTATAATCTCAGTTAAATTCTACGGAACTATGATGCTATTTTCACCAAGTACTTTTGCAATCTCCAGACAATCTTATTCCACTCAGGGAAAAAAATCGTGCTTAGAGTAGTTGCCTTGCACTCCCCCTCACCCGGTACTCCTGTGAACGCTTGACTGGCGACGAATGAATACGCACAACAACAACCGCCAAGGGTGCCGTCAGCGGGTTGGTGGGGTGTGAATGAGCACTATGATTATCTCGCCCTCACACCTGTCTTTGCACTTCGTCACCATTAAAGGCTCACAGTAAGGCAGTGTGTAATGGAAAGAAAACAATGCACCTTAACCTCTTCGAAACGATTATAATTCTAGTTTACTTTTTTATAACTCCAAACGTTTCTTTTCAGCTCAACTTTTTCAATCTGGTGACGTAAGTTATTGTTTATTACTGCTATAACTAGGCTATTTTATTTACGTTAGGAAAAAGTCCCCAATTAGTATAGTGTCGAAGGAATCCCACATCTAACTCTTGCCTTCCGAAAAGCCTCTCCTAAACTGAGTAAAATCGTCTGGAGGTAGCAAGAAAAAATAAAAGCTTGAGGGAGTTAAAACATTTCCTCATAACTAAGGTATCATAAGAACTCTTCATAAACCCCTACAGCTGCGTGACAGTCTTTTATTTATGCTAACAAAGGATAGTTATAAGGTGCGCAGCTTAAGTCAGACCCCTCCCCCTCCCACCCACCCGTCGCTGTAAGTGGGTTAAAGACTGCTATTATGTACTGTACTGTAATAGGTTACTTGATGACTGCAGTTTGTCAAGTTACTATCCTTCTACTACAAAGATTCTTAAGAGTACCTAAAGGGTGAGAAGTGAAAGTGATTACAGTGCAGCAGTATCATTTGTGGCACTGAAAATAATGGTGATGGTTTGACTGAACGTAATTGTGATGATGGTAGTTACAAAGCAGATAATACTGTAGTGGAATATTTGTTCCTTAGTGATGGTGGTGGCTGTATTGCTCATAATGGTGTAGTGTAAATAACAACAGTGACATGGCTGTGGTGTTAATAGTGGTGATAATAGCACGGGAAGCAGATTAAAATGTCAATAATGATGGTGGTTGCAGTGGTGACGATGGTGGTTATACTGTGAATAGAGGTGTAGCAAAATGTCAGTAGCGATGGTGGTGTACTGTATGTCAGGCTTTACTGGTGTGGTAAATATGGTGATGATGGTGTCAGTTTAGGCATTTGTCGCGTAGTAATGGAAGCGATGTGGTAACTCTAAATGGAATATACCAACAAAATAAATTGCCAACAATCGACACACTTTAACAACTATGAACGCTACCACCACAACCACCACACCACCAACACCAAACCACCACCAGCACCACACCACACCATCACCACACCACCACAGACTCTAATACTTTGAATCTGATTGTCTTTTCCTATCTAATTCGTCCTACCTTCTGACAACTAAATTCAGCTTAAGTAAGGCCTCCGGTGTTGAAGAGGTTATTGAGGGCTGTGTATAACTCCTCCAGTTGTAAAAAAAAGTTAGAATGTATTACTATATTGAAAAATACATTCACAACCACAAAAAAACTACCGATCAAACAGAAAAATTCACACACACATACACACACACCGTCAACCAGAAAATACCATAAAACCTACAATGACAACAACAACCCACCTACCACAAACGTATCCCCGTCAACAACCACAACTCCTCAACCACAATACCAACCTCGATATTACCACAACAATACCAGGACACACACCAACAATATTAACTCCCACAAGCTACCACTCACTACCATACAACCTACCATCACAACACCAGGTCAATTAATACGAACAACCACTATATAAAGACCAAGCCTCGTCACTGTCACAGCAATACCAAGAGACACAATAGCAAAATTAACTACCACCCTGAACACATCTCCGCCAACCTGAGAAACACAATAAAAGCTGTAATGACAACAGCGGGTTAAGTACTACAAACATGGCCCCGTTAACAGCCATGACGCTTCCATCATAATACTAACATTCGCTGTCATCATTCACATCTCCCAGGATCACAACAACAACAATACTACCACCATCAACACTGAGGAGGAGGAGGAGGCTGTTTCACGTCATGCAGTCCCCTCTTTCTATGCCGAGGACTTTCGTAGGCACTTTACTTCTTGACCATCACCACAACATCAACTAATAACCAATTTAACCTCTTCCATCTCATGAAATACCTTTGTTATATTCTTTTCCCCAGGCGATTTTATTAAGGCCTTCATTCTTGAGATTGTACATAACCTTCAGTAACTCCTTCATTACCATGGGTCTCTCCTAAACTGAATAAAATAACCGGGGGAAACAAATGATCCACCAGGTTAAAAAGCTCTTCCAAAACACCTACCATATTGAACGCCTAAGCCGCAACACAACCACCAACTCATTAATATTACACCAAAACTGACTGCAACGCCACAAACACCACAACAACAAAATAACAACAAAAAACACAGGCAAATTGTACCCACCAATACATCACTTCCATATTTCAATCATCAGTATACACATACCACAACATATCATCACCACTAATAAAACAGCATCAGCATCAGCAGCAGCAACCAGTGCAACTTGCAACCGTATACTCAAAACCACTTAAACCTTAGCCACAAACACTGCCTACCACTAAACCGCAAACAACCACCACGCCACCAGCATCAAAACACCTACCACGAACATACCATCACTACCAGAACCACAACAGTAGCAGAATACCAGAACTACCACTAAAACACGTACCACAAACATACCATCAACACCATACCACCAACAGAGAGTAAACACATCAGAAAAACACCACCATTCATCACACAAAGAACCTCAATATATCAGCATCAAAACACTTTCCAGAAACGCCCAACACTACCACAACCACCACAAAGTTATGGCATCAGGAACAACAGCACCACAACAACCTTAGACAATCATCAAAACACCAACCAAAAACGTGCAACAGCATCCACAATCGCCAGCTCACAAATCGCCACCATCGAAACATCAACAGATCGCCATGGCAAGACTACCAAAACAACAACAATAACTACTACTACTACTAAACAAACACACATACCGGCACACACACACACACACACACACACACACACACACACACACACACACACACACACACACACACACACACCAAAACAACGACTATGCCACACCACCACCATCAAAGCTACCACAAACACATCCACCACCATGCCGTGACAAAACCACCACCCCAAACACAAAACCACCACAACAACAACTCCAGACATACCACCACAACTACCACACCAGCACCACCACAGGCCGGTACACGAACAAACCCTGCCATGTATTTTTATTTAACAGGTTCACGCTCGGACCAGAGGGGTGGGTTCCGGGCCGCTGCCTCGCCTAGTTTTGCGTAGTCCCGGCCTAAAAGTTAAAAGCTGGGTGAAGAAGGTCAAACGCGCACGGGAAAGCGCACGCACACACACACACACACACACACACACACACACACACACACACACACACACACAACCTGGCTGTATTTGTCGGCTTGCTGCATATGTGCCTAAATTAACAGGAAGTCATGAAACAATATCTGCTTTATTTTATCGACTTTATCGGCTACCAGCACAAAAAGTCTTGCAGGCTCAGAGGCTGGGGAATTCATACTTGTGTGTGTGTCTGAGGTGGAACATTTAGGGGCGACAAATGTATAGTGACAATCATCTCTACCTGGTGGAATACATTCTGAGAGGTATGGCTTCTGACTATACGTACGAAATAATTAACTTTTCAGCACGACGATGGTAC
Source organism: Coenobita brevimanus (assembly GCF_032717465.1). Lineage (NCBI taxonomy): Eukaryota > Metazoa > Arthropoda > Malacostraca > Decapoda > Coenobitidae > Coenobita > Coenobita brevimanus. Next base: position 39,060,511 of record NC_137063.1, read on the forward strand.
CACCTGGCAATTTTTCTTATGCTCAGACCTCTCGAGCTGGAGGAGTTACAGGTCTTCTATGTACATTTCTGCTGCAGTTCCTCACAATGAATAATGTCGCTCGATGACTGCAAGAAATGCATAATAAAAGACGTCGCACAATAACATACATCAGATGTCAACCTGAACTTCTGCTTTAATCAGCAATAAACACTGAATTCTGTGTTCACATATATTCCGACCAGGTCACGTCCTACTTAACGTGCCGGTGATACATAAAACATGAGGGCTGTGCATCCATGTTTAAAAAAATCCTGTATAAGTAGCTTTGAATTTTTGTAGCATTCAGTGTTTCAGTCAGCCCAGCACTCTGCCATTCTTGCTCTGCTCGGCCAGCTAGCACAAAAATTCATCCTCAGTCAACAGTAAAAAGGTTGCACATATGACGCCAGCAGCTGAAATTTCCACGAGTTTGAACATTCCTCTAAAATAACGTTTTGCAAACACTGAACATTTTGTATATATGTTTTTATTTTACCAATTAACACTGATGACGTCTTTCTCATTCCATTTCAGCTACCTACATTCTAATATAGTTGGCTTAGGAAAGGCTTTTTATATGTAGTGCTTAGGTATATATTTCATTAACCTATTCGACACCAAGCCGTTTTCCACGTTACACGAAATTGTCTGGAAGTAGCGAGGACAAACTTACAAGAACACGGGACTGAATTCAAGACGGCAACACCAAACTCCTTCAACTTTACAATGTCCTTGGGTATGGACGCACAAACAAACTTAAGATCTATTCTCAATCGTGGCTGTGATTTGTTTTTCATGGGAAGGAAATGAGAGCGTAAAGTCTTCCCATGTGTCTAAACTCTGTCCACTTTCAATAAATGTAAAACTGCCACCTCTACAATTTGAATGCTTAACTGAAACAAGATACAAAAACTATAATATGGTGCTAGTGACGAAGAAGTGCTATGAAACGGATGCAGAGCCATAGTATTTTCGTATTCTGACAGAGTTAAAGGAAAAAAGCTGCAAAAGAAGGAAAATATCTACCGAATCAAGATAAATGAATGTGATCGTTACGTATGTCTGATGAATCCCAATGGAGGTCAGTACAGGGGGGTGTGCCCGTCCTTCCAAAGAGAAATTCAATGGCAATAAGAGTATACAGACCAGGAATACTTTAATATATTGATATACTTGACATGTTTGTGCTATTCAGTGCTCGTGTCAGTTTTGCGATGGCCACTATCATTCTCTACTTTTCATATTCATTTGGGATGAGAGAGAGAGAGAGAGAGAGAGAGAGAGCAACTAATAAATTCCGACAACGTATAAAAAATCTATCTATTCCTTCTGCTCCTTCCCTCAGTTTCATTATTCATCCGTAGGTGATAACAAACTTAAGCTGTACACCACTCTAAAAGCTTAACAATATGAAAGCTTAAAACTACACAATACTGACAGGTGCTGTGCTTACATATCTGCGTCCCTCTACCTCCACTACTGTTTTGTCCACAGCTGAATAATCCATCCGTAATACATATGTTGTTTGTGCCCATGAGAGAGTGGGCATTTTGACAACTTTGATACAAAATAATAATGGCTCCTGTTTTATTAACTGAATCAACATTGTCCCCATCAATCTGATATCGTATTTTTTTCTATTATTTTTCCCGTCTCTAAGCTATTTTAAGTTACCTTAGGAAAGACTTACTGAACTGGAGGGGTTCTACACAGCCTTCACTAACCATTACACTGCAGGGCGTCTCACCTAAGTTAAAGAATGCCGTCTAGTGAAAGCAAAATAAAATAAACAAATAACGTTCTCGGGCTGAAAAAGTTAATCCCACAAACAGTATCCAATTTTACGAAGCCGAAAGAAACCCCGGCAATGAAAACACATCCTCTCCCCAAAAAAGTCACTGTATATTTTAATCCGGTCCCCCTCCACCAGTGTCCGTCGCAGCTGCATAATCCCGGCCTGATCAACATGGACTGGCGGGCCGAGTACTCGCGTAAACACACTCGTTGCACGCCAGCCAATCACCGGGGTCCAGGCCTAATTCCGTCATTGTCCTTGTCAAGAATTACACACAGGTGGAGCTACTGCCACCACTCGACCCAACGGCTTCTGTCTGTTACAATTTATTATATTTGCTGACAACTTTTTTTCTCCATTCAGCTGTTTGGTATTCACTTGTATCATAATTATACATTTCTATTCGACCGCGTATATCACTTCCTATTAATATATACATTTTTATTTGATCCAATGACATTCGACCGACAAAGTTCTATTTGTTATATTGTTATTTATGAATATCTGCTTTATATTCGACCAAATGACCTTACTTGCTGCATGGGTTTGTATTAACATCTAATACATACGATCAATACATGTCTTTTTTTTTTTATTATCATACATTAACTACAAATACCTGAAGCATCGCCCAATTTCCTTCTGTTCACCACCATAAATAATAAATCATACTTTTATCCTAACTGTACGATTTAACAAAGTATTACTTCCCGTAATTACTTGTTTCAAATTAACTCTACGGATAAGAAAACAATTAAAGTAGTCTACACCATCTCCAAATATCCGCTGCCAACAATTACCTACACACTACAGATACCCAACAACACCGAAGCGATATCACACAAACGCCAAACTCAATGAAATCTCAAAACTTATCATCATTCACCCAAGTCAATGTGTGTCCCTCGCCCACTTTATCTCAATTCAATTTCCAGCGACAGTGCATTAACCGCATGTTGAAAACTTTGATAAATTTGTCACTCCGCTCAAAAACCTCCACCCCACATCCTGCCATCTCCCCTCTCCCGCTCCGCACCCCCAACCCCGTCAGCTCTCCTTCATTAAATTTACCGTCCCCCTGTCCTTATACCCACAGGCCCCCCACTTCCCCTCTCCCTTATATCCACTGCTCCAATCTTTCCCCCTTCCTTATACCCACCCCCCCAACTCACCCTCTCCCTACACCCCTGAGCCACCACCCCGCCCGCCTCTCTTTACCGTCCCCTCCCCTGGCCACCCCCCCTACATTACCCAACCAACCCCCTCCTCTACACCTACCTAGCGCACACACAGGTATTTCCCCGGCCTTGGCATAATCACACGAGGCGCCCCTGGGTGATTGATCGAGAGCTTTAATTAAACAAATTCCATCAGGAGGGGCCACCCACATTACTCATTCCCCTTGTGTGTGTGTGTGTGTGTGTGTGTGTGTGTGTGTGTGTGTGTGTGTGTGTGTGTGTGTGTGTGTGTGTGTGTGTGTGTGTGTGTGTGTGTGTGTGTGTGTGTGTGTGTGTGTGTGTGTGTAGGGAGAGGGGGAGGGGGTGGCATCGGTGAGGGAGCCTTTTGTCTCCTCCGCCCTGGCTCACCCATAATTTATATATTTAATCACTGTTTACTGAACGCTGCTGCTCATCAGGGACGCACCACCACACAGTAACCCCTTTAGTGCAGTGTCCTCTTTGCTAAAATAATCTTTCTACCTCCAGTCGATTTTAATTATTTTAGGAGACCTGAAGTAACAAGTGGGTTATCAAAAAAAAATTCCAATAACCTTCTCAGTAAGTTCGTCATTTTCTCACAGAATGATCAAACGATTTAACTCACTTTACGAGAGGCCTTTCACAGAGAAGGGGATAAACTCTTAACCACGATCGGCTTTTCCTCAGCTGAATAAAATCGTGTAAAGTTATCATATTCTACATACGTGACGTCGTGAAAAGGTAACTCCTGCAGTACGGAAGGCCTTTCCCAATTTGAATGATGCTGTTTGTAGGTCGCAGTAACAATAATGAAGCACGACTGTATCGAGAATAATGAGTGCTGCATATATACACCTAAATCCAACCTAAGTTAACTAAAATTGCCTGGTGGTAACACAAGTTCTTATGGTAACTGTCTAACCCATCCAGTTTTAAAAAATCAAATTACCTTAATAAAATCGTCTGGGGATAACATTAAAACAAATAAACAAAACGTCATCATAATCAGAGAAGGAAAGGACTGTTTTGTAATTCGCCACATAATATCTTTTCCAAGGTTTAATTGTCCGGCGGAGAAAGAACAATTACAGAGGCGCCATCGTGTTAAAGATGTTAATCTACTGAATCATCACCATCATCATCATCTCTAGACGATTTTATTCAGCTTAAGATGTCCTTATTAGTTAGGGGTAATTAAGGCATTAGGTAACACCTCCAGTTATTTAAAAAAAAAAAAAAAAAAGTCCCTCGTATAAAATCGTCGAGCGAGAATAAGTAATAATGTACATCATCGGGCTGAAAGGGCTGACAAAGCGTGCATTTCTGACAGTGTGATTCATTTAACCCGGCTATTCCTCTGACGCACTTTTTATTCTTGCTACTTTGACATTTTCTTACCGTCTGGAGCGACTTTCCGAACTTGTGGAATTACATGAAGCCAACATAAATCCCTGCACCACTGAAAGTCTGTCTTATGCTGAATATGTTAGCTTGGGGGTAACATGAATAGAAAAAAAAAAGGGGGGGAGGGGGGAGTTTTATAACTGAAAGGCGTCAACTGCATGCACCAGAACTGAAACAGAACGGTCAACCTTTCACTTACTGGCTAACCATAAGACTCTTCAACCCGATGACGCCTTTTTCCAGTTATTCTGGTAAATACCATCTAACTTTATTCAACCTATGAGACACGCCTCAGACTGAAGGGGTTAATTGCTGCTGACCTCATTTCACGTCCAACCTTCCTGCCGAAAACCTGAACTCCCAACCCTATGGTTATATCATTTTTTTTTTTCTGTGGTGGTTCTATACTGATTAAATATTCCATTATTCCACAGCTGATTATATTAACTAAAAAAACTTGTTTCTATTTGCCCAAAAAATCTCATATTTTGCAGCCTTATCCCAATTATTAATTTATACTCTTGACATGAAAAGATAAATGTGTACCTGATGTGTGAGCCTAAACGTCTTCACTATGATGACGTCTTTTTAATGACGAACAACAATAGCACCACACAATTTCATTCAACTTAGGACGGACCTTCAGCAGTTAGGGATTTAATGAACCTCTAACAACAACCTATGTTAATCGCCTACAGATCACAGGAATAAAAGACGCCATCGAGTTGAAGGCTTAAGGAAGAAGACTTGTCAGCGTGCGTTTTACTATCCACTTATAGTATATATGTGCGACTGACGATGCTTGTTTAAATAAGGTACAGCTGGTGCGTACGAACTCAAACCAATACGATTTCCTCCCTCCACACGGGCAACATGTTATATATTCATTAGGCTAATCAGATTTAACACCTTACACTTTGTGTCTAATTTTTAAATATTACTCTTGCCTGTGTAAATAAGATACTGGTTAAAAAAATTATTGGCATGATGTGTTTCTCCACAATGAAATAATACTCTCGAATATATGCATTTACTCTCGAGCTTCGTTATTTTTTTTTTCATTCAGTCCATGCAATATAACCAACTCATTCTCTGGCTCCACCTGACCGATTAATTTCTTTTCGGTTTCTTTTGTCCTCTCTTTTCCACACATTCTCCTCTGACTCCTCCTTACTAGTGCCCGTCTCTTCTTCCTTGCTAGTCTATTTCTTTTAACTACATTTAGGTCCATCTCCTCATCTCTAAAATATCTTCATTACAGTAATTTCTTCCTTCCCCCCCCCCAACATTTATTTTTATCCTACTCTCCCTTTTGTCTCACTTTAATTCCTCCTTACTTAAAATTCCAGTATATTTAGGTAGACACCTTCTTATTCCTCTTCCTCTTGTATTTAACTATAACTTTCCCTTGTCTCATTTACCCTTCACCTGTCTCTATTTCACATCTCATTTTTTTTAACTCCAAGCTGTCTCTCTATCCTCGTCTGTCTCTTACTATTTACCAAACTATCCCCCAATCCTGTAACTATCACCTTTCACCTTCTTCCCTAGCTCTCACAATTTCTCTTCTTTTTTTTTTCTTACCCTCTCCCTAACTCTCTCTTTCTCTCCATCCCCTACCTCTCCTCTTCTCCTGTCTCTACTTCCCGTCCAACTCACCTCTGCAAGTTCTGTTTCTCCATCCCCCAACTCTCCTCCTCTCCTTTCTCAACTTCCTAACTCATTACTATCCTTCTCTTCCATCCCAAGCTCTCTCTCTCTCTCTCTCTCACTAGATACCTCCCCCCCCTCTTCCCCCACCTAAGGACCCCCTGCCTACATTCACAATCAGGCGTAATTAATTAAACAAGGGGAGGCTCAGGGTGGGGGTGGGGGTGGAGGAGAAGGGGAGTGGGGGAAGGTGGATGGGGAGGACACATGGGAGGGAATTTATAAACTGTTCTAGGCTTAAGCTATGCATAATTCGGCTTGTATATAAATTTCTTTCCTCATACAGTCACCATACACTTCAGAGTCCAACTGAGAACGAATATTAACGACAAAATACAAACAGCAAAAACGATGTATGATAAAAATTAACTTAAGAATTGAATATGGTTAAAAATTTTGTTAGGATCCTTTATAAATAGAGTACCTGATATCAATTTCACCAGGAATGTAAAGAACTCTACAAAATTTCGTGAAATATGTACCTCCCCCCCCCTCTTTTTTTTTCCAGAGTATAATCAAGTCAAGCTTAATGCTCTGCTTACTTTTCTGTCTCAATATATTTCTAGGTTAGCTCTGCATAATTCTGTTGTTCTTAGATGTGAGGAAAGTATATCAAAAATTCCGCTCTATTCCACGTAAGACCTGTTTCGCAAAGATCAATTTTTAGTTGATATCAGTTGTGCTTCCAAATTACCCACAGCACTTTTAAATGATGCCTACTTTCTTTACACACAATTATAAGAGTACCAGCGAGACGTGGATATTTCACGGTCATAATATGAGGATTCGCTAAAGTTTACGGGAGTACACTTCATGACTGAGAATCCTTAGGGAGTGACAAATGGACAGGGCCTTTCTAAAGAAAATGTCCCACATCCAAAAACACTTACAATATGACAACTGTTAATGAGGTTACTGACCATATCCAAGACATTTCGTGACAGCTACTATTCTCACAAAAACTTACAATAACAGTGACACTTTCAGAACAAGAATACCCGGTAGTGAAGTGCTATTACAGTACTCACCACCAACTCTCACCCGCAACTAGTCCAACAGGAACACTCACCTGCAAACGAGAAAGGAAAGTGATTAGTACACATCGACTGAATTTACGTAAACAGTCGACACGGTATAATACATAGGTAAAACCGTAACATCAACACAGCTAAATTATGCTCAGTTCAAAGGTCAGATATTAAATCGTTTATTCGTCTTCAAATTCACACACACACACACACACACACACACACACACACACACACACACACACACACACACACACACACACACGAAAAAGAAAATCTGCAAGTCTTTAGCAAAACAAAGTACACCCTTACTTTTTGCACTGAAACATACATCAGTGTAAGTGACTCATAATTTTAAAGTGGCCCACAATACTTATAGATAATACTACGAACAAAATACTTCCATGTTGTGGCAAACTAATAGTGAAATAAAGATTACCCGTTTGACTTTAATAACTGGAGGAAGATACTACTGAAACCTTATATGCAAATCCTACAGTTTGCACTTATCTTTTATTACTATTACCAAAAAATATTTTATTCTCAACTGACTCATATTCTCTGACGTTTCTCACAGTACAGGAAGAAAAATAACCTCGGGATGAAACAGTTACTAGAAATTGGTCATAATCTTTTCTCCTGACAGTCCCTTGAAGCTGCTTTGATTATATTTAATTACTACAATTCATTTATTTAAACTTGGAGGTTTTTTTCCTTTCTCAACTTGTTTCACCTAGCTCAGTGGCAGAATATAGCAATACTACATCTCTACATCCTTTCCAGAACACCTCCTGTGACCACCGCCATATTCTTGTGTTCATCTTTAGTATAGCCCAGCGTTCAAGATGGACATGTCAACTTTACGCCCAGTTAGCGGGTTATCGTCAGAATTATTCCCTACACCAACACCCTCCCTTCAATCCCTCATCCATCTTTCAGTGTGGACGATGCCTCTGCTCTGTACACTTCTTAGCCCTAATGTTGGGAGAGTAAAGCTACCTGGCTCTAACGCAAGGTTTTTCCCAATATCGCCAGCCTGCAGTGCCACTCTCAACACACACTGCCTCGTTGTGTTCACCTCTCGGGTCCTAATGCAAGCGTTCAAGTGCAGTGTCTAGCCATCTCCTGTTAACCTGGTCTATTTCGGGTCCTTTTGTTTCTCGAGGATGACTTTGGATGATGAGATCCTGGAGGCGGTGTGCATCTACGTCCTCTTTCCTGCTTAAATACACACACAGTCCTCCCTGTTTTCTCTACAACTCCATATGTAAAAAGAAAAAGAAAAAAATTGTTTTTCCACTGTCAACTCAATGAACTCCAGAAAAATCTTTAAAATACAAAATCAGTGTCCATAGTGAACAACTTAACCCTTTCGTCTTAATCTCCTAACAATGTTGTTCACCTCAAAGCAGACTTTTGGAACTGATCAAATATTATCTTCATTTATTCCATCACTACAAAATGTCTTCCTCGTATTCACTATAAAAAAAAAAATAAAGCCAAACTGCAGCAAGGATGAAACAAAAATAATGACAGAAGAGGATCAAAAAATACTTCAAACATCACAACTCGTAAAGCATTGGTCCTTAGATCTGAGCTCCTAAACATTGCCTACTACTTTCTACTGTCAACATAAACTTAATCACAGCCAGCTACCGTAAGATAAGGCATATAAAGGTTCCCCCGTCCAAGGAAGATCAAGGGAGAGAGAGAAAATAGGTGGAAGGGAGAAAATGATGGGGAAGATAAGAGAGAGGTATGGGAGAGAGGAGAAAGGGAGTAAAAGGAAAATGACATAGGGTGAGAGAATGGAGAGCGTAAGGGAGGGATAGCAGGAAAAGGGGAGGAAAGGGAGCTTGATAGAAAGGATGAAAAGAGGAGAGGGAGAGGGGGTCAAGAGGAAACGGGACAGGAGATCGAAGAGTAGAGCGTAGACAGACGATGGGATATGAAGGTGACGACATGGCTGAAAGAGGGAGTGAGGGAGAAAGAGGGAAATGGAACAACGAGGAGCGGAGGAGAGGGAAGAAAAAAAGAAAGAGGAAGTGATGGGGGGAGGGGAATGGGAGAAAGGGAAGACAGGAGGAAAGAAACAGAGGGGGAAAGTGAAGATGAGGGAGGGAAAGGAAACGGAGAGTAGCGGGTACGGTGACTAAGGACGGAGGGCAAGACGAGCAAAACACGGAGAAGAAGGGGAGATGACAGAAAGAGAAAAGAATGGAAGGGGAAAGGGAGGTGAGATGACGGAAAAAGGGAGAGAGAAAAGGAAACAAAAGGCGAACTGAGAGGGGAAAGGGGGACGGAGAGGCAAAAACGAAAAGGAAAGAAAGTGGAGGGAGAAAACAAGAAGGAAAAGCAAGGGGAAAGGAAAATCGAAAACGGAAAGGAAAGGTGTACAGGAGGACGGGGAGAGGGTAGAGGCTCGGTTGGCACTCTTAGTAAGCAGGTCTCGGTCCAGTAAACACTCGGTCCGTCCTCAGTGCCGCGGTAGAGGAGCGTATAAAGGGGCGCAGAGGGGCCACCTAAAGGAATTGGCCTCTCACTAAGCCACTCTAAACAAGCCTAACTGTCCTCCGGAGGGCTGGGACGCTGCGACACTTACATCCGACCCAAACGATGTAACTGGGTCTCTCGCTGACGGCTTTAAGGGTTAGGGGTGCAGGGTAGAGAGAGAGAGAGAGAGAGAGAGAGAGAGAGAGAGAGAGTATGGAGATGAGAAGAAATAAGAAAATCAGACAAGGTTGTGGCTGTGAGAGAGAGAGAGACAGAGAGAGAGAGAGAGAGAGACTGACTTAACAGAGTGAGAATGAGAGACGTAACAGAGACAGAGAGGAAGGAGAGGTGAAGGAAAAAAAAAAACAGGAGGGGAGGAAGAGGGTGCAAAGGGGAGAGAGAAGGAAAGGGGATAGCATATATATAGACAGAAATGAAGGCGAGGAGACAGAAAGACGCTGCAGGGAGGGAGAAAGGAGCAAGGAGAGAAAAAACACAGAAGGGTGAGGAAGAGGGTGTGTAGGAGAGAGAGAAGAAGCCAGGCATAAGAGATAAAGTGAACAGAGACGAGGTGAGGTGATAAATGGAAAAACAGTGACACAGGAGGACGTGTGAAGGAAAACAGGACGCGGTGGTCATGGAAAGCAAGGAAAATATTTAAAAAAAAAAAAAAAGCAAACGTGTCCAAGAATAAACAAATACACACTTACATACTTCAATTCTGATTTTATTTAAGGGAATGGCTAGATCAATATGACAGACAAAATAAGACAGACACTGGAACTGAGAGGACAGTGAGACGTGTGGTGAGAGACTGGGAGAAAGAGATAGAAGAAAGGAGAAAATATGATACTAGAGAGGTAAAAAGAACAGGGGCGAAGAACAAGGAAGAAAACGCAGAACAGGAAGAAAGGACTACGCAAAGAAGACAAATGGAAAGTAGGTAAGGCGGCGAAAATGGAGGATACAGTATGCAAAAAGAACACGAGAACTGGACAAGGGGGAGAGAGTGAACGTGGGATGAGGGCAGCGTATGGATATGTGTGACGTGTAAACAAAGATGACGTGATGAAAAGGATACGAAGAGGAAGTGAGAAATGAAAACAGTATCTTGAGGAGGGGAAAAAAAAAAGAAGGGGTGAAACAAAAGCAACATAAAAGGAAGAGGGAGGCAGGAAAAGTAAGGAATTGAGGAGGAAACCTGAGAAGAAAAATGGCAGTGAGATTTTCAGATGAGAGAGGTTGGGGGAGTACCAGAAGAGGGGAGAAAGAAAGGAAGATGCAACCGGAGAGAGAGAGAGAGAGAGAGAGAGAGAATGGTGAAATGGGAAACAGAGGGATCGTAAGAACGGAGGGGAAGGCGTAAAGAACATGAGAGGGAGAAGCGTAGGAGGAGAGAGAGGAGTATGGGAACGTGAAAACGGAAGGGGAGAGAGAGAGAGCAGAGAGGCGGATGAGAAGGGGAGATAAGGTGGGAGGTAATGAAGGGAGGTGAAGTGAAGCGAGGGGAGATGAAAGCAAGAGTTGGGAAGGGAGAGCATGAGAAAGGCGAGGGTGATGATGAGACGAAGCCAGAGGAGAGAGATGTGAAATAACGAAGAAAAAGAGAACACTCAAGAAAGACCACGTTAGGAGGGGGACAAGAGAGAAATGAGGGGGACAAGAGAGAAATGAGGAGGAAGAGGGAAGTGAGGTAAGACAAAGAAGACGGAAAAAAAGATGAGGAAGCAGAGGAAAACTGAGGAAAGACAGACAAAAGAAGGAAAAAGGAAAGATGATGATGCAGAGGGAGACTAAAGAAAGACCAACTCAGAGGGGAAAAGAGAAGTGAGGAAGAAAATGAAAACTGGAGAAAGACTATGTTAGAATAGGGAGACGTAAACGTGAGGAAGACTGGGAAAAGGAAGAAGGCCAAGATAGAGAAGAAAATAAAAATAAGGGAAAAAAATGAAGAAAGATTAAGTAAGACGAAGGAAAGCTTTGAACGTGGTAAGATGATCAGAGAATCCAAGAAATGAATGAATGAAAGGGGTTAAGAAGCAAAAGAAGGAATGAAAAAAATAAAAATAAGAAAAAGACTGAAGTGGGTGACTAGGAGAGGAACTAGACTAAAAATGACAAATGAGGGAGAAGGGAATACATCAGACGACGACAGAAGCAATAAAAACAAGGGGAAGAGGTGATAATGAAGAGAAGACATTCGTAGGGGAAAATAGACAGAAGATATGGAATGGAATTGGGAGAGGTAAGGTTACATAAACAGCGGAGACCAAGTGTTTAATGCAGCAGCTGTACAGACGAGAAACATAAGAACTTAAGGAAAATAAACAAGCGGGAAAAATGAGGGATAAGTAGGAAAAAGACGGGAAAATTCAACGAGGTATTGTAAAAGGAGATGAACAAATAAAAAAAGGTTATGAAGCAGGAAAGTGAACAGGACAAAACAGGAGATGAAACAGCATACAGCGAGAGCGACTGTGACCAAGGAGGAATAAAAGGGAGAAAAACAGAAGTGGAAACAGAGAGGGAAGGAGAAAAAACTAAGGAAGAGAAAACACTGGATGAGAAACAGTCAGCAGAGAGAAAGTAACTAAAGGTTAATTATGGGAAACAGATTATATTAAAGCAAGAAAAAAGGCAGACATGAAACAACGTGCCGTCAAAAAAAAAAGGACTGGTAAATAGAAGACTGACAAACAGAAGAAACGGTGTGGAGAGAAGAAAGCGAGTGATAGAAGAAAAAATACATGAGGGAAGAGAAGAAAGAACTGAAGAAAATTGGTGGAAAAAGAAAAATGAGATATGGCAAATGTAGGGCAAGAAAAGTAAAATATTAAAAGGCGAGAGAAGAAAAGCAAAATGTTAAAAAAAAAATAAATAAATAAAGGACGTAAGTGAGGAGAGAGGGCGAAAAAAAACAGCCTATATAAAGGAGGGATGACTGTATGAACGAGGAGAGACTAAGAAATGTATATACAGTAAGTTAAAAATGAATAAAACTGTTTGGCCGGGTAATAATGATAATAATAATAATAATAATAATAATAATAACAATAATAATAATAATAAAGATAACACTCAGGGCTTAATGTCTCTCTCTTTCAGTACCGAATGACTTCAAGCGGAATAAAATCGTCAGGTGGTTGCAAGATTAATCGAATACATCAAGATAATGAATAGATTAATGTCATTATCTCACCCTTCGTCACCCTTCCTTTGTCTCATTCCCTTCATTCCTCACAATTTTCTTCAAACTTTTCCTCTTACCGCCTGCATACTCTTTTTTTACTTCATTCGACCCGACCACCTTCCTGCAGCTGCCTATATGCACGCACGCACGCACGCGCACACACACACACACACACACACACACAGGAGCGGAGTCAAAAAGCTTCGTTATTCCCCGTATTAGCATTTCATCCTTTCTGTCACGCCTGATTGGCCACAAATTCGGTAACAGAGAGAGTCGGTTCGTTAGCGGAGGATGGATGTGGTTCGCTGTGTGTGTGTGTGTGTGTGTGTGTGTGTGTGTGTGTGTGTGTGTGTGTGTGTGTGTGTGTGTGTGTGTGTGTGTGTGTGTGTGTGTGTGTGTGTGTGTGTGTGTGTGTGTAAATGTACGTAATTCGTGCGTTCTCTTTGTCTTGTTCAGTCCGTTTCTGGCGACGAATGAATTAAATTCCATGCATACTGATATTCCTAAAGAACCGAGTGATTGACTGACTGACTGACTGTGTGTGTGTGTGTGTGTGTGTGTGTGTGTGTGTGTGTGTGTGTGTGTGTGTGTGTGTGTGTGTGTGTGTGTGTGTGTGTGTGTGTGTGTGTGTGTGTGTGTGTGTGTGTGTGTGTCCACTTTTCATATTTGCTTTTGACCCTCAATTCCCAAATTCCTGCTCCTGAAAGACTCCCTAACTCCCTCAATTCTCTCTCTCCCTCTCCCCTCTCTCACCTACCAAATATCTCGCTCTGAAAGGCTGTCTCCCTCTCTCTGTTCCCTCTACCTCTCTCTTCCGCTTCGCCTCCAAAACATCTAACTCTTGAAAGGCTCCCTACACCCGCGCTCCCAAAGGCTGGCAACATCCCCAACGGCTCCCTCTACATTCCCTCTCCCTCCCCTCTTCCATTTCTTCTCGCCAGCACACACATGTAAACATTAATTTTCCACATTACAGCTTCACCCCCTCGAACAAAGTCAACAGACGGAGGAGACAGTGAAAGAAGGAGGAGGAAGGAAAGGGAAAATAGGAGGGGAACGAAAGTGTTTTGAGAGAGAGAGAGAGAAAGAGAGAGAGAGAGTGTGTGTGTGTGTGTGTGTGTGTGTGTGTGTGTGTGTGTGTGTGTGTGTGTGTGTGTGTGTGTGTGTGTGTGTGTGTGTGTGTGTGTGTGTGTGTGTGTGTGTGTGTGTGTGTGTGTGTGCGTGTGCGCGCGCGCGAATCAACAACACAGGAAAACAAGCATACAAATCAGAAAAGACAGCGCATGCAGAAAAGAATGCACGAGGAAAAAGGAAAGCAACAGAGGCGCATTAGGACAGACAGGGAAAAACAGCAAAAGAAGGGACGAGAGAGAGAAAAAAAAAACTTAGACGTCAGGAAAATAGAAATCGGAGAGTTGATGCAGAGAACAGTATAAAGTAGAAAAAAAATGTTACAAAAATGGACGTATGAAAATGTTAATGAAACAGAGTAAGAAGAAACTGGACAGAAAAGGGAATACAAGGGATGAGACAGAGGAAGCAGAAACAGTGTAACGAGAAACAATATTGGCAGAAAGTAGTGGAAGGGTGAGACACACGAAATGGTGACAGAGGAAGGAGAGATAGGAAGTGGAAACGAAGTGGAGAGACAGGGAGACATAGAGAGAAGGATATGGAGAGACACGGAGACATAGAGAGAAGGATATGGAGAGACACGGAGACATAGAGAGAAGGATATGGAGAGACAGGAAGAAACAATGTGCGAAAAGACGGGACAAAGAGGGCAATTGGAGGATGGGACCTGGAAGACTAAAGGCGGTGGAGAGACAGGGAGACACAGAGGATTAGAGACAGGATGGAGAAACAGAGTGGAGAGACCGAAAGAGGAAGGACAAAGGAGCGTGGCAAATCCCTGTGTTTGAAAGCCGAAAGGAGAGGATGGGAATGAGGAGTGGTTGGAGTGTACATAAAGGTATGGAAGAGAACTACACAGCAAAAGGAATGGATGGGGTTGATGAAGGACACATAGGTAAACATGGGGTGGGTAGAAAAGGTACAAAAAGTAGCTGGGAGAGGGAGGGGAGCATGATAGATAGGGAAAGAATGGAGGGAAATGCAAAAAGTAAACAGCTTGGATGTATGAAAGACACAAAGTAAAAATGGATACAGAAGGAAACAGAAAATGAGTGGGCGGATGGAGGGATGGTAGACACAGACAGGGAATACGAAGGAGAAGAATGTATGAAAGGCAAAGGAAGGTAAACAATGCGTGAATATGGGAGGAACGAGAAAGGAGGTGAGGGGGACAGTGGGGCGAGTAGAATGAGAAAGCAAGGAAGGGGAAAATAAACAGGGGAACGAGATGGTTGGAACATATGAGGCACACACAAAGACAGAGATAACTAAGAAGAGGGCATGGAAAGGAACGAGAAAGAATGCACGGGAGGGGAAGGACGGTAGATTCCAAAGAAGAAAAAAGAGGACTGAAATGTACGACGATGATGCACAAAGAAGGATAAATAAGGAATGGGTAAATGGAGAAACAAGACGGGGAGTGTCAAGATTAAGCAGAGGGGTTAATTTGAATGCCACGAAAAGAGAACTGGGGAAAGCGATTATGGAAATGTGTGAAAAAAAAAATATATATGGACAAGTGTAAACACCGTGTAAAGAAAAAAAAAATAATGGGGGGAGGGAGGGATGGCGGACTGACATGGATGGAAGTAGTTGTGGAAGCTATTAAGGGGAAAAACTGGGGAAAAGAATGATTGGAATGTATGAGGGACACACGGAGAAGGGTAAACAAGGAGTGGGCAAGAAATAGAATAAAAAGAGATGGCAGGAGAGAGGGGAGGGGAGAAAAATGGACGTAAAAGGCATGGAAGGAGGGAAAGGAAAGAGGAGAGAAGGATGGGTGGTATTGTATGAGGAGGGAAAACATTGAAATAAATGATAAACGAGTTAGGGAAGAAACGATAAAGGACAAGGAGAGAAAAGTAAACGAGAAAATAATGAAAACCTTGGAACTTGTCACTGAAAGAAGTCAGGGTACAGGTGTACAAAAAAAGGTAACGACTAGCAGTAAAAAGTCAAAAATGCATAAGAGAGGAAGGGAGATGGAAGACAAGCGAGAACAACCAATGAGGAGACTGATGATGATATGAGAGAACGAAGAGCATGGGGAAATGAGAAAGAGGAGACCAGTGAGGAAGCGAGGCAAGAGGAGAGGGGGCAATGGAATGCAGAACTTCAATGTATAGTTTGGGAGTGTCGGGTTAGACGTATAATTAAAAAAAAAAAAAGCTAGGAAAGGGAGAATGACAGGGAAAGAAAATATAAACCGTGCAATGGCCCAGGAAAGGAGGTAAATAGGAAATACAAAAAAGGAAAAGGAAACAGACGAAAGAGAGGTAGGAGTACGTACCAGTAAAAAAAAAAAAAAAAAAAAGTATTATTTGAAAAGGAGAAATAAGAAGAAATAAAAGGAGATGAAGAAAAAAAAAGGAGCTTAATGAAAAAAATGAAATACAATGAGACACAGAAGACTAAAAATAAGAGATGTAATGAGAGAAAAATTGGGAGGTGAGAGGAAATGAAAAGAATTATAAAGAGTGGACGAAATGTAAGTAGAAGTTTAACTAAAAATGCACAAGCTATATTGAGGGATGACAAGCTGTACGGGGTGAAAACCTGGAGAAAAGCAGTATTAAAAGAGAAAAGAAAGAGAATACGGAAAGCAGAGAGAGGGGAAATGGGCAGAGAAAACAGAGGAGTCAAACGGGAGGAAACGGGAGAGAATAAAGGGAGAGCTAACGAAAACGGGAGAATACAATAGAGTAAAGGAATTAAGAGTGAATGATGATGAAAACAGATATACATAAAAAAGAAAGTGATAAGGGAAAAGGGAAAAAGAAAAAAAAAAAAGATAAATTTCAGAAAATAAAGTTGTATATTAGAAAAGTTGAAAGGGAAAACGAAAAAGAAAAACAAAACAAAGTCAAATTTCAGACATCGAGGTGCATTGGAAAGGGGATGGAAAGGGTGAGAAAAAAGAAGAGGCGAGTAGAGAGAGAGAGAGAGGAAAAAAAAAAAAGAGGAGAGAGGGAGAGGTGAAGGAAGAGAAGCAAGGAGAGAGGAAGGTGGCAGAGAAGGGAAAGCGGGCTATAATTGGTAGTAATAGCCTATTATCTCCCCTCGCTCCTCCTCCATCTCTTCCTCTTTCGCTCCCTCTTCCCTCTCCCCTTCCTCCCTCCCGCCCTCCCCGTCTGTTTTTCGCCAACTCCTCTCTCTCTCTCTCTCTCTCTCTCTCTCTCTCTCTCTTGTATATATTTGGAAATTTCTCTCTACCCTTCCCTTCCTCTTTCATTTGCATCAGCTTTCCATTCTTACCTATTCATGCTCTTCCCCTGTGCCTCTCTCCCTTCCTCATTTACATCATTCTCTCTCTCTCTCTCTCTCTCTCTCTCTCTCTCTCTCTCTCTCTCTCTCTCTCTCTCTCTCTCTCTCTCTCTCTCTCTCGTCCTTCTAATACCTATCTGTTACTATTTTGTACAGTTCTGTGTTTCCTCTTTGGCACAAGGGAGAAAATACTTAATAAGCGACCAAAACACACACACACACACACACACACACACACACACACACACACACACACACACACACACACAGAGTCGGTTTGGATGTTTGGGGTGGGGGAGAGGAGTCTGGAAATCTCACCGCCTGAATTCATGCGCCCTCCTGGGACAACCGCATTCCTCTGAGCTTAGGAGGTTTTTAGCAACACTTCCTTTGCGATTTATTCTGCATTATGACTTACTAACCTTCTATTCATGTCTTTTTATGATCGGTATCTGTTGCAAAAGTGAGTAGCTGTCTAACTACCTATCTATTTATCTATCTACTGTATAGCCAGACGCCCAAAGCCTGGAAAGTGTGGTCACAAACAAATCGCATCTATGTCATTCTGTCCTCCACCTTCATTCTGACCTCACTCCCACTCACAATCCCTTCACTCATATGCCTCTCCATCCCATCTCATCACCTCATCGTCGGTCTCTCCCTTCCCCACCCTCCCTCCAAATACACTCTCCCAGTCAACCTCTCATCAAACATCCTCTCCACATGACCAAACCACCTCAAGTACTTCTTATGTTTTCCAGCATATCCACATTAACATCACAACCTCTTCGGCCTGAGGACGTAGTTAATATATTCTTGCTATATTGTCTTTTACTTCAGGTTTCGACAGACTTTTCGTGCTGCAGGGGTTAGGGAAAGCCTGCACTCCACCGTCCTACTTTCTGGAGGCTGGCAGAGAGCTGAAGGACGTTCTTATAACCAGACAGCTGCGCCATCCGGTTATACCACTGCCACCACGTGAAGGTGTCCCACTCCTGTACCTATTGAGAGGGATAATGCGCCATGTACAGATGGATTCCGATAATGAGAGGGAACTAGGGAGCTTCATCAACCAACAAGAGACGAGTTCGATACAGGAGGGGAGGTGATGGAACTGGAACTACCCTCTCCTCTGATTCATGTCTCGAAAAACAAGAGACCTGATTCTGATCCTAACGCTCCCCGCTTCCTCCACTTGTGTTGTCTCTAAATGTTTCCCTCAGTTACTTGTCGTTCTTAGATGCGTCCTCGCTACCTGATTTTCACTCTTGCTTCCTCTCACTTCCTACTTTCCTCATCGCTCACTCCACTCCCTCTTGCTCCTGTTCTTCGTATCTACTTCCCATCCACTCTTACTTCCTGTCTCTTCCTATTTTACTAATTTGTCACATCTGCTGCCCTTCACCCTTAGCCAACCATCCTCATTTCGCGGGAGGGGAAGGGGGGACTGAGGGACACCTGAATAACCCTGCAGCTTCACCGCCCAACCATGTCGGTGATAGCACTTGATAGCGTCCCTCTCCATAACAATGATGATAAAAAGAGTAAAACAAGTCTTCTCTCTCCTCCCATTCCCTTTCTACTACTCTCACAGGTCACCATCATCTCTAACCTCCTCTCATTCTCCTATTCCTCCTCCCCCTCCTCACTGTTTCATAACTCATACCGTCTCTTTCACCAAGCCCTCCTCATTTACACGTATTTCTCCTCCCACCTCTTCCTCCACTCACTTACCGTCCTCCTCCATCTCTACTCCATATCATACCTCCATTATCCAACACACCCTCCTCCATCTACTCAACCTCCTCCTCCTCCTCCTCTCCCTCTTGCTCCTCCATACTCCATCTCATCCCTTTCCCTTACCACCAGTTTCTCCTCTTCTTCCTTCCCCTCTTCCTCGTCCTACCCTTTTTCCCCTTTCTCCTCTTCTACTTATCCTTTTGCCTCCTCCTTCCTCTCCCCCCCTTTCCCCCCTCCCCCCAAGACAAAGCACTGACAAGTGAACACCATCGTTCCCACCACCCGACACGTGTAGAGGTTATTGACCCCTAGGCCTTCACACACAGCATGCAAGAGACGCCAAGAATGCACTGCAACACAACAACACTGACAAGACTTCTCTCTCTCTCTCTCTCTTAAATTAACAAAAGAATACTTGTTTCCTTGCTTACTTTTAACTATAGTGGTTCCTTATTATTATCTAAGTTTTGTTTTGCTTTTCTTAACTGATGGACTATTCCTTAGATTAACGCAGCTTGTTTGCTTGCTTGTGTATTTTGTTTTTTCTGTTTCGCTGAGCTTTCCTTATCAGGTGGTCTAGCCATAAATTAACACATCCTACTTTTTGCCTTGTTTGTTTTTATCTGCTTCGTTTTCTTTTTCTTATATGGCTGTTTACGGCTTCGATTGATATAGCTTACTTGTCTGCTTATTCTTAACTATGTTCTGAAGTAAATAAATATATAAGTAAATAAAAATAAATGCGTCCCAGCAGTATCAGCATAAGCCGATGTTACAGCAAGCTATTTTATACATGAACACACTTATTCTGCTACCAGTTATACTCTCTTTATTTTGACCTACAGTTATCTTGCCATCACCATCTTGAATGCAGAGATCAACACTAGGACATATTGCTAGTCACGAGGAAGTACTACGGAAAGGATGTAAAGCCGTGGCACTTTTTCGTTACTGACTTACGTGAAACAAGCTACAAAAATGATGAAAATGAGGGACCAAGTTAAAATGAAAGTGCTAAAGAAGGTGGTCTATCACGATTCTGTTCATTCGTTTTATTTATGTATACATTCATCAGTCTCGCGAGAACTTCATACATTATACCATGACTCAAGGCTTGTTATTTATGTCAAGATGTACACACCTTCCTTGGCTGGTAGTTCTGTTACTTTTAACCCACAATTTAGCACTAAAAGCAAGAAAAACACGCCAAACTTTTCCAGGCAAGTTCATCTTCATCCCAACTTCCATTCCCACCACCTTTCTCAACAACCCACCAGTTCTCTCAATATTTTCCTCCCACACGTAAGGACAGTACGTCGCCTTCACACACAATTGCGCTGTATCACCTCATCTGGGGCGCTGCTGTGGGAGCCCGTACGCCTTTTTTATCCGGCTTAGTACTTGTAATCCGAACTTATGATCAAAGTTTTAAGTGAGTTCCGGAATTACGTCCCAACCACTCCAGATATGAGACTGTGGACGTCCTCTAATCTCTGTGACAAATGTTGATGAAAAATTTAATCGCTTGGGTATTATGAGTGCGATAACAAAATAATAATAATAAAATGAAATATAGGGGAAAATATCAATACACGGCGTGAATCTGTTGCCGCATAAAGATTTTTCATCCGGCCGGTGTCATCTGTCAAATATTTCGCGTGTTTATACCGTGTTCCGCGGCCATTACCACGGGCGACAACAATGTGATCTTTCATATACCCGTTTGGCAGTGTGCGAAAATTATTGTAACTTCCAATAACAAACCTAGTGGATCGTACATTGTGACAGTGACATCATATGACAAGTTTGCTAAGAAACAATACTCTAACCTTGGCAGCGGTCATTCGATTCGTGATGACAATAAACTGCGATGAAGTCGCATCAAACTACAAGACTGACAAAGAGGAACAATAATCTGCGCTGCATTACCAATCACTTGACATATGGCATTAAGAAATGTGACAGCAGCATCGTAAAAACTTGACAGGGAGAAGAGATAAACTGAAAATACGAATCACTTGACATTTTCCAACAACAACTGCGATGTGACAAAGTGACCAGTTGGACATAGGTCAGCAAAAATTTGAGCTTGGGTACTAATTTCCAGACTTGTAACAATTCAAGCCTGCGAAAATTTGATATCCCATGATTTAGATCTTCAGTATATCATAGCTTCATCTCCAGCAATAATGACTTGTAGTAACAATGACATGTCCTGCACTATCATACACACACCGAAATTTATCCAGTTCCTAATGACAACAATAGGACATTTAGAAAGAATTACCTGTAACTCTTACCATTATACTACCTGATATGTAACAATTTTCTGATCTCCAGTTGGGTTACTTAGCATTTTACCCAACACATTAATAAGACAACAATCAAGAACAACCACATGATATTTAAGTACTATCCAAAACTAATAAACAAATAAAATATGCCAGTAAAGCATTAATCAGCCTATCGGTACCTGATTTTAGAATAACAACAACTGAGCGAGAGGAGTAACATGGGCCATCTCTAATACCGTCACTACCCATCTGAGGAAAAAGGAAATCTTATGGAATTCAGTAGGACTCGAGGTGACTCTACACTGAGGAATCCCAAACTACCAATACCATTCACCTACCTATGTTATGACGACAAATGTTAAGACAATGGAGGGATTCTGTACATAATTCCTGCTGTAAAATGCCACGTAAACACCAGTATAGGAAATACTCGAATCCTACCTCGCTGCTAAAGGTCTAAAAAGATGTTCAGACCGCCAAACATCCACAACGTTTCCTCTCGGCTTCCCACATAACGACCCACTGCAGTGGTGTGGCAGCGGGTTTAAGTCAACGCGGCTTCGACTGCTCTCATTCTGCATATATTCTCTTGCATAATTTTTCTGGAGAGTGAATGTTACACGGAATATCAAAATTTCCAGTTTTCCGTTTCCTACTTCATCTAAAGTTTTCGACACCAGATGTCCTCTCATTGCTAATAATAAATTTTTGTATCCATTAGTCCAACATACACAAAGACACCTATAGAACTGCTAGACTCTACAACAACGCGAATGTTTACGTAAGTGACTCTTATAAATTGTAATACACTCGATAAATCAAACAAAAATATATGCATCGTGATTTTGTAATACTGACCAAAAATTAGGAGCGAAACTGGGTATGATGAGGTATGAAAAAAGTTCCGTCAGTATAGACCACACCTGATTTAAAGTCAAATTTCTCTCTCTCTCTCTCTCTGCCACCATAACTCATACACTTCCACATTTTCCTCTCCTCCTCCACTACCATCATACATAGCGCTCTCATTTCTCCTCTTACCTTGTCTTTATCCCCCACTCTCTCTGTCTCTCTCTCTCTCTCTCTCTCTCTCTCTCTCTCTCAACAACCCACCTCCGGCCACCATACTTCATTCACTCTTTCCCATCCTCCCAAACTTTTTCCCTTCCCCCCACCCAACCTGCCGCCAGAATTACACCCCCGGATTTAATCATGAAAAATTTGCCGTGCCATTTGAATAGTGAATCCGGTGACACAGGCGTATTGATCCGGGTTGCTCTGAATATGCATGTGTTTGCGCATTATAATCGTTAAAATGTGGGCTTAGACCTGGGGGACAGTCAGGGTGGTGTTGTGGTGGTGATGAAGAGTGAGGGGGTGGAGTGTTTGTGGGGGTATGAGGAGGGTAGAGGGATGTTATGATGGTGGTGAAGAGAGGGGGGGGAGGGGAGATGTTATGGTGTTGGTGCGAGGGGGAAGGGGGGAGGTGGAGTGTTTGTGGGGGTATGAGGAGGGTAGGGGGATGTTATGATGGTGGTGAAGAGAGGGGGGGGAGGGGAGATGTTATGGTGTTGGTGCGAGGGGGAACGGGGGACGTTATGGTGGTGGAGAGGGGAGGGTGTAGAAGGGTGTGAGGGGGGAGGAGTTTGGTGTGGTGGAGGTGACAAGTATGTATGAATGAGTATTTGTATAATGTGGCTGTTTGGAAAATGGAGGATGTGGTATTGTGGGCGTGTGGATGGGGTAATATTCATGTATACACAGCATGTATGTATGAATGTATGTATGCATGTATGTATGTATGCGTTATGTGTACGTTGTGACAATATGCTGTGGTAGTGGTGATGAAAGGGATACGGGGTGGAGGGACGTCAGGGGGTCCAGAGGGTGATGTGATGGTAGTGAACAGTAATATGAATGAATGAATGTATGTATTTACTGTATGTATATACCAACAGCAGTGGAATATACTGTAGCAATGGTGGTGAAAGGGGGTGTCGGGGTTGTGGTCTGGTGCTGTATAATGATGTGAAGGAAAGAGGGGGAGTGGGGGAAAGGATGTTGTGGAAGTAGTAAGGGGGCAGAATGTTGCAGTAGTGATGAAGAAACAATATTATGCTGGTACTGGAGGAGCTAATGTGAAGGTTTTAACGGAGGGGAGGGGGAGGCAGGACCTGTGAGAGTGGTGGTGGGAGAATGGAGTGATGAGGAGGCTGTTGACGGGGATGTGTCGGAGGGAAAATGTGTATTATGAGATGATGGGCTTGTTGTGAGGGAAGAGAGGGAGTTTGGCAGGGGGAAGATGGATGGGAGACACGGTGAATGTGGTGAGGAGATGACTAGGGGAAGAGCGCCCATAGGTGTTTCCTCAGGGACATTACTGGTTATATTCCTCCCATTTTCCCGACCTAAATCAGCCATCTCTCCATCTTAAGTGCTGATCAGCAACATGAGATTAACACAATACATTGGTAGTCACAAAGAAGTGCTGTGGAAAGGATACATGCCTCTTATACTGTCCTAGCTTAACACTTCTTGAAATAATCTGCACAAAGACGAAAATCTCCGCAATGGACGAACTCTATTTACGGAAGGAGAACGATTGTGAGAAAGAGATTGCCTGAGGAAGGAAAGGGAGGTGTTCTGCAAGAGGTTTGTTGTGAGGATGGATGCAATAATAGCCTTCAGTAGTATAAAGGGGGAAGAAGGATAGAAACTGCCGGAGTGTGAAAATAGGGAGCAGGGAAGAAGATACTAAGAAAGGAGGAGGAAGCAATATGAAAGAGAAATTAAGATGGAGAGACACAGCAGACAGAATCGATGTCGTGTAAGTGTTGGGTAAGTGCTGCAGTGGGGATGTAAAGTGCTTTGGAATGGTTAATAATGAAGAAGTGAGACGAATGGGGGAGACAGATGGGAGTTAAGTTGTGGGTGCTTGGAAGCTGGTTTTGAGATGGAGATGAGGAATTTGTTGGGGTGAGACAGATGGGAGAGAGAGACTTTAGACACGTGTTTGGATGTTTGATTGGTGCTTTGATCAATCCACTCCGATAACCTACTTTGCATTCATGACGAGCATTACTGCCACTGGGCTTTCTTATATAGCTCTGGATTGACTTCGTAATGGTAGTCGTTGATAAAGCCTTAATAGTCCCTTCAGTACGATGAAGTATTACAGTATTTATTTTATCTCTGGCCGCAAACTACTTCGCAAAATTAAAGCCGTTTCTGAACAGCTACCACCACCACCACCGCCACAGCTACCGCCTCCATTTGCACGTCTACCACCACCATCATCGTCATCACAACTACCAACACCATCACCACCATCATCTTCACACTTATCACCACTACCACCATCTTCACAGCTACCACTTCCACCACATCACAGTTATCACCACCACCACAAATACCACCAATTTCTGGCGAATAAAATCGTCTGTTCGTAGCATCAGTGACGTAATAGACATGGACTGCAGATAAGCAACACCCACCCACCTCCCTCTCTCCCCTCTACAAAGATGCATGAAACTTTATGGAAACGTCCCACCATATTTGGCTTATAAAGGAGATAGTAGCAGACATAAAAGAGACTAGCAAAGTAATAGCCCTTGTAAAGAAGGGACTAGTATACAGTACCTAAATCAGACTAGCAAGGTAAGAACTAGAAGCAAAGGAAGGACTGGTAGACTTAAACATACCAGCAGGGTAATGGGGATAGTAAAGGCAACCGGGCTAGTAAAAATAATAGGGCTAGTAGGGTAATAGGTCTAGTAAAGGGTTAGAGGTGGCTAGGGTATGCAGTGGACGGTGGCGGGTGAGTCAATGGCAAGTGCAGTGATTGATGCAAATGACCGCCCTATTGAAAGGTTAAGCCATTATGTACGGGTTATAGGCCTGCGTTATGCGCCAACCCCTATTACCATAACCATCAGTGTGTGTGTGTGTGTGTGTGTGTGTGTGTGTGTGTATTTCCCTGCTTTGTTAGTGTGTACGTGTATTTGTTAGACGCCTGGTGATTTTGTGATTACTTGGGTCGGAATGATGGCCGTGCATTAGTTCCAATTCCTCTTCAACCTTTAGTGCACAAGCGAGATCTATCAACACGAAGGTTTAAGTTTACAAGGCTGCACGAAAATTAGTCCCACTTATACATTAACGAAAAGCTGTATTAATTGGTGCTATAATTATCCTAAAGTACACAAAATCTCCTGGCGTTTCCCTGCATAACATCCGAAGCGAGTGTATGGCATCGAAAGACTGATCGTAATATTTTTTTTTTCCTTCTTGACTGCTGTGATATCCTTCAGCTTATCATTATCGTCTACTGCTGGCCTGAATCAATACGTAAGTGCGTCTGTAGCAGCTGAATCGCTAATCATATCGACAAGTTTGGGTTCGTGTGATGCAGATCCACATTCACACTCAGCAGTATTAACACGCATAAATATTTACACACGGAATGCAACACTACACTCTCCACAGCATAAACACGGAAATGCTAATGGTGGGAATGAAACACCAGTACAGAGCTATGTTCATACCACATACCCATACACTAATACCCAAACACCAAAGCAGGGTTACGTTCATACCACATACTAATACACGAATTCCCACATAATAAGACACACATCTAACACATGCTACCTTCATACCACATACACAGTGACCAATACCAAGAGAGTAAGACAGGCATCACAATAACAGCATTAGAAATACCACATGGTGTAGCACACAACTGGCTCACTGAAACTACAAACACACCGAGTAATTACCCACCAACTAGACATTAAAAAAAAAAGAAAAAAAAAGTGCGCATTCTACATAGGGCACATTTATACCTATACTTACACACAAAATACTTTGATATTAACCACATGCAAACCAAACACACAGACAACCACTCACACATCAAAGCATATCCATACCAAACAAACCTACATGAAACTCACACACACACACACACACACACACACACACACATCCCTGGTCTTTATTTACATATCACAGGGCCGGCGAAAATGATTGGTGCTGAATACCTAACACGAGAATCATTTACACAATAATAGGGCCAACATTTTGATGCATACGTAATGTGAATCGCCATTAATTCGGCATTACTGTACATAATTACGGCTGGCTGTCTGAAGCGTCGGCATGGCATACGATATAACAGGAGCATGTTCGTTATAATGTTCGTTTAGCGAGGTCTGTGGGTGCGTCAAACAGAAGGGCGGTAATGACGGGCGCTGCTGCTGTTTTGACTATTCATAAGGACGTGTCTGTCTGTCTGCCACGGTACGGAGGTGTAATAATTTCCAGTGTGATATTTTTGGCTCTACCCAGACTGAAATTACTATTATTATAATGATAATTACCGGTACGACTTACTGTATGATCATGGCTCATCATTATCATCATTAGTACCATCGGTGATCTGTAGTGTATTATTGCAAAATTTTTAACAACCAATTTTTATTAAAATCATACTACTGTCATCGTTATTAAGAGAATGCATTATTATTATTATTATTATTATTATTATTATTATTATTATCATTATTATTATTTCGAGTTCGGTGACGCCCATATTTAATCTATTTTTAACCACAAGAGACGATACTGACTGAAAATCTCTAGTACTGGTGAAGTTAAAATAATAAAATACAAAGACACCCCACTCCAAACCCTAATGACTATAAACAACGCTAAATGATACACTGAATAATATCCTACAAGAGGCAAGTTAAAGTGATACAAGAAGGATGGAATGAAAAAAATATATATAAGTATATTCACAAACCGAAAATTTAAGAAACAAAAAATACGAAAAACAACTGTTATGCAAAAATAATTTCCAATATCACGCCATTCATGGATTTTAAATAATGACAAAACGAAGAAAAACTAGTCAACCATTTAATATCATCTAAAATTATGAAAAAAAAAAAAACTATGCAAAAACTTCACATACAGAAAAAATATAAGACGGAGAAATTATACTACATATTTTGACAAAACCGAAAATTACAATTGTGAAAAAAAAAAAATGCTCCTTCACAAACTCTACATTCTTAAAAGAAAGAAATATTACTACAAAATTTATTCAACCAGTTAAATTACCACAAACACTCAAAAAATCACAAAATAAATGGATAAAAATTAAATATATACCCAAAACGCGTCTAAACCAAAAACTCCACATACTTAGAGAGAAAAATATTAAGACAAGTAGAAAATTCACTCAACCATTTAAACCACCACCACCACCACCACCACAAAACTCCTCCTGTGGGCGACCTCCAAAACCCTCGCCTCTCCGTTTATAATATTTTTTTCCTCCTCTCCCTTCCGCAATGAATAGGATTTACAGCTTAATTACACCGCATTCTTCCCGCGCTTAGAGTAGAAAAAAATTATATATATAAAGAAAAAATTAGCGCGGTTTAGTTTTGCCTCCTTTCAAGCTGAGATAAAGGCTGCAGGATCTCCATACACTGGTCCTCAAAAGAATGTGAAAATTTATGCTAAAAAAGTACCTCAAAAAAAAAAAAAAAAAAAAAAAAAAAAAAAAAGGGGGGGGGGGGGGGCCACGACGGGATTAAAAAATAAAGCTTAATTATATGGACAGAGGCTGTAAATAAGGATGTGAATGGGGGTTAAAAATAAAACTTCCTAATCTGGAGAGAGGAAGCAAAAACGAGAATCTAAATATGTGATACCAGAGTTTTACTGCAGAAGAAAGAATGGCTTACAGCAGAGGTTCCCAACCTTTTTGGTCCTGTGGCCCCCCGAGAAAATTATGAGAAGCTCCATGGCCCCTATATAACTCAGATCGTATATTTATATATTTTTAATATTTGATATTGTGCAGAAAACGGTAATTACCCCAATATACTTAAGGCTAAACTAGCACAGTAAGGTATAGTTCATACTTGATTTCTGTCAGGTTTTACCCAGACCAAATACCTTATAATATCTTATATTACCAATAAGGCCCATGGCCCCCCAGTCAATGTCCCATGGCCCCCAGGTTGGGAACCGCTGGCTTACAGTAATCAGAAGTAACACAGAATTCCATAACCAAAAAAACTGTTAGCCTGAGTACATTTGGAAATGGAAGCTCAAATAAAACCATGGTGACCGATTGTGTAAAATTTTGAAAACTATGACCTTCAATGTTCTTTGTAAATAAATAAAAAATTAGCCACAGCTGTTTTCACTATATATCTGGTTCAAAGATTTAGAACGAATCAATAAATCCATAAATGCGTCGCTAAAATCTTAGCAGTTACTTGTATGACAAAAGGGTAAAGAAATATTTCTAATGTAACAATGCATCAGCCATACTTTTCTGCGGTCAACGTCTGATTATGCAAATGATGGAAGAAAGGAAAGAAGGAAAGATGGGAGGTAGGAAGGACGGAGGAGGCGCTGGCAGAGGGGAGAAGAATGGGCTGGGAGGGAGGGAGGGAGGGAGGGAAACAGGACGCAGTGAATGGGTTTTAAAGGGGATAAGGGAGGAGGGCCGTCGCCTGGAGAGACAGATGGAAAGAAGAGGGAAAAATGGAAAGAAGAGAGAAGAATGGAGAAGTGACAGATGGATGAAGAGAGACAGATGGAAAGGAGAGAGAGATGGAACGGAAACAGAAGAACAGAGAGGCGTGAAATGAACGGGAAGGACAGAAAAGAATGCAAAGGAGAGGGGAGAATGGAGAGGTGAGAGAAAAATGGAGAAGAGAGAGAAGAATGGAAAGGAGAGACAGGAATGAAAAGGAGAACGAAGAATGGAAAACAGAAAGACGATTGGAAAGGAGAGAGAAGAATGGCAACGGGAGACAGTGGAGAATGAATGGAGTTAACCCCTCCAATACAATGACGTACTTCTTTCATTCTTGCTACTACGAGACGCCATGGTCCACCTAAGGATTGAGTTTTAGCAGTGGAAGGGTTAATGATCTTTCTTTTTAACCTCGCCACTTTGAAACGCCTCTCCAAAACTGTATCAAATCATCTGTCGTAGTTAATGATAAAATGAAAACATATCATCGCACTGAAAGGATTAAGAAAGTTGAATAAAAATGAGGGAAGAATGGAGGGTGAAATGCAAAAGACACATGGTATATGAAAAGAAGTAAGTTAACAGGAGGGAAAATATGATGGGAGGAAAGGCATGGAAGGGAAGAGACTGAAACTAGGAAACAAGGGAAAATGAAGCAAATGGGAAGGGAAAGAGATAAGCAGAAAAAAATATATATAATAAAGAAAACGATGGAGAAACCTGAAGAAAAAAAAGGAGAAAGAACAAGAGAAAAACAAAGCAGGAAGGAGCTGAGAAACATACGGCAGAAAAATCGAAAAAATTATAAAAAAGAAAAAGAGGGAGAACCAAAAGGAAAAAAAAAGGGAGGATATGCATAAAATCAATGTGGAAAGAGAGGAAGCAGAAATGGGAGAAAATACGGCCAAAGAGTGACGAATAAGGTTAAAAAAATAAAAAGCAGAAAAAGAATAAAGCTGGAGACCTCAATAGAAAAGAATGGAAAAAGAATAGGAGACTGAACGATGTGGAGGGGTGGGGACGGGCGGGGCAGGGCGGGAGGAGGAGGAGGGAGGAGACTTTAAGTTGAAAGGAGGAGGAGAGAAGCTAAAAATAGAATGTAGGAATAATAAATGAGGTGAGGGAACAATGGAAGAAGGGAAGGGAGGAGAGATGCATGGCAGATGGAGGGGGAAAGTCAGTCTTGAAAATGACACATGGAGAAAGTACAAAAAGAATGGAGAGGTGGGAAAATGTTAATATAATAAAGAAAAAAAAAACAGGGAAGATGAAGTCGAAGAGATGAAAGAAACAGGAATGGAAGGAGAGAAGGAAGGAAGGAAGGAAGGAAGGAACAATATGACGACGCAGGATTATTTTGTACGTGGAACAAGGAATGAGTAAGTAAAGGACAGAAGAAAAAAAAAACTATATGAAACAGTTTACAATCAACAAAAAAAAATGAAGACAGGAACAGAATATGGACACCTGAATAGACCAAAGAAAGTGAAAGGGAAGAGTGGGAGAATAAGGTGGAGGAAATAAAGTGTTGATATGAAGAAAATACGAAAAGAAGGACAGGTGATTAAAAATGGGATAGAGAGAAAAGACAGAAAACAGGGACACAGCAAGAGAGGGAGGAGAATGTAAACAGAATGAGGAGAGGATGAGAAAGAAAATGAAAGCGTAAGAGAGGAACATGGAAAATGAATAGATGATACGCAAATATAAGTGGGTGACAATTTTGACATTAAGGAGAGGGATCAATGAAAAAAGAAAGGAGGGGATATGAAAAAATAAATAAATTAATTAATAAATGGCAGAAGGAAGGTCCAGTCTTAAAGCGGAGAAGGTCATACAGATAAAACTTATGAAAATGTCGATGTTAAGGGGAATGCGAAGAACGAAGGATGGATAAGCGAGATAAATTGCAAGGCAAGAAAAGGATATACGGAGATAAAGAATAATATGAGAAAGAGGATGCATGATTACGCGGTGTAAGAAATAAATGAGTAACTAAAGTATGAGAAAAAAATAAACTAAAAACAAAGAAGAACACAGAGAGAGAGAGAGAGAGAGAGAGAGAGGGGGGGAGACAATATGGTAAGAGAAGGAAACAGTTACCACGCAGAGAAGAAAGAAGAAGGAGAATCTTGAGGCCAAAGGATGGAAGGTAAAAAAAAAAAAAAAAGAAAAAAAAAAGAAAAACAAACTGTAAAGAAGAGTAAATAGTGGTAGAACAGTTGGGAGATATATATATATATATATATATATATATATATATATATATATATCAAAGAAAAATAGATGTAATAAGAAGTAAAGCGACACTGGACGGAAGGAGAAAGGAGAAATGGAAATTTGTAAAGAGGGAGGAGGGAAGGGAAAGAGGGGAAGGAAATAAGTAAGACCAGAAGAAAAGACGTAAGAAAGGAAGGAAGGAAGAAAGAAGGATCGAGAGGATTTAGGGAGGGGAGAAGGTTAAGTATGGAAGGACAGAAATACGGCAGTAATAATAGAAAGAATGGTGTAAGGAAAGATGCAAGGAAGCGAAGAGGGAGGGAAGGATGGAAGTGGGCGAAAGGATTGAAAGGAGGAAAGGCTCAAAGTAAAGAAGGGGAATGAAATAAGCAAGGACGGAACCAAGTGTGAAGGAAGGGTGAAGGGAAGGAGGTAAAGAACGGAAAGAAGTCTAGAGGAAAGAAATGAAATAATAAGGGAAAGAAGAAACTGAAGGGAGAGGGAAATAAGGAAGAAAGAAAGAAAGGAAAGAATTAAGAACCAAGTGAGAGAACGAAGTCAGAGGAGGAGGATGGAAAGAAGAAAGATCAAGAAAGAGTGGAATATCTTGAAGCAGAGGGGACGAGGGAAGTGGACAATATGAAAGCAAGGGGGGAAAGGCCGAAGTCAGAAGGGAGAGAGAACGAGGTTGCCAGGAAGGAGGCAGGGAAGAATTTTGAAGCAGAAAGGAGGAGAGAAGGAGACAGTAGGTACTGAAGTAATACTGTACTGTCATAACTGATAATTAAAGTGAGAACTAAAGTCAGAAGGAAACTATTGTGGAAAGAAGAAGGAAAGAATCAAATCGCAGAGGGGAGAAGGAGAAAGGAAGACAATTAGGACGAAATAAGGGGTGGGATAAAACCAGAAATGAGAAAAACAAAATCTGAAGGAAATTATGGAGAAGGGTCAGATGGAGCCTTGAATAAAAAGAATCTTATAAGGAAGGTAACAAAATCGCAAGAAAGTTAGCGAAGGGAAAAGAACGAAGTGTGAAGGAAAGGAGAGAGGAAAGAATATCAGAAATGAAGAAAAGAGGCAAGAATCGTGAAGCAGAGGGCTAGAGGAGGGAAGAAAGTCCATGGGAAGGGATGGAGGAAAGGAAAACAACCGAAGGGAAGGAGAGAAGAGGGTCAGGAGGGATGGAGGGAGGGAGGAGTCTTGAAGGAAAGGAAGAGGTGGGGTAGGACGAGGAAGAGGAGGGTCGAGGAGGGCGGGGCGGCACCTCATCACCTTTAAGCTCAAGGGGAAAAAATGGAGGCTCGGATTAGCAATTTCGACATGAGGGTTTATTCTCGACAAGTACAAATGAGTTGCTCCAGACCAGATTTTTTTTTTTTTTTTTTTTTTTTTTTTGGGGGGGGGGGGGGTGTCTTATGTTTATGTACCTGTGAGGATTACGGTGTTCCGCTGGGTTTACAAATGGGTTAATATGCCTACCGCTTACTAGACTACGTGTGTATCTAACTTTTTTTCTATCTTTACAATCTTCAATACAGTTATCATTTTCTTTATAAATATGCACGGTAGCTGAACATGATGCATCCATTCATCCAAGACCTAAGAAGTGCCACTGACGGAACACTAATTCGTGTGTGTGGTGACACTATAGCTCTGGCTGAATCTTTAACTTAACCGTACTTTGAGGCTATTCGGTAAAACTTGTTACATCAAATAATGGATAATGGAAAATGGATAATGGCGGGGTCGCTACATCTCAGTACTAATATAAACACGGTCTTCTAACCTCACACTTCCATCCTTTATATTAGACTATTAAAACAAGCAAGGAATAGAGACAGCCTTAGGGCATGTATTCAGTATGGTCGGTGGGTTTTCGTACCTCAGTAGCAACATGTGATCCTGTGTGGCATGCAGGAGGAATGTTGGACCTTAAGAACGGGCTGTCAAGTTTATGCTCAAATTCGGTACATACATATATACATATATATCATTATTTCCCCACATCCACAGAGTTTTCTATCCTACAATTTGTTCCCATAAAACCACCACAGAAAAACCCAGCACAAGCCAAACAAACTCCCACCGATCACCACCGCAGCCTACACCCGCTATGGGCGTCGAAAGTCTTTTTGTTCTGCATCAAAACCTATTACACGGGGGGAGAGACAAAACGCCGGTGTGTGTGTGCGAGAGCAAAACAACGTAAGATTATCCCTCTCAAATATCCAAAGCCTCTCCCCGTTTTTAAAGCATTCTCCGCGCTTTTCCATACTATCCCCTCTTTTATGACTTTCTTTATGGTCTTCCTTCTCTTTCTGCCTCTTCCTGTTTCCTTTCTATCTACCTCCACATTCGTAGTTTCTCTTCTCTTTACAGTATGTCTCCTTCTTCCTTCAAATTATACCTTTTATTTACTGTTTACTCAAGTTTCCCCTCTCTCTGTATCTTCTCTTTCCTCAGTTTCCACTTCTCTTTCACTGGTTGCCATTTTCTTCTCAGTATACCCCTTCATTCCTCAGTTTCCTCCTTTACAAAACTTTCCTCTTAGTTCTTCCTTGTAATTCGGCTTCTCTCTTTTATTTATACTCCTTTTATATTTTACAGTTTCCTCCTTTTGGTTTCTTTCATTCCCATTCCCGTCTCCCAGTTTTCATTCACTCAGTAACTGTCATTCTCCGTTGCTCGCAGTCTCGCACCCTCCCTTAATTCTTCAATATTCTTTTTTCTCAAATATCTCTCTCTTATTCTTTCATGTCTTAACGATCCATAAATACATGAATAACTATATATATATATATATATATATATATATATATATATATATATATATATATATATATATATATATATATATATATATATATATATATATAAAGTGTGGACACTAAACAGTGGGTACATTCAAATATTTGCATTTGAGTACTGTGTGTGTGTGTGTGTGTGTGTGTGTGTGTGTGTGTGTGTGTGTGTGTGTGTGTGTGTGTGTGTGTGTGTGTGTGTGTGTGTGTGTGTGTTTTAACATCAAGAAGAATAATAATAACAATAAAAATAATAACAATAATAAGAACAGTATTTAAAAAATAATGTTACTCTATTATTATTATTATTATTATTATTATTATTATTATTATTATTGTTGTTGTTGTTGTTGTTGTAAATAGCTTTAACAATAATATACATACCTTCGTGCCAATAAAAGTTCAGCTAGACCTACATGTTTTTCTACACTAAATACAAGACAAGGTGCTGTACCATATCGCTCAACGTCCCCCTAATATTTCCCTTAAGCATATCAATCACACTCTTTGTTGCATATGAGTAACTCCCTCAGGCGAAACCAATTAAAGTCCAACACATAGCTCCGTAGCCGAGTTGATCGCATTAATATTGTAGGGAAAACAATGAAATAAAGGAGGGGCAACAACCATCTCCTCAGCCGTGCCAATATTGACGTAAGGAAGTGTAATCAGACTACAATAGCCTCCCGTTGCCCTCTTTTCCTCCCCCTCATTCTGTTTACCTCCTCTCATTCCCTTACCCCTCTCACTCACGCCCTACACCCGATCCCCCTCTCACTCCTCTCCTTCCTTTGCCACTGGTGATGTTTCTTCCACCGTGTGCTTACACATACATACTGCCCCCCCCCCTCTCTCTCTCCCCTACCTTTCTTCATATGACGCATAATTACTGGAGTGTGAATGCATACTCTTTGTTATATTTATTCATTATCACGAGACGATTTTATTCACCTACGGGCAAGTGATCGTAATGAAAGGAATTAACTTTCCATTAACCCCTTCAGCACATCGATGCCTCAACAAATAATTTTTTCGATGTTAAAAGTATCATCGTAGTGAGAAGACTAATGGCTTCTCCCGCCTCTCCAGCCATTTTCTTTCTTTTCTATTAAAAAAAACACACACACACACTTTCCCTTATGTTACCTACCTCCACTTTTCCATCCTTAACTCACTTTCCTACTGACTCACTGATGATTGTCGTCTCCCTGTTTTACGAACCCTAACCCTTCTCTTTCACTTCCTAATCTTACCTATTTCTTAATCATATTTCCACAATCTACCGACACATCTGCCATCCTGTCTCATTTACCACTGCACGAAAACCATCCTTTCCCTTCCACAACTCGTTCTATCGACGCCATCACTCCTTTTACCCTCTCTTTATCCCCCTACCATAACAAACCTTGCCTTATACTTCCATTTCATGCCGACTTTCACTACCAATACAATTTTACTTTCTCCAGTACGATCCAATTCTGTCAACTTTCCATACCTACCCACTTTTTCATAACCTCTTTCTCCTCCTCCTCTCCCCCTTATGTTGCATCTCTCTGGATTTCTCCCCAAACCTTTCCACATAACAGTCCCTTTAACATATCCTTCCCTCCTTTGTCTATTATCTCCTCTCCTTATCTATCCACATACTAGCCCTATTTCTTCTTTCCAATTAGCTCCTACCAATTCTACCAACCCCCTCTTTCCCCTTTATACCTCATTAAACTATTATCCTCTCTCTTACCTTCCCACCTTCCTTTAATATTATACAAGTAATTCATTTTCTCCAGCCATACATCGAAGTACTGCCTGCACAACCCGCCTCATTCCCGTTCCCACTCTACCATATGAAGCCCTCTTTCCCTATCTGCTTTACTGCATTACTATTTCACTGACATCTGGCCCCTTATTCCCAGTCCTAACTCCTTACTGCACCAACCTTGCCTATCTCGTTCCTACCTACAAACTGGTATTATACAGACAAACTTATCTTTATTCCCAATTCCAATTACGTTATCATACCAACCCTTCCTTTCTTTTTACCCTAATCTCCTACCAACAGATTATCTCTATTCCCATTCCTACCTCCATATCACAAGCCTTCCTTCAATCCCTTCCTTCTTTATTCTTATAATCAACCAACTTCCATTTCCTCAATTTCTTCTAACGTACCACCTAATTCCACCATCGTCTATCCCTTTCATTCTTATCTTCCTATCGTAATCCCATCCCTCATTATTTCTATCCTTTTACTTAACCAACTTCCATTTCCTCTATCCTTTACGCACCTTCCTATTCCACCGATCATCGCACGTCCCTTTCACTCCTACCCCTTTCACACGAATTTTCCTTATTCCTACCTATATTCAATTAACATCCATTTCTCTCTCCCTCATTTACTTTCTCTTACACCACCGTCTGTCCCCTTCTTTTCCCCTACCCTTCTTTACCTTCTTATTCCACCCCTTTCCTCTATCCATTCTTTGGCTCTTCCCATTCTACCATCGCCTGTTCCTTGTATTTCCCTTACCTTTCGTTACCCTTTTATTCCGACTCTTCCATTTCCCTTTTCCTTCTTTTGCTTCCTATTCTGTCCCCATCACCTCTTGTAACCTTTCTTTGTATTTTGTTATTCCACTATCGTCTCTCCCTTTCAATTCCCCTGTTCTCCTTTCTCTTTGTATTCCGCTCTTTCCATTTTCCCTATCCTTCTTTTCCTTTGCATTGCGCCCGTTCTGTTGTCCCTATCCATCTTTCCCTTCCCATTCCGTCCCATTTATCTCCTCCATCCTTCCTTTGTACTTTGCTATTCCACCATCGCCTGTCCCTTTCATCCGGCCTGATCAAGAAAAACAAACAGATCTTTTGCCCAAACTTTCCGAGGCCAGGGGTCAAAGGATGTTGCCTCAAAAAGCACCTACATCTGAGCCCACAAAAGACGCGACGGGGAGGGGGACGTTTGAGTGAAGTTTTAGGGGGAAGGAGAGAGGGGATACCATTTAATTTATACAGAATCAACACCGCATTTGTCTGGCATAGAGTTGACATTAGGAGGAAGGAAAAAGGGGAGAGAGAAAAAAAAATGAGGAAGACAATCAGATGGGAAGTGGGTGACGGGAGTGCATTAAAAAGATACTCTATAGTATTTGGATCTCGTGTTTTAATCTCTCTCTCTCTCTCTCTCTCTCTCTCTCTCTCTCTCTCTCTCTCTCAAACTCGTTTTATATCTCCTACTCTCATCGCTCTCTCTCCAATATACTGTAACTTCGTTTTCTAAACATGCAGCAGGATGATGATGATGGTAAATAATAATGACGACTTCCTCTAATCTGAAGCCACACCTCCTTTTCTTTCCCAGTATTCCGTAGCTCCATATCCTCCACAACTATAACAGAATCCCAAGACCGCACCTCTTTATCCCTTCCAAAATCCCGCAACCTCGTTTTCTGTCTACTACTCGTTTGGACTCCCGGGGCCGCATCTCGTTTTCTTTCCTCCCACTGTCCCGTAGAGCCCGGTGTGTATGGCTGGGGTTCTATTAATTGCAGCCCAAAAGGATCCATCGTCAACATCCAATTACGCGTGTTTTGGTGCCGGGATCCAGGTCATTATTATCACTGTGTTGGCCTGCAGGGTCGCGTTTCATTTTTGATGTCAGTTCTTCGTTTCCTGTTTCACTACTGACGGCGGCGTTGTTTCGGTCCCTGATTACCAATTTTTGATTGTCAGCTCTTGATTTTTTACGACACTTGTTTACTCCTCGTTCCACCTAAATTCTGTTCTTACACTTGGTGTTTTATTTCTAACGTCACTTTTTCATTTCGTGTTTAAGTTTTGATGTAATCTGTTTCTTTTGGCGTCATTTTTTTTTTCTTCTCTTTTTGCACTGTTTTTTCTCAAACTCTTAAAAGTCGCTTTGTCGCTTCCTGTTTCACCTTTGTCATTTCCTTTTTGACAATATTTTATTTCCCATTTTATTTCGTTTCCTACCGCAATTCTGACATCACTTCGAGTCTGACAATGCTTCTCGTTTCTTTTTATTTCATTTCCACATTTCCTATGCGAATTTTCCGCTTCCTGTTTCAGTGTAGATGTCAACCATTTGTTTCCGGTTTCATTTTTAATCTACCTTTTTTTTTTCTTTTTTAGCTTTAGCTGTCATTTCATCTAGTTTCAATTTCGACGTGAATTTTTTACTTCCTGTTTCACTTGACGTTACTTCTTTATCACTAGTATTCTTATTTACGTTACGTCTCTACTTGTCACTTCTCACTGGTAACACCATGTTTTTAAACATCCTGCCATGAGACATTTTTATTATTGGAATTACCTCGTTCTCCTCTGTTATGCAGCACAAACATCGTTATTTATACCGCCAGCAAATGGTGGTGTTATTAAGTGCTGTCGCTACTTTTTTTTTCTTATTGCTGATACATATGGTTTGTATTCGTCGCTGTTTTACTTGTTCCTGACGTTGCCACTTCGTGAGGAGCAAACTGTAGCTCTAGATGACGTCTTCCCTCCCACACCTGTCGTCTCATTTACTGTACCTAAACGGTTACACACCTGTCCTTCCATATCTCTGGTCTCCATACACTTTCCCTCATAAACACCTGTCCACACATGTCCTTCCACATCTCCGACCTCAATACACTTGCCCTCATAAATACCTGTCCATACACCTGTCCTTCCGTATCTCTGGTCTCCATACACTTGCCCGTACACACCTGTCCTGCCATATCTCTGATCTCTCTCAAACACTTGCCTACACACACACTTTTATTTCCACACACCGGGGTTCCTCACACCTGCCATCCACACTATTATCCTTTAGCAAACCTGACCTATAAGTCATATCAACACTGAACACACCTACCTTTCTCTTCAACTAACCTAAAAGATAAAGATTCTCACTGTAATCACCCGTGGACTTAAAACGACTTCATTTTTAAGCAATCGTGAATCCTTAATTTTGCTGTGCCCAATGTTTCTGCACTATTATCATACAGTACGCCATTTCTTTTAAAAATAACTCTATCCTTTCAGAAGTTCATATGTATTACTGTCTGGTTATAAATTATGTATATCTTGTTTGCGATACCAAAGTTCTCAGTCATACCAGAGAGGAACTTTTAGACATACAATACTTTCTGATTCCACTTACATACAACTGATCGATAATGTCCTATCACTTCCTTCCCGTATTTCTCCAAACCATGCTATATATTTTTCTCTAGCGTCCCTGCCCATCCCCTTCTATTCGTTAACTGTTTTCCTGCTATTCTTCTTTTTCGCACTTTTTCTGTCTCTGCTTCACCTCTCTTTTCACCGGTCCTTGCTCCTTTGTTCGCCCCTCTTTTTTTGCACCTTCTCTCCACGCCCTCGTTCTTTTCCTTGACCCGCTCTTTTTCCTCTCTCTTCTTCCAATTCCTGCCTTTTCCTTCCAGTTTCTCGTTTCTTGCCTTGCTCTCTGTTCCAATTGTTGTTTCTCTGTTTTATTTCTTCACTTCGATCTATTTTTCATTCTCTTCCTTTCACCCCTGGATTTCTAACTTTCCCTTTATACTCGACCTTCCCCTGATGCCACTTTTCGTTCCCTGTCCTCGTTTGCTCTCTCTCTCTCTCTCTCTCTCTCTCTCTGTACCTTCCTTCCATTCGTCCTTTGACCTCCTTCCACATCGTACGCTGACTTCCATATTTTTCCTTTACCCGGAACATTTTCTGTAGTCTATTTCCCTCGATCTGCATTCCTTCAATTCTGTTTCTCTCTCTCACTGGCCTCTCTCTCTCCTACCACTCTTTCCTCCGCCATTCTCCTTCTCTTCGTCTCCCCCTCTTTCCATATCCTGTTAGGTTCAGCCTCTATCATTCTTCTCTCTACTGCACACTCATCCTCCCAACTTTCTCCCTTGTGTGGTACGTGCTCTTCTTTTATTTCTGTTTCTTTCCTCTAATATCTTCTTTTTGTTCCCGTCATTATCTCTTACTCCACCTCTTCCTAACTTCCATGTCGCTATCCTGATTCTCATCATTTTAAAATTACTTCTCTCTCTTGCTTTCCTCATTGCTTTCTTCCGTTTACTGCTTTGCTGTCCTTTCTTACACCCTCTTACACTTCTTTCTTCCTCTTACATTCACACTGTCATTCTATCCTTTTTCTCCTTTCCTTCCTTTTCTCTTCCGCTTCCTTCTCTCTGAATTCACTTGCTCCCTTGCCAGTTCCTCCTACTCCTCCTCTGCTTCCATTTTCCTTCTACTTCTCTTTCTTCTGGTCCTTCTTTTCGTTTTATTCTTCTTCTTCTTCTACCGTTTCTTTTTTTCAATCCATTTTATTAATCCATCCTTCCTCCTCTTCAACATTTCTCTCCTCCTCTTCTACCCTTCCATCACCTCCATACTTCCTCCTTCCACTCTCTCCCTTGCCATCTTTCTTTTCTTCCCTTCCTACCTTTCATCCCACTCTTCTTCCTTTCCACGTTTTCTTTCCTTCATCCTTCGTTCCCCTTCTTTGCTCCTCTCCTTCATCCCACTCGCTTCTACCCTTCCTCTATGCCTTCCTTCTTCCTGTTCTTAACTTTCCACTCTTTCCTTCTTTCTTTTCTAATCTTCCTCTCCTTCCTCCACATCCTCTTCTTCCCTTCCTCCCCCTGTTCCTTTCCTCGTATCCTTCCCTTCTTCCATCCTATCTATTCTTTGTTCCTCTTCTTCATATCTCCCTCTACTATGCTTCCTCTCTTCTTTCCTTCTTTCTTTTCTAACACTCATCTCCTTCTCTTCTTCCCTTCCTTCTAATCCTACCATTACGACTCCCCCCTTCATCCCTTCCTCTTTATTCCCCTCCTCCTCCTCGTCTTCCCTTCCTTCGTCCCTGCCTCTTCTACTCTCTCTCTCTTCTTCTCATTAACCTCTTCCTCTTCCTATACTTAATTCCTCCTTTCTTTCTTCCTTTCCTTCTCCTTCTTCACCTTCCACTCTCTCTCTACGCTTCATCCCATCTTTCCTTCTCCCTTCCTCCTCCTCTTCTTGCTTTCCTTCACCTTCTGCTCTCTCTCTACTCTTCCTCCCTTCTTCCTTCCTCCTCTTCCTCTCTTCCTTCTCCTCCTTCCACTCTCTCCCTTCCATGTACGCCCTCCAGCCAACTCAAACATTTGCCCCAGCACTCGCGTCGTTCTGGCCCTGACAACTTACCTCTCCTCTCTCATACTGTTAATAGAATCTCAGCCAGCAGGGGAGGGGAGAGATGGGGGAGGGAGGGTGGGAGGAGAGAGGGAAGAGGTTAGGAGGTGGAGAGAGGAAGGAGGAAGGGGTGGGAGGAGAGAGGGAAGGGGGTAGAAGGTGGAGATGAGGAGAAGGGGTGAGAGGAGAGAGGGAGAAGGGGAGGAAGGAGAGAGGGAGAAGAAGGGGTGGGAGGAGAGAAGGAAGGGGGTAAGAGGAAAAAGGAATGCGGGTAGGAGGAGAGAGGGAAGGGGTTGGAGGTGGAGAGGGGGAAGGGGATAGGACATGGAGAGGGAAGGTGGTGGGAGGTGGAGAGATGGAGAAGTGACGCAGGAGGAGAGGGGTAGGAAAAGAAAGCGAGCAGATGGGAGGCAAGAGAGAGAAGAAAGACTGAAAAGGATATGCATGGGAAAGCAGGAAAAAGGGTGGAGAGGGAAGGCAAGGGATAGGGAAGGAAAGAGTGGTGAGGTAAAGTAAGGGAAAGAGGGTGGGGAGGGAAGGTAGGGGAGAGGATGATGAGGAAAGAGAAGGGAAACGAAAGGGACGGGAGGGGGGAGAATGGAGCGGAAGGGTAGGCGAGACAGATGGGAAAAGAAGAGAGGGTAAGAAAAGTGGATGGAGATGGCCGGCGGTGCGTGGGCTATGGGAGTGGGCAGGACAGAAGCAGCTAGAGGAGTGGGAGGGACTGTGGATGAGCAGTGAGAGGGCAGGTGAGTGGAATGGAGGTAGGGAGGGGGGGATGTGAGAGGTTTAAAGAGGGAAGGTAAGGGAGTAGGGGGGACAGAAGCCGTTTGAGAGGAAGCGCTGGCAACGGGAAGAGGATTTGCGTGGGAGGCGAGTGGAGGACAGAGCAGTCAGTGAGGAAAGGGTTAAAGGAGGCACAGGACGAGAAAGAGAAAGAGCGAAAGAGAGAGAGAGAGAGAGAGAGAGAGAGAGAGAGAGAGAGAGAGAGAGACTGAATAGGTAGGAGAGAGAGAACGGTCAGAGAAAGATAGGATATAAGGAGACGAGAAAGAGAAACAGAGACAGAGCGAAGAGGGAAGTCAGGGAACAGGCGAGAGCAGCAGAGAAAATGGGAAATGGTAAAAGAAGGGTTAGAAGTATGAAGAAATGGTGAAAGAAAAGTGAGAAAGGGTAAGAGAAACGGGGAAGAAGCAAAAGTGACAGAGAAACGGGAAGACTGGGATGTGGCGATAGTGGATGACAGAACAGGAAATGGTAAAAGAAAGGGGAGGGAAAGGCGATAGGGAGAAATATTGAGAGGAAGAAAGTGAAATGGTGAGAGAGAGGGAAAGGAAGAAATGATGAAAGACAAAGGGAGAATGGAAAAATGTGAAAGAAGAATGGAAAATGGTGAATGGAGGGAGGAAGGGGAAATAATGAGAAGAAGGGAAGATGGGAAAACGGTGAGAGAGATCAGGAGAAATGGGACGTGAGGTGGGGAGGAGAAATTGAAGGAAAAGAGGGGAAAGGAAATTCAGGATGCATTGGAAAAAAATGGGAGACAGAAAGGAAAGAAAGGAAGGGGAATGGAAAGTAAATACAAAATTACAAGACAAATAGAAAGAGGTAAAAACACAGAAAAAATTAATTCAGTAATGAAAGGGGAGAAAATGGTAGACGAAGTCGAGAGAGGAAATAAAGAAAATGGACAGGGGAAAAGAACACAGGCAAAGAAAGAGCAAGAGAGGAGGAGGAGGAGAGAATGAGAGGAACAGAAGGAGGAAAGGAGGTAACTTCTCAGACACTTGGGGGTCTTATTGTTCTGGCCAAAGACCTCTCTCTGTCGCTTTAGGTCTTTTGTGGGACGAAGGGAGCTGCTACTGAGACAACTATTGCTACAAGTACTATTGCCATTTCTACTGAACTTCTACTCTTTACTACTGCTGTTACCCCTGCTGATGTTAAGGGGAAATGCTCTTGCCTACGCCTGCCACTGCTGTTTCTGCTCAGCTTCCATATACCTTCCCACCATTCTGACTTTATGTTTTCCATGTCCCTCCTTGCGCCACTCTAGGTTTCAAGTAATCTCTCTCTCTCTCTCTCTCTCTCTCTCAACCCCTCCCCCCTTTTATGCTCCAACTCTCACACGAGTTCTTCCCCCAAACTGTAAATTGTGAGATCCTTTGTTGTTATTGTTGTTTTAAAGTCCTCATTCCAGGTCTCCATTCTCTTTCTCACGTCTTTTCCCTCTACATTATTTTTTTATTACTCCATTCCATCTCTTCCACTAACTGTATTCCTTCTTTCTCTACTATCTTCATTTTATCATCTTCCTTTTTTCTGTTGCTTCATTCTCTTTAATTATTCTTCTTGTCTCCACTTCCTCTCCTCTCTATTTTTTTTTTATCTATTCTTAATATATCCTTTAATATTCTTTCCTCTCCTTTTTTTAACTTATTTCCGTAAGAGTCGTATCTTCATTCTTCTCTTTTCCTTCTGTTTGCTACTGTTCCTACTACTCTCTCGCAACCTTTTCTTCTTCGTCTGTTTCCTCTCCCATTTTTCCTTCATTTTTTATCATATTTTCCCATTTTTCCTTCATCTGATCCTCACCTACTACAATCACCTTCACCTCCAAATCTTCTCATTTTCGTCTTTACCTCTGCTTTGTTCTCACCTTCCTGCCATTGTCCTTCTTGTGTCTCTTTCGCCCATTTCCATTCCTCACTCTCCCTCGTATCGCTTCTTCTCTCCCCCTCGCTCTTTATTTCCCTTTCTCCCTTTTCTCCTTTATTCCTTCTTTGTCAGTCTCCCTTTTTCATTATACCTTCCCCTCACTCCACTTTCTTACTTTTCCTTCCTACACCACTTATGTTCACTTCTGGGATATACGGGCGACACTTAATAATCACTCTGACATTCTGCACACACACACACACACACACACACACAGCTACTACGCATTCCGCCAGGGTATACCAATGTCATATTTGCAATTCAGGTATGTTCTCACCTCCTCCTGCATCCCTCAGTCCTCCCGCACCGACACTCCCTCTTCCATCT
This sequence comes from Coenobita brevimanus, assembly GCF_032717465.1. Classification (NCBI taxonomy): domain Eukaryota; kingdom Metazoa; phylum Arthropoda; class Malacostraca; order Decapoda; family Coenobitidae; genus Coenobita; species Coenobita brevimanus. The sequence continues at coordinate 39,104,589 of NC_137063.1, forward strand.
TCCCTCCCACACCTCATCCTCCACCACATTCCCTCTTACACCTCCTCCTCTACCTCCACCGATCTCAGTACTTCCCTATCATCATCACCATCTCTCTAGCATCTAATATACTGGTATTCCTCCTCCTACTCGCAATACTTTCTTTTTCTCCTCCTTTTACGATATTTTTCCCATTCAATCTCCTTTCCCTTCTCTCTCCTTTACCTTAGTTATTCCCCTCTCTCTCTCTCTCCCATTCATCATCCCTCCTCGTCCTTCTGTTATCCTCTCTCCTCCTTCCTCTCACTTCTCCCCCTCTTCCTACCTCCCCTTTCCTCTCACTTCTCTCCCTCTTTTCTCACTTCTCTCGCTCTTCCTTGGTCCTCCTTCCTCTCACTTCTCTCCCTCCTTCTTCCTCCTTTTCCTCTTACTTCTTCCCCTCTTCTCTCCTCCTCCAACTCCTCCTCCTCTCCCTTCGCTCCCCCTCACGTTGTTAACATACCTTTGATAACCTGGTGATTGGTATACGTTAGTCGACGAGAGAGAGAGAGAGAGAGAGAGAGAGAGAGAGAGGGGGGGAGGGGGGGAGATTTGCCAGTCCACATCCCCGCTTTGCAAATCCAGTTAATTGACCCTTATTTTATGATAATTGCCCGACATAAAAATGGGACCATGTGAGGGGAGGCTGTTGTATTTGCAGCCGGCGATCACGTAATTATATGTATAAATCCTATGGTTCACTCGATTAATGAGCTAGATAAATATACCCGACCCTTTTTGGAGCAACGTGACCGCAGCTTCAATACAGGGCGCGTGTGTTTGTTGTAGTAATGAGAGTACTGTGTTTACTGAGGCATAATTGCTATCCCCAGTGTCAATAAAAAATAAAGAGGTAGTTTGTGCTGCTGTTTCACTTTTGGGGTTGCCAGGCACAAAACAGTTAATAATTGCTTCACGTATCTAAGTTTCCCAGCTCATGAAGGCGGACCTCGTTTTGCTCTGACATTACTCGTACAAGACGTGAATGGATGATTGGTCGCAGCTATACAGAAACTAGTCTCATGTTAAAGTGGACCTGATTTTACTCTTGTAGTTTACTTCACGTAGCTCAATGTCAGAAAAAGACAAAACTATGGCTCTATGAAAAGCACAGTTAAAACCTGTCATTCAAGACAGGGTTGGAAATTTGGGCCAGATTAAAAAGAATATAACCGAGTAATACTGCAGCATGTCTTCTCTACAACATCCCATTAATAAAATCAGGCTCTGTAGCTTCTCTATTCAATACTCATACCACTCCAAGGGCTCATTCATGTACAAACAATATAAAACAGACCAAAAAGGGAAGAAGAAGAAGAAGGAAAAAAAAGATAACTGCAGCAGGCCTGTTCGTCTTGGAAACTTCAGTCCAACATAGCCAGTTCTACCACGTTTCGACTGGTTTAGTAAATCAGCCAGGTCATTATATATAGCCTATCTAAATTAAGTCATTACCGGTAGTTCATCTGTGCTTCATCTTCCCTTACATGTACCCCATCTGTATTTCCCTTTCCCTATCTCTACAACCAAAATCGAGCTCTTACAACTTTTACGGAATATCCATCCACTAATTATACCACACCAGACACTCGGAGTCATTCACGGTTGCAGATGGCAAACTCAAGCAAATATACTCAACACACACTTCTTGGCATCAGAGTCCCCCGGGGTAGGTGGGTGGGTGGCAACATTAATACCCGGCCATCATCCATCTCTGGCCTGCTCCGACACACCGCCCTGCCTGCCTGCCTCCTCGCTTATCCTGCCGTTGTGTCGTAAATCGCGCTGCGTCAATACCCTGGAGGCACCGACGGAGGGAGGAAAGGATGGAAGGAAGGCGAGGGCGAAAGAAGAGCCAGCGACCCACTGAACCTCGCTTTTCGCACCCGAATTACACGACGCCTTTCATCCCCTGCCAGACATGAAATCAATGACGTCAGCATCGTGCCTCTCTGCCCCTGCTCCCGTCTCTGCCTCCTCTTCCTCCTCCTCCTCCTCCTCCCCCTCCTCTTCCTCCTCCTCCAGTCTGTGTCGCCTTCCTCTCCCTCTCTATTGCTTATCCCTTTCTAAGCCCAGCTACGTTTTTCAATTTGCCTCGCTCTCTTTCACTGATGTTGCTCCTCTCACCTTCCAGTCTTCGTTCTCTCTCTCTGTGCGCTGACGTCAGTGTTGTTCTGTACTATCCATTTACTTTTTTTCACTTCTGTGGTTTCAGTATCCCATTGTATCCTTTCTGAGCCTCTATTTATTCTTCTGTGTAGCTCTATTCTTTCTATGGGTTGCCGGTATACCATCTTCTTCCTCTTATGAAATAAATAAATGAGTAAGGATTGCGAACAGTCTTAAGGAAATGCAGGATGGTCTCCACGTAACTACAGTACACTGACATATGGAGGTGATTGTCCCCACCCTTCATCGAATAAACTGGTTTATTCTACGGACTCGTGCTGCCACATTTCGGTATATATGTGTGGTTGTATGGTCTGACCCATGGCCTCACACATCCTTTTGAAAAACCTAAATTTCAAAAAACCAATAGGCATTTTGGAGGTATCTGCCCAGGGGAAACTGTACTAAGTTTCAAGTTAATGGTGAAGAAATGAAAGAATGGCACTAATCAGAAAACTGTTTGAAAATAAGAAAAAGAACGAAAGAAAGAAAGAGGAAGGAAGGAAGAATGAAAATGAAACTGATCAAATACAGCAAGACTTCCACAACGGAAAAAAAAGTAAAAAAAAATAAAAATAAAGACTGAGAGTATGCTAACTTGCTCCTTCCTAATAATGTTGAGCATAAGACTGCCGACAGCAAGACACGTTCATTTCAAGATGCCTGGGAAGGACCATTACAGAAGACAGTTTCAGAGGTGGCCAGGTATATGTATGTCTCTTTCTTTGTTCTCTGCGTCTCTGTCTTCTGTCCGTGCTGCTTCTCGTCACTTTCTTTTTCATTCAATTATCATTTCCACTTTCAATCTCCCAGCACTTTCTTTACGACATAACTGGGTTCATGAATTCTCGGTTCCATTAGTATTTTCATTACTCAGTCTCTACCCTTTACTTTCTGTGCCTTCTATGCCGCCTTACCTTTCCTGTGCCTACTTAACATATCTGCTTCCCAATCTCATCCATATTTATAGTTTTTATGCCAATCGGTTCCTCTCTTTTCTTTATTTTCTGTGCCTCCTTGATTATCTGTGGCGTCCTACTTTTCTCTGCTTCCTTATCCTCCTTTTTTTAATCTCTGCCACCCCGTCCCATCCCTATTTACTAACCCCCGTCCACACAGCAACTTATAAATACCCTTTACCTCTTCATCCCTTTGCACAGAACCAATCTCTCCATCACCTGTATTTTTCAACCTCGTCTTCTGCTCGTGTGGTTAGGGCGTCTTCTAGCACCTGTTCGTTTGCGATTTATCTTCAATATTAAGCCTCAAATAGAATGTTAATGTCTAGCGCTACTCATGTTTTAAATACCCTTACAGAATGCACGTATACCACACAACATAATGTTTACGTGTCAAATGCAGAAAAATATTGGAAGGAAAGAAGTGTTAGAAAGCGTCCTGGGGTGGAACGGGCTTGTCTCTCCCCACGGCTACAAATCTCTGCCTTACCACCCCGGATGTCTCTCCCTCTCTCTTCCCCTCCCCCTCCCCGTCCTCCTCTTCCCTCCCCCCACCATTCGAAAAGGAGCTTTCTCTTTGAGTGCTCCTGGTCAAAAAGAAAACACATTTCCCGTCACCCCGAGCATCAAAAGCCCCCTGCAACCTTCCTCTGTTGGGGGGAAATCGCACTGGCTGACTGACTTACCCTCACATGTGCTTTTATATATTTCTTCCTCCCTTTCCCATTCTGTCTGTCTGTCTTTCTGTTCCCCCCCCCCTCTCTCTCTCTCTCTCTCGTTCATGCCGAGGCAAAAGCAAACGGCAACGAAAGGGAAAAACGAATTAGAATCACAAACGGCCGAATCGCTTGCTTGCCCGTGTCCTCTGTAACATTTCTTTATTTACTCTTACCTTTATTTGCTCACCATTTTTTTTTTATTCTCATTTTTCCCTTCCCCAAAACACGTTCGTTCGTATTTTATTCCTTAATTAGATATGCTTGTATTCCTCAATTCTCAATCTTTTCATACAGTTTCTTTTTCTGGATTAATTACAGCGCTATCACTTCTCTCCCGCCGTCCACCCTCTCTCTCTCTCTCTCTCTCTTTATGTCTTCACCCACTTTCACCATTTCATTTCACTTTTTCACTGTATTCTTCTACATTTATCTTTCCACTTTTCCATACCCCTCCACCCCCCACCCTACTGATATATATTTTGCCACCGTATCCTCTCTCTTTGCTACTCTTACATCTTTCTTCAGTCCTTCCCCGATCAATTTCGCTCGTCATCATTTCTCTGGCTACTTCTGTTTCTCCTCAGTCCTCACCTTTATTTTTCCCCACATATATTTTTGCCCTTAATCTCCTCCGTCCTACACTTTCATTCATCCTTCATTTCTTTTATCCGTCTGTCATATTCTTTTCCTTCCCTTACCATTCTCTTCATCAGCTTTTCCTTTCTTATCGGACCTCTATTTCACCTATTTCTACGATTTCTTACCTTTCCTCTCTTTCCCTCTCTCCCTATCTTCCCTCTTCTAATATCAGTTTTCACTTTGTTTTCCTATCACCAATCCATTCTTCCCTGTGACTCTCTCTCTCTCTCTCTCTCTCTCTCTCATACGCCATATCTATCCTATCATCCGTCATCCCTTCCCTACTTTCCTCCCCATTCCCTTCATCTTTCTTCTCTCTTTTCTCCCCTCGACCCCTTGTCTTCCTTGCTATTTTCATGCATATTCTGTACACTTTATCTTCCTTACAATCCTTCCTCCTTCTCGCACTTTCCTCCCCAGTCTCGACTTTTTCCCTCCCTCCGTCCCCCTTCCACTCCCCTTCTGCCGTCTTGCTTCTCCCTTTTTCCTCCCCACTTGTTACATTTTTTCTTTACTCCGTTCCCCTCATCCTCCTTCCGTCGACCATTCTCTACATTTTTCTCCCCATCATCCATCTCCCATTTTTTAATTTCCTCCCCATTCTCCACCTCCCCCCCCCCCTCCGTCCCCTTTTGAACCCCGTCATTCCTCTCTTGATATTTTCCTCCCCTTCTCGACATTTTTCTTCCCAATCATCAGTCTCCCCTCTCCTACGTTCCTTCCCACTCTCCACCTTTTTCCTCCCTCCGCTCCCTCCCCTCCTCCCCCGTTCTATCGAGCCCGGAGGAGCCGTAACTCCGTGGATGATAAGGGGAGGGTTCTAACTCCTCCTCTATCTGGCGGTTTAGTGTCTCTTGGCTCATCAGGTTCAAAGGAGTCAATCACTGAAGTTTCCGGGGGTGGCTAGGGATAGGGGGCAGGGTATGGGCAGGGAAAGAGGGAGGGGATGTGGGTAGGGGAAGGGGGTAAGGAATAGGGGGAGGGAGTATGAGGTAAGGGGAAGGGAGTATGAGGCAGGGGGAAGTGAGTATGAGGTAGGGGGAAATGAGTATGAGGTAGGGGAAAGGGAGTATGAGGTAGGGGAAAGGGAGTATGAGGTAGGGGGAAGGGAGTATGAGGTAGGGGGAAGGGAGTATGAGATAGGGGGAAGGGAGTATGAGATAGGGGGGAGTATGAGGTAGGGGAAATGGAGTATGAGGCAGTGGGAAGTGAGTATGAGGTAGGGGGAAGGGGATAGTTGTTAGGGAGTAGAGGGCACGAGAGGGGAAGTAAGGGTAAGGGACAGGAACTTCCTAGACGATGGAGTGAGGAGTGGACAGACTGTGATGAAGGGAGACAAGAAGGGGAACTGAGACTGAGTCGGAGAGGGGAAAGGGGCAGGTAGGAGGGGGTAGGAACGGATGAGGGGAGAAGTGAGAAGCTTTGGTTGATAGAGGGGAAAGTGGGAAGGAAGTGCAGAGAGAGGGGTGGAGGGGGGAGAGGTATGTGGGATGGTGATGTGGGGAGATAGAGTGGGGGAGGGAAGAGGAGCTGAAATGGGGAAAGTGAGAGTGGAAACAAGCTCTGGTGCTAAAGAAGAGAGGGGGTGGGGAAGGAGAAAGGGGAATGTGAAAAAAGGGAGAGCGACAGAGGGAGAAGAAGGAAGGAAAAGGGATGAGGGAGCGGAAGCGGAAAATGATGAAGAGCAGGAAAGAGAGAGAGAGAGAGAGAGAGAGAGAGAGAGGGGGGGGGAATGTTGCGAGAGGGACAAAGTGGAAAGGCGAGAAAGGAAAGCAGGAACAACGACGAGAAAGAGTGCGAATGGAGAGAGAAAGTTTATGATGATGAAGGCTGTGATAAGGATGATGAAAATTTGACAAAAGAAAAATGGTTAAGATCCTGAAAAAAAGAGGAGGAGGAGGAGAAGGAGAAGGGGGAGGCTGATATGAAGATGATAACAGGGTGATGACAGTGGGGCGGTAAAAGGCTGGGTGGTGGAGAGGGTGGTGAGAATGGGGGATGGGGGTGAAAATCAGTGATAGTGATGGTCCCGGTGGTGAACTGCTGTGATAATGACGCTGACAAGTGGAAAAAGTCAACGCCTGTAGAGACGGTGATTAACTGGTATTTGTGATGATGATAATGTGGTAATTCGTTCTGATGATGATGATGATGACAGGACGGATTGTTTTAGTGCACATAACAATGGTCAAACTTATGGCCTTTGACCCATTTAGTGCTGATATTTTTCCCAGATTAACAAAATCGTTCTACGTTAATGCTACATGAAGTCCTAAAACCCTGCTTATACAAAAAACTATGTATCAGTTACAACATATTATTACATAGTTCACCATACTACGATTCCTACAACTAGGGAAATGTAGTAACTCTGAAAGTATTGTTGTATACAGTAATTTAAAAGATAAATACGGTAGCATTTAACTCTGCATCTAACCAAGCCCAATAAATATCTAAATGTACTGTATACACAAAAATCAAGGGAATAACTAAGACCGTTTTTAGTATTCTGACTGCTAGTAGTTCTCTCAGCTTGACACAAATCCCCAGGAGTGTCCATCATTGCAAAAGGATTAAAACATGGGGAGCAATTCTGACAGTGATGTATGGAATGGGAGCTCTGTGGTGAGTATGGGGTAAGGCAGACACAGCATAAGGGTTATATAGTAGTTATGGAGGTGATGAATGGAATGGGAGTTCTGTGGTAAGAGTAGACGCGAAGAGAAAGGGTTAAAAGCAAATGTATGTTAGAAGATGAGAAAGGGTTAAAGATACACACTATTAGTTTTGGAAGAGATGGACGAAATGGGAGATTTGTGGTGTTATTGGACGCAGAGAGGCATAAAAAAGATGGTAAGTTTGGGAGTAAGGGATGGTATGGGAGCTTTGTTGTGAGTAAGAGTGAAGAGAGAATATCTTAACGGAAATACTATGTGGCTCCAGTAATATATGGTGGTGATTACTGTTGCGAATAGTATTGAAATAATGGTTAATTTATACGAGACTAAATTAATTTCCATGAAAGGCGGTGGTGGTGGTGACAGAGCGTAGCATACATGACTATGATAAAAAGTAATGATTATTATTCATATCTCCCTTTTTTAACGCACGACCATTCATGTTATTCTGATAGATTTCTTCATTTCTGTCAATATTCTGTTGGCAAAGCTCTCTCTCTCTCTCTCTCTCTCAGTATGATTGTCTCCTATACTTTTCTTTCCCATGCCTACCTGTATACCTGCCTGCTTCCCCGTCTGCCCGTTCCCGTTTGTTTTGTCTGTCTTGTACTGTTTCCTCCAAGTCCGAGTCTTCTTAAAATAAATTTCCCTCCCAAACTCTCTCAAATTCAATTCTCCCTACAAAGTCCTCTTCTCCTGAACCCCTTTTGTCCCCTCCAAATCTATTTTCCTCACAACCACTTTGCCAACATCCTTTGATACCTCCCGACCCCTCCTCTATTTGTATCCCCCTATCCCTTATTTACTTTCGTCTTTTCCCATTCCTTCAAAAATTTCACAGCTTTGGAACTTCTTTATTTAAACCTTTTCTTAACGATGACGACTGTCTTTACTCAGGCTTCCTCCAAACGATTTTATTTAGCTTACAGACCCTTTGTAGTGATCGACTTAATGAAGGTTTTATTTAATCCCTTCAATTCGAGAAAAAATAATGTAAAAACAAAAAAAAAAGTCTTGTCCAATTCCTTATTCGAGATAGTTTTACGTCTCACTTTCTCTAAGGATATTTTTTTTTCTTCTCCAACGGTCTTCCTCTCACCTCGTTTTTACCCACCGGTCCATTTTCTTTCTTCAAAATGTCTCTTCTTTTATATCCTTCCTTTTTCCCTGGAATTTTCCTCCGTAACACTTTTTTCTTTGCCACTTCTGTTTCTCGCACTTTTCACTTTTGCACTCTCTCCTTTCAGTTCGCCGGATTCCTCTCAAATTCCTTTCCTCAGTACTGTCTGTCTGTCTGTCTGTCTGTCTCTCTCTCTCTCTCTCTCTCTCTTTCTCTCTCTCTCTCTGCCTCGTAACCAATTTCTTCAACTCATGTACTTCCCACTGTACACTCTTTCTGAACATTTCTAAAAACAATCTTATTCAGTTCCTTTTATGAACTTCTGAACGCCTTTAATAACGTCTACAATATATCTCATCACAAAAATCCGTATTTATCAAAGCTCATCTCTTTTACAATTTCCAACATCCTTTCCCTCACAAATTTAGCCCTATTAACACAGTTTCTAATGGCTACGGTTATTTTCTTTCCCTTTTCCAACACACTTCCTCTTCTCAGTCTATTCATTACCTTTACTTTCCTCCACTTTTAACATTTTTAGATTTCATGGACCCATTCTCAGCTTAACAAAATCGTCTGGCGTCAGCTGGCACAGAATATAAATTTTTTCCGACCAAGAGAGGGTTAATGGCTTTCTCAAAACATTTTCATTCCAGATACCTTCCCGACACCATTCCTCTTCTCAAACCTTCCCTCTTAAATTCCTCTTACTAATATCCTCCCCTTCCTCCCTCCCTCCCTCCCAGACGCCTCTTCTCAGCATACTTCATCATCTTTCCCCTCATTCCTTCTCTTAACATCCTTTCCTACGTCGTTCCTCTTCCTCTCACTCCTTTTCTCTCTTCGTTCTTTTCTCCTACCAGGATCCAGTCTCTCCTCTCTTTTTTCCTTATCCCTTTTATTTCTATTCCTAATTCCTCTTCCCTTTTCTCAAACCCCTTTCCTCGCGGTTTTTCAACAGTTCCTGGTAATCACCTTTTCAATTCCTTTTTATTTTCCTCATTTTTTTCACTTAGTTTCCTTTCCAAATAGTTCAAATTAATTTCCCATCCCTGATTCCTTTTCTCAATACCGCTTCGTTCTCTGGTCATTTTCCTATAACAAATTTCACTTCTCCCATACTGTTTTTTAGCACCTTTTGTCTCACGAACTTTTCCATTCTAATCACAATCTTTTCCACTAAATTTCTTCTTTGACTAAACTTTTTTGTCCTCGTTCTTTTTCTTCTCCCTCTTAGATGCTCTTTTCTTTCACCACTCTTCCCTGAATTCTTTTTTCCAGCCCCCCTTCTGTGTGTGTGTGTGTGTGTGTGTGTGTGTGTGTGTGTGTGTGTGTGTGTGTGTGTGTGTGTGTGTGTGTGTGTGTGTGTGTGTGTGTGTGTGTGTGTGTGTGTGTGTGTGTGTGTGTGTGTGTGTGTGTGTGTGTGTGTGTGTGTGTGTGTGTGTGTGTGTGTTTATACTTTCTACCCTTTCTCGCTTGAACATTTGTCCTAATCTATTTTTTTTAACACCCTCCTTTCTTTATAACCAACACCCCTAAAAACCTTCGTCTCAGTTACATTTTCCCTCCTCCCTAATGAATCATCTTTCGACTCCTTTTCTCTTAGGCTTTTTTTTTTTTTCTTCTGGTAACCATTTTCTATTATTTCCTGGAACCTCTTTCTCTCCAAAAATTTTTCACCCTGCTTCTCTTCTGTTGAATGCCTTATTTTATTTTTTACTCCTCTTTCAACCAATGCTTTCTCTATATATTTTCCCAGCCCAAAACGTTCTTAGTTGCTCATTTCTACTAGCACTTTAGTCCTATTTACTCTCTGCCCAAAGTCAATTATCACTTACCTGTCTACTAGTGCTTTCATCCTAGTTTTTTCCTTGTAGACTGCCTTTTCTTACCCTCTTTTCCATTAGTGTTTCTGTCACTTTTTTCCTTGCCAATGTATTTTTCTGAACCCACTTTCTACCAGAGTTTCCATCCTGCTTTCTCCCTGTCCAAAGCCTTTCCTTAGCTTCACTCCACCATGGTTTTCATTCTACCCTCTCGCCTTTTCTCGGTTCCCTTCCAACAAAGCTCTCCTTATACTTTCTCGCCTTTTCTACCCGTGCTTCAGCTGGCCCAACCCTCTCCCAGGCACTTACTTCTTCATCCTCTCCTCCCAAACCCAAGTATCTCCGGCCCACAGCTTTCATCCGCCCTGCTTGCCTCTCCTTCCCTTCCCCCTCCCTTAGCAATTCAATTAAATCTGGATCCCTCTCATCTCCTGCTTAAACCTTTCTCCTCCCACCCACCCCCTCTCTCTCTCTCTTTCTCTCTCTCTCAATATCATTCCTATTCTCTAATGCGATTTTGTTACTGTTCTTTCTGTTCCCTCTCACGATTCTGCTATTACTATTTTCATACTCTCTCTCTCTCTCTCTCTTATAGCAATTCCCATGGTTTCATTTCCTGCTTGGTCCTTTATTCCTCCCACACTCCACAAACCAGAACCCCCCCCCCTTCACCCTTCTCTCTCTCTCTCTCTCTCTCCACCCCCTTCTAACCCAATTACACATCACCTTCCCTTTTCCTCTCCCCGTCCTAAATCCCTCATCTAATTACTCACACTGACCTTTCAATGTCATCAAGTTCCTCGTGTGTTTTCACCTATTTCCCTATTCCTGCCTTCATCCAATTCCCTGTTTCTCTCCTTTCCAGTCTCTTTATCTCCTTTTCAGTCACTTTTTTTCATCTTCTCTCCGTCACAATACCTCAGCTCATCATTCCTATACTTCCCACTTCGCTGGCATCACTACACTCTTTATTTTTATTCTTTATTTTTTTCTTCCTTCATACTGTTTTCTTTAATGTATTCCACTTTATTTTACTTCCTGCTTTTGTCTTCCTGTCCCTTTTCTCTAACATGATTGGTTTAGTTATTAGTATTTTTTTTTTCTCTCTCTCTCTCTCTCTCTCTCCCCTTTCCCTCAATCTCTGCCTCTACCCTTCTCCTATCATATCTCTGTCTCACCCCTCACCCTCTCTCTCCCTGTTCCCCGCTCCCCTCTTCAATCTTTTCCTCCCCCTCCACATCCTCATCTTCCCCTCTCCTTTTAGCGTAGATTTTCTTTCCCCTTCATCTCCCCAACTCTTCCTTCTCCCTTTCACTCTGGCACACCCTTTTCCTTTCCCCTCCCTTTAATAAAACTCTTCTCCCTCTAATTCAGGATTTCTTTCGTTCTCTCTCTCTTTTCTCAATATTTTCTTCCCTCTCTCTTCCTGCCCTCCCGATTCCCCCCCTACCAATCCATTTCCCTCTCACTCTTCCTCATATTATATTCCCTTTCTCTCCACACTCCCTCAATTTCCCCCCCCCTCCCTCTCTCTCTCTCTCTCCCTAAGTCAACATATCCCATTCTCCTTCCTCAAGTTCTCATTTTCCTTCTCAACCCGTATCCCTCTCAGTTTTCCCCTCTTCCTCTTCCTTTTCCCCACTCTCTCAGTTCTTTCCCCTTCCTCTTTGTGCCCCTCTCCGATCCCACTCCCCCTTCCCTCTCATTCAAAGTTCTTATTTTCCCTCTCTTCCTGTGCTCCTCTCCATCTCCCCCCCCCCCCGTCACGCCGCTGTGAACACTCCTCAGAGACTCGTTTCCGGACTGGCTACATCACCTGGGCAACGCTAGCGGGGGCAGGCGGGCTGGCGGGTGAGCCTCGCACTGTTCACTCCCTAGGCACAGCGGGAAGGACATATAAAACTTTGCCAGTCTTTCATATCACGTCGCCCAACTTGGAGAAGGGCTATTGTGAAAGGAACTTCGTATCTTAGAAAGGGTTAATATTATATATGTAGAAAGTGGACTCTCTCTCTCCCTCTCTCTCTCTCTCTCTCTCTCTGCAGGCTAGAAAAGTATATGTGATTTAAGATGTATATTAATTCGAATATTTTTAACAATCTTGTGAACAAGTCACTCTTCATATTAGTCTTATCTTACATGGCAATAACTATGGATCTGACAAAATGCATGTTTGAAAATATAAAACGCAATAATTCTTCGAAGTTCATGAATGGAGTATTACAAACTTATTCTACACAGAAATAAATCTAGGTATTACTTTCATACAGCATTACTGTATGGAAAATAAAAGGACAGCGATACAGGTGATTCAAAAGAGTGGCGGATTAATACTGTCCCGTCTCGCCAACGCAAAATACATACCCAATGCACCGTACATAACCCTGCTGGATCAAGACATGGGTAAAAATATGGCAGCTTGAAAATAATACGACGTAAAATGTGAGAGACAAAACAGTAACGTTTATGCTGTGTGGTATAATTCCAGAGGAAGTATTATTTGCTTCACAAATCTAAAAAGGAACACATATTTTGTCATATTATATATATATATATATATATATATATATATATATATATATATATATATGTTATGCATAAATTTTTTTCGGTGCACTTTACTGTATGCCTCAAGAGAACAAGAAATACCGGTTACATCAATCTCATTACTAAAAATAAAAATAAACAATACTGCAGAGAACCCTACAAAAGAGAAACACACATTTCTTTTTACAATCTGCCCATAACCACTTCATAATTAAAATTCCTGCAAAATATGAAACCCTCAATTCTAGTTTGATAAAAAAAAATGCAAAACCGTTGACAGCGGGTGATTATTATGAGGACTGTAATACTATATAATTTATGGACGCCAGACAAACATAATACACACAAAAAAATCTCGGTCGAATAATTTATACTGGGCAGATAATAACTTCCGGTACTGGTGGTTGGGTATAACAAATCGTGGACAGACAAATGAGGCGCCTTGTATATTACGTTTGACATCCCGTGCAGAAAATGACTGTGGGAGGAGATAAATGTTTAAATAAAAGGTGTGCGTAATGAAGAATACCTTTGATGGGACTATGTTTCTCGCTCTCCGTCTCTCTCTCTCTCTCTCTCTCACACACACACACACGAACACACATCTAAATCCTTCAATCAAATTTCCTTTAATAAACAAACACATTTTTTAGCCTGAACAGGGGAATGACTATGATGAGGGCCGAGAATATCACCGCGATAGTGTGGGTTATCAGAGAGAAGCGCCAGTCCCCAAGCACCTTCATAAACCTTATCTCTTCCGGCGCAGGGCAAAAAGGTCAGTCAAAGGCGCATAAATGACTAGCAATGTGAATGATTAGCGGGGTCTTGTCCCTTCCCTGCGACTTCTAAAATAATAAAACGAATAAATTTACTTACGAATGCAAAGACAAGAATTTATACTACAGACCAGTCAAGAAAATATAAACGTATCTAAAAATACATACGCAGTGTAAAAAAAAAAAAAAATCTGCATCATATATATTACAGCCGAAATTGCAACACACTGAAATAAAACAAAACGGAATTCACGTGGATAAATGTGTAAGGCCAAAAACAAAAACAATAGTCATGAAATACAACGCAACACGCAAAAACAAAACTTACGTGCCTAAAACAGAAACAAATGCACGTGAATAAAATACGTATACTGGGAAACCAACAGGAAAATCCAACGGCACGTGAACATTTTGTAGTTTCTGTCATTTTGCGAGAGGAGAGGGGAGAGGGGTATGGAATGGGATGGGGAGGAGGAAGGGGGTAAGGGGAGGAGGAGAGGGCCATGAGAAGGGAGGAAAATGAATGGTGAGTGCGAGGGGGAGAGGCAGGAGAGGAGGAAGGGGGGAGGGAAGGGACAGGAGAGTGGAGAGATATGGATGGAGAGCGGGGAGGAGAGGGAGATGAAGGGTACAATTGAAAATGAGGGCAGGGGAATGAGAGCGTAGGAATATGAACGGTGCGGAGGGACTGGGTAGGGGAAGGGGGAGACACGGGGGTAGAAGGGATAGCTATGAGGAGAGGGGAATGAATGGTGAGTGTGTGGGGGAAGGGAATGGGAGGAGGGGCGTGGGGAAAGAGGAGAAGGGAAATTAGAGTGGATATATGTGTATGGGAGATAAGCAGGGTGGAAGGGACGGCTGTAAGAAGGGAGGAAAATGAATGGTGCGTGGAAAAATGGCAAAGAAATGGAAAAGATACGAAGAAAATAAGAAGACGCTTGGATGTGGCAAAATACTAATTGAAAGGTAAAGTACAGAATGAGACGAAGAAAACAACAGCAGTATTGGGGCAAGGGAGACGAGAGGCAGCAAAGATATGAAAAATGAAAGAGTGAGGGAGCCATTGGCATGAGGTAGAGAGTGGGCGATGGGGTTGGATTTTAGATGAAAAGGGATGAGAGGGGAATGATAGGGGAGAGCAGGAGACATGGAGACGGCATGGAAGGGCAGACGAAATCCGGGGATGGAGAATGAGTGAAGAGGAGGGAATGGCAGATGGCTGATGGGAGGGGAAAGTAAAAATAGATAAGAAAAAAGTTGGAATGGGATGAGAAAAAGGAAGAAATGGCCAGGTGCGCAGAAAGAGGAAAGAAGTATGAGAAAAGGAAAAGGGAAAAATGAAAGGCAAAGGCCAATAAACATGGAATGTGCGATGAACATAGTGGGAAGAGGAGGAAGAAGGGAAGAATCAAGGACTGAAAGTGGGGGACGGGTGGGAAGAGACGGAAAGGCAGGGATAAAAGAGACGTTAGATAGGGTGAGACAGAGAGGGTGGTGCCACAGCGAACAGAGAGGAAGTGCCAAAGAGAAAAAAGTGAGTAGGAGAAGTGACGAGAGACACAGAGAGAAACGAAAGGGAAGGTTAGAGACAGAAGAGTGGGACAAGATGGAAGGAGCTGCAAGGAATGAAGAGAAAGGAAGGGGCAGGTAAGCACAGACAGGGAGGAGAAGGAAGAAAGATAGGGAGTGAGAGAAAAGAGATCGAGGAACACGGAGAGAAAAGAGAGGGAGGAGTAGTGAGAGGAAAGTGGGAACAGAGAGAGAGATGGGGGGTTGGGGAATATATACTGTATATATTTAGAGAAAACATAGGGAGGGTCTGGGAGAGAAAGTGAAGGAGAGGCATGAAGAGAAAAAAAGTGTGAGAGAGCGGGAGAGTAAAAGTGAGAGGAGCACGGAGAGAAAAAGAGTGAGAAAGGGACAAGCAAAGAAAAAGAGCGCGAGGGGGGGAGGGGATGGAGAGAAAAGGGGGTTGGGATGCAGGTCAAAAATGAAGCCAGGAGAGAGTAAACAGGGCCGAGGTAATACACAGCCGGCAGCGTTCCACTTCCACCCTTCCCTAACTCCACGTTTTTGTACATATTTTTTCTAAACAAGTCGTGGATTTTTTTAGCGCTGATCTATTGAGAAAAAAGGAAAAAAAAAAAGTATGATGAATGTGATATACGTACGTGATCGCAATATCGAACAAAAATACCGATTCTTCTGCATCATATTCATTATACAAGCAATACCGTAAGTCGTAAAAAAGTACAGTAATGATAAACACAACCCTCATCACTCATCCCTGAAAATACTACTACTAATAAATAAGAAGAGTACAGCATCACAGCATCATTTCCCACTATAACATGGACCTATAAATCTACCGCCCACTAGCTATGTTAAAGATGGATTAAATGGAACTGTACCGTGCTGGAAAATATTGGGCAAGCACGGTACATTATAAAAAAAAAAAAAAGAAAAAAAAAAAAGAAAAAGGGCGGGGGTGGGGAGGGGAGTGCATAAACATAACCATTAATATTCTCTCTCTCTCTCTCTTCCTCGCCCTCTCCCTCTCCCCCTTCCTCCCTCTCTTATCAAAAGGCTATATTTCGTCTACATTTCACATTTCAGAGCGCCAGGCATAAAACCTCATCACACACACGCCCGAGTCCCCGCGGCCCTCGGTATTTTAGGGCGAAATATGCAGCGAATATACTCCCACTCCGGCTGAATCATTAAGCGCCTAACATCTGCTGTGAATATCCAAAAATGACACGGTAATGTTCTGTTGCCTGTGTTGGGAGTGACGGAGTTCAGGGTGTGGGGGTGGGGGGGAGGGATGGCCTGAACAAATCCTCTCTCTCTCTCTCTCTCTCACTCTCTCTCTCTCTCCACACACACACACACACAAACACACACACACACACACACACACACACACACACACACACACACACACACACACACACACACACACACACACTGCGTGCTCGCGCTTTTCACTGCTCCCTTCTGGCTATTTGGTCTGTTGCCTACTTGCTATATACTGTGTCTGCCTGACTGACGCCCTGCTTCAATTATTTTTTTTACTACTTTATTGTGCCGGATAAGGTCGCATACAAGCGGTAAAACCGACAGGGCAGCCCCACTTCCCAGCCATACGAACTACTCTCAACTCTGTCCCTAACCCCCAAAAGGAGGATGGTCGATTGCAATTAAGGAACTTTAGCCTACAGTTCACCAGATTCACGTTCATACGAGTCTAGGTTGGAGGAACAACAACTACTACTACTACTAATACTAACTACTACTTCCTCCTATTTATATTCAGAAAAAAATTGTCTACCTGTTGTATGCTGAAATAAGTAGCTGCTGAGTTGTTTTGGCATTTATCCTTGTTCCCTACTAAACCTTCACATTTACTGAAACCATATCCTTTCTCCTTCAGAACTAGAAATTAATCTTCTCTTTTGATGCCACACCGGGTATCTTACCGTATTTTTGCACATCTACCAACCTTCAATACTCACTCAAACTACCTTCCTAACTGTCCACCTCCTGTCTATTATCTCAAGCCTCTCGTCTGCATTCAATCCCACCTTCCTGCCTACCTACTCATTTACTTGCCAGTCTCTATTTCATCATCCTTACGCTCAAGATTCGACCCAAGCTTTTTGTACACTGTTCTTTCTGTGATCTGATTTTATTCTCATTCTACACTACATAACCCACCACTTTCACATTATGAACTATAGGTAGTATTCTTATCATCGTCTCTATTAAAATTTTATCTTCCACTCTTTGTCCCACTCAACCTAAGCTTCCATTTTCAGTGAAACGAAGAAATATGAAAAAATATATGCTTGTTTATTCAATCTAAACTCACAAAGCAGAGCCAGTCTTAATCTAACACAGTTTTACAAGCATTCAATGATCGTCCCCAACCTACATCCTATTCCCAGCACCCAAACATAAGCCAACTTTCGTGTTTCCAAACTCCATATTTACTTTCACTTTCCACACCAGGTATTTCTTCCAGTCTCAACACACACTCCCACTTTCCATATGCAGCCCACCCCAACCCTTGCATCCACTATCAATCCAACTCCACTTTTTAATAGTTTCAGTTTCACTAAAATTTCCCTAGTTTCTATTTATTTCAACCTCAATGTTCCACTCACGTCCACAATTTATTCCCACCTCCTCCTCCTATACTTATTTCCAGATTTCCAACCCATTATAAAAATTTTTGCACCTACTCCGAGAAGGCGTTTTCTCCCACTTCAACCTACATCACACTCTCGACCTTCCCACCAAATTCCAGGCTTCCCTCCCACTCCCACTCTATCTAAAATCCAAGCCCACTCCCTCCCACAGCCGCTCTCCAAACTAACTCCCTCTCATTCCCACTTCAAGCCTACTCTCCAACTCCTTAGCAACTCTTTCACTCCTAGCTTTCCCACAATTCCATTTCTTCCACAGCCCACTGGTTCCCTCTCACTTTCAGCCTGCTCCCTCAAATAATAGCCTTTCCTCCCATTCCCTGCTTCCTTCCCGCTCCCACTCTATTCGCTTCGATATCTAACCTACTCTGTCCCTCCCAAACACTTGTATTTGCACATAACTACCTTATTCCTTGCCTACTTCCACCCACTCCTAACCTGCACCCTTCCCATTCTCATTTCCAATCTCCTTATTCCCGATCCCTGTCTGACTCCCAACCTATTTCTCACTCCCAGTTCCAGCCACCCCACTGTACTCATTTTTATCGTTTCCTCCCACTCCTAATCAACTCCCCCATTCCCACCTCCTTCCTCGCTGCTTCCCACTTCCCTTCTCACTTCCAGCCTCCCCATTCCTCATCCCACAGGCAGTCTACTCTCCGCCGACCTGCGTGATATACTACCACCAGCAGCCTGTGTTTTCTGCCATATGCGAGCCAGGAAATTTGTATGTACCAGGCCTCTTTAGTCCTCATTTTTGTTCCCATTCCAAGCCAACCCATTCCCCATTTCCTTTCCCATTCATAGCCTATCCATTTCCCATTTCCCTTCCCATACCCACTCACATCCTACCCTCCCACACCCAACCTGACCTCTCCCCTTCCCTCCTATTCCCACTCTCAACTTCCCCATCTCCTTTCCCATTCCCAACCTCCCTACTCCCCATTTCAGTCCCCATAACCCCTTCCCACACCCAGCCTACCCTCTCCACCATGTCAGTCTGCGTGATAAACTACCAGCAGCGGCCTGTGTCCTCTGCCATATGCGAGCTGGGAGTTTTGTTTGCACCAGGCAGAGAGTCAATAGTCACATTTTAATTAAAGGCAGCTCAGGTGGCAGTTCTGGGTATGGGAGAGGGGGGTTGACGGGTGGGTAGAG
The DNA here is from genome assembly GCF_032717465.1 of Coenobita brevimanus. Taxonomy (NCBI): domain Eukaryota; kingdom Metazoa; phylum Arthropoda; class Malacostraca; order Decapoda; family Coenobitidae; genus Coenobita; species Coenobita brevimanus. Next base: position 39,123,409 of record NC_137063.1, read on the forward strand.
GGTGGGTTGACATTTTCACATATTCCTATTGTACTTTTCATTTCATGCTATTCATACCCTTCTCCAATTTTGACCTGTGTTTTCCTTACACATTCGGTTTTTATTCACAAATTATACGCACATTCTCCATTCATTTCTCTTCATATATTTCAATGCTATATATTTCCAGGTTTCGTTCATATTCTCCTTTTCATTTCAATCCATATTATTCTTACACGTTTCATCTGGGTCTAAAATTTATTCATACGTAAACTCGTCTACTCCCATCGTGCTTCATCTATTATTTTTATTAATCTATCGTCTGCTTTCCATTCATACACTTGATTTCTAGCCATCTATTAGCTTCATTCACATTTTATTTCACGTTATTCACATTGCACTTTAAATACTGCCACCATCAATTCATTTCAGGCTTAATATCTGTGCCACTCATTCACTGTAGGCAATCTGCTTTACGTGTAAGCTACTTATACTCCGTTCGTCATTATACTAAGTTATGGAATTATGATTATTGTTATTATTATTATGATTATTATTATTATTATGATTATTATTATTATTACTACTACTACTACTACTATTATTGTTGTTATTATTATTATTATTATTATTACCTTGGGATGTTATCGACAGAAGACCGTATTTGATAACCAACTAGGAAGATTTCAGTAATAATGCAATGTACCATTTACAAAACAGCATAATACTGAAACTTATGATTGACAGTCCAGAACGTGCCTGAAAGAGGGACTGGAAAATTAAACTTCGATTCAGATACTGCATATAATAGCTGAATAAAATAAACCTACCTAATATACAAAAAGATGAAAATTGTTGTCAAAATGTACTTTTAAAAATTATTCTACGCAAGGAATAAGTCGATTCTTCATTCTGTGGTAGCCAGCAAAACCATAAACACATTTTTCCATACATAAAATTTTACAACAAAGGGGTCCAGCTTTTTGTCTGTAACTCTTTGATTGTGTTAAAGGATGCGGGAAAATTTAATTGAATAACTTACCGAAAACATCATTAACAGGGTCCGAGAGAAAGGCTTTAGCAGTTTTCCGGATCACAGGAACTCTAATCGACAATTTTTTTTATTCTTTGAGGGACAAGGAGGAAGGACGGAGGGAGGGAGAGGGGAAGGAAGGAAAGAAGGAAGGAAGGAAGGGAAGGGGGGAGGGTCCAAGGAGAAAGTAGGGTACAGTACTCTGAGTCTATCCTCCTACTCCCTCACCCCCAAAGTAAGTACACTAACAATATAAATAATTACGTATAGTTACCACGACTGAGGTGGAGAGGCAGACCTAGGGAACGAAAATGTAACCACAAACCCACACGTACCCGCCCATCTAGATCCTAACCTCGTCCCCCCCCCCCAAAAAAAAAAAAAAAAAAGGTGGGTGGGGGATGGGATTTGGCTGTGAAAATGAAACTCAAAACACCCCCCTCCCCACCCACCAGGCCCCCCAACTAAAAAAAAAAAAAATCATTAGTACAGCGCAAAAAGCCACAAGAGCTGGGAGGCAAAAAATGATACATAAAGCTTTGTGCACAACCATACTATACGCCCAGGTGCACCATACCGTGAACTGCCTAAATTGTCAAACTTCTGCCTCTACCTTTGACTGTTGGGGGGAAATTTGCGTGCGGTAACGTTGTGTGTGTGGTGGGGAGGAAGGGGAAGGGAAGGGTTTAGTGGTGGGGAAGGGATACTCTGACTGGGAGAGTTTTATGTGGAGGGGAAGGTCGCTGTGATGGGGAGGGGGAGATATGGGATGTGTGCAGGGGGGAGGTAGAAGGGTAGATGAAAGAGAGAAGAGGGACTAGTGGTACGAAAGTGATGCATTTTTTGGCAGGGTTATGTTTTGTGTGGAGGGAATGGGTAAGTGTGGAAGGGATGGGTTTTGTGATGGGAAGAGGGGAGGGTGGAGTGGAAGGGTGGCCATACTTTTTTGACTGGGAGGGTTAAGTATTGTGTGGAGGGATGAGTGACAGTGCGGAGGAGAAGGACTTTGTGGGTGAGAAGGGGAGAGAGAACAGAAACGGTGAGGGGAAGAGAAGAAAGGGTGTGGGGAAGAAAAAAAGGATGAGGAGAAGAGAAGAAAAGGTGGGAGGAAAAGAAGGAAGGGTGAGGGGAGGAAAGGAAGAAAGGGTGAGGGGAAGAGAAGGAAGGGTGAGGGGAAGAGAAGAAAGGGTGGGGGGAAGAGAAGAAAGGGTGGGGGGAAGAGAAGAAAAGGTGGGGGGAAGAGAAGAAAGGGTGGGGAGAAGAGAAGAAAGGGTGGGGAGAAGAGAAGAAAGGGTGGGGGAAGAGAAGAAAGGGTGGGGAAGAGAAGAAAGGGTGGGGGAAGAGAAGAAAGGGTGGGGGAAGAGAAGAAAGGGTGGGGGAAGAGAAGAAAGGGTGGGGGAAGAGAAGAAAGGGTGGGGGAAGAGAAGAAAGGGTGGGGGGAAGAGAAGAAAGGGTGGGGGAAGAGAAGAAAGGGTGGGGGGAAGAGAAGAAAGGGCGAGGGGTAGAGAGTATAGGGTGGGGGATGAGAAGGAAGGGTGGGGGATGAGAAGGAAGGGTGGGGAGAAGAGAAGGAAGGGTGGGGGGAAGAAAAGGAAGGATAAGAGGAAAGGAAGGAAGGGTGGGGGGAAGAAAAGAAGGGTGAGTGGAAGAGAAGGAAAGTGAGTGGAAAAAAGGAAGGTTCAGTGGTAGAGATGCGACACGTTGAAAGAAAGAGTTAAGGTGCGTTTGCGTAGTGGGAGGAGCTGAGTGTTGAGGGAAAGGGTTTTGTGATGTAGAGGAAGAGTGATGTGGGAGGTGTGTGGTGGGGAGAGGGGAGTGATGGGGGAGAATTTGGAAGGAAGTGACATGGTAAGTTTGTGTGGTGGAAGGAGATGAGTGTGGAGGGGGTTTGGTGGCTGGGGATAGATGTGTGTGTGTGTGTGTGTGTGTGTGTGTGTGTGTGTGTGTGTGTGTGTGTGTGTGTGTGTGTGTGTGTGTGTGTGTGTGTGTGTGTGTGTGTAAGAGAGAGAGAGAGAGAGGGGGGGGGGGCTTGTGCGTGCTTGTGTGTGTGAAAAAAAAAATCTGTTATTTGAATGCGTCAGATATAGATTTTCTTATTCTAAGAGGAAGTCTGCACGTGCTTGGTGAGTTTGCAGGGAGGGGGATTTGGGAGGCTTCAAGAGTGTCCAAAATTAATCTCTTAAGGGAATCAGCGTGTAATTCGCTCCATTTCCAAAACCCCACCTCTAAGCTCAATGAAATCGTCTGGAGATAGCTAGAATATAATTGGCGTCCTCTGGTTCAAGGGGTTAAATAAGATATACAAGAGAAGGATTGGCAGACGGATGCTGACAGAAATAGGGAGACGGCAGGAAGGTAGCAATGAAAGAGCAGACATGGATCAGGAAACTGGGGGTCATGGGAAAAAAGCAGCATGGAATATAAGACAAAGTGCAGCAATGAATAACATGGACAACTGGGATGTGACTAGGAATAAAGAAAAGGTGGTAACGTAATTGGCAGAAGGCATGGACAAAGGAGAGAGATTGGAGAACGGCAGATAAGGAAAGTAAAACGAAATGACTTAAAATAAATAACGTCAGAGGTGCAGTGATGGACTACATTAATAAGTTTTGAAGAATACGAAGTTAATGATGAGCTGCATGAAAATAAGACTAAAAAAGTACAAGAGTTAATGGGGACGACCTAAACTAAGATCTGAGAAATACAGAAGTTTATAGAAGCTCTATTTTCGTCACGATAAAAATAATCCTATGTCCAGATCACCATATAACAAAGCTGTCCTCGTAATGAATATGTTAAATCTGAAACTATCTATATGTCTTCGTAATGAATATGTTAAATCTGAAACTAGCTACGTAGATAGATTAAGAGGTCAGGGCATAGCAATGAGAAAGAATGGCTGAACGAAGCTGGTTAAGAAACAAAGGAAAGTGTCTCTAAAAACGAAAAAAAAAAAAAAAAGGTATGATATTGAGAGAAAACTGTAAGTGCAAGTTTAAGCGAAGGAAAGAATCAAGGCAGTCACTACATATCCATTTACCAGCTTGAAGTGGGCGAAGTAATGATTTTTTCCCCTCCACCTCCCCCCTGAAGCACCTGCCTCGTATATAAACAGCGATTTTTTTGGTGATTTTTTTTTTTATTTTTTCATTTCATTCATTCCATCATCCTAACAGTGCCCCGCCATTCACGACCCCCTCCTCCACCTGCCTCTCGTCTTGGATAATGATTAAACCAGGTTGAAAAGGAGAACCTGACTTTTTTCTCTATTTTTTTCGTTTTTTTACATGATCCCCTCCCCCCCCCTCTCTCTCCCTCTCTCTCTCTCTATTTTTTTTTTTTTTTTTTTTTTTTTACGTGAGGACAGTAGAGCCTGGCTGGAGGTAGTAAAAATAAAAACGGTTGACTAAGAACCAAGTCTAATTCTAAAGTCTGTGTTCCTTGTGCTTTTTACTACCGGTACAACCTGATCCGTCTTAACCTCTTCACAACGACGAACTCCTTAAGGTGAATAGTATCGCAACGACGAACCCCTTAAGGTGAAAAGTATCGCAATGTGGTGGCAAGAATCAAATAAATGAAAGTGCTCAATTACCTTAATAACACAGTGAATCGGTGTTCATATCATACGTCAGATATGAAAAAAAAAAAAAATTACAGACTGCCACCATTCTCAAGGGAATGCAAGATGGTCTCCATACAGCTACGGTACAAAGACAATGAAAACCTGTCTCACAAATTAATGAACATACAAGAACAGAGGATCCCCAAATGTGAATGACTATATGGTATGACTTTTTATTCCATATCTTTTAAAGGAAAAAAAAAACGAGGGACATTTCCATAAAAGACAACTATTTCAAGTTTGTTGGAAAATGGTGATGAAATGAAGGACTGGCACCATACTAAAAAGTGTTTGGAGGAAATAAGAAAGGAATAATCTCAGCAATACAATAGTCTCATCACAGTATGGAGACAGGTATATTTCACAATGATTCCCTAGATATACAGGTCTGCGGATCTTAATGTGGCTAGATTCGACAAATTTGCTCTTTACATGGTCGGGATTTCGAGCTACTGAACTGAGATTTTGATTAGTGTGGCTATTAATGTTAAGTTTTACTGGATCTTACAACTTAAGTTTTCAGACAGGCTTAGGGGGCTTTCAACTCCTCTTTCTTAGGCACTGATCTTTGCATATGATACCTTATCATTATCTTTTACATCATTTTTTATACTTTATCATTATCTTTTACGTCATTTATATCATCCTAATATTGATAAAAGGTAGTCTGGAAACACAGGGATGGATGCCACACTGATATCCTGTTATAATCCTATCATGTTTCCAGACTTCTGACTCCCCCTGTAGCTTGAGGTGATAAGATACCAGGGAATATTAATGTACTCAATACTGAAATAAACTTGCAAGAAAACGCGCTAACGAACCTCCAAAGCTAACGAAAATTTGTGCCCATGATACTTAACGTTGCTGAAGTCACGATCACACGGAAGACAGCAATGACCGACAAGGCACTGAGTCAAAAGAAGGACATTAATGTAACAAAGGACTTTGTTTCTCATAGCTCAAGGAAAGAGAGGGGGGAGCAGGAAGAGATAGATAACTGTTCCACAGAAATGTAAACACAGGACTTAAGAGAAGAAATAAAAGTCTAGAGTGGTTTGCTTTACTAATGCCTGGAAAAATATCTCACGTCACAAATACTCTCATGTTAAAACGCAGCAGTAATGCCTAAACATTTCATATGACGTACGCTATAAACAAATATACAGAATATGCCTGATCCCCACAAGAAAAAATGCAGTAATGTTCCGGAAATGTAATATAACACCAATTTGTATCTGTGTCTTTACAACGCCCATGAAAATTATGACCATTGCCCTTCAGTACAAACTAAAAAATATAGAGAGCTTCCAGTCTGATAATGTCATGATGCAGGATCCCAAATGTACACAAAACAGAGAATACTGTACGCTTCTTCCAACCAGCAAACGCCATCGCTCCCTAAACATAAATTAATTCAGTAATACCACACAAACGAATACTACAGCTCTGCGCCTGAAATATTTTGCTCAATAACATGCCTGGAATATACAACACACACACTCCCAGTATTCCCACAACAAAAGCACTGGCAGCCACACAATATTGGAAATTACGAACCATGCTACATCCATTTTTCCATCTCACCCATTAGCCACTCTGAGAGGTAATGCAGTGTTTTAGGTTGCTACACATTCTTTACAGCTGGCGCAATGACCTGATGGAAATGCGGTATACTAACATGATTCTCTCAGGACATTTCAGCATACTTAAGGCACACATGCAGTATACTGACGGGATCTTCACATCACCCTTCTAGCATACTTAAGACACTTCTAACACACTTAAGGCACATATGCAGAATACTGACTGGATCTTCTCAGCACACTTCTAGCATACTAAATCACAGTCACCCGAGTTACTACAGAATATCTAGGTGGTGTAACAGCCTCCTAAAAATTACAGTATTCTCTCAGCACATTTTTTGCACAGATAAGGCACATGAAGCCAATTTCAATGCAGAACACCGATACGGAAATTAATTACAAAACATCAAGTCATAAATCAGCTTTTCACTGGTCGTTTTATGAAATACCTTGAACAGCACAATTCACCTACTGTATTCTTTCGTAAAAAATCACACACACACACACACACACACACACACAAATAATTATAATAGTGACAAACGTACACGATTTAATATTTTGTACCCGCACATGTACATGGGTAATATTTTGCACCCACACATGTACAGACATGACATATTACACACACATGTACACAATGTATTATATCTCTCATGTACAAACGTAATATTTAACATGCACATGCTCTCTCTCTCTCTCTCTCTCTCTCTCTCTCACACACACACACACACACACACACACACACACACACACACACACACACACACATACACACACATTAGACTCAGCGCACCTCCGTTATGTCAGCATCCGGTGCCTTTCCGCCTGCCCGCCGCCTCTCTCTCGTACATTTACCATTCATGTCATGTACTCTACGCTTTACACATTCAAAACTCTCGCCCGTATTTCCGAAACAAATAGATATATATTACCTCGGCTATTTTAAAATCGCCTGGTATTTATTTTATTCATTTTTATTTATTTAATCATTTCGTAACTAGGGTGCGTTACTCATCTTGTGGCCCCTTCTTCCATGATATTAATTCCGGTCTATTCTATTATTATTATTATTATTATTATTATTATTATTATTATTATTATTATTATTATTATTATTACTACTACTACTACTACTACTATTATTCTCATTACAGATGAACAATAATTTTCCTGCAGTAAACATATACTGTGATTTTTAGCAGAAACAAGAAAACCGATGACCTTGGCGATGCATGCTTCATATCCCCAATTCTTCAAAATCTATATAATGTTCGCTTTTACTCCACGCCTGACATACTTCCGGAAAAACATGCTTTCTTTTTTCTTTCTTTTTTTTACTGCATGCAAAGAGCGGACTGATCTGTTAAAGCTGTGTTGACATTATGCTGGGAAGACAGATGAGACGAAATGCCCAAATCTCAAGTGTCCTGAGTTTAAAAATAATGAGGTAGTCGTTTTGGCTACTCAGATGATATTCATATTTCCCGGTAGAACGTTGAGTCTTGATACTGATTTAAAAATATAATGCTTTTATAATACCTGTAGACAAATTTTAAAACTCTTCAGTATTATAGCGTCACTCTCTCTCTCTCTCTCTCTCCTGCCGGACGATTTCTCAGATCTCTCACAGACAAGGACATAAAAACTCCATTAACCCCCTAACTCCAACCTTAATATTCTTCTTTCCGCCCTTCAATTCTACCCAGGTACGTGCAGACCCCTCGCAATGATGGGGTTATAACACAACAGACGCACACCTAACAATACGACCTGCACACCTAACAATACGACCTGCACGTCTAAAAATACGACCCGTTCAGATTAATCACATCTAATTTCCCTTGCTTAGCGTTAACGTTATTTGTACTTCAGCCTTTAATCTCAACAGCCCTATTTCCAGAACCAGGTGATCAGTTTAATCATAGACGAGGATTCAGTGTTAAAGCTGGTTTGACAATTCTTCTCTGTCGTAATAATGGAACTATATATACACCACTCCAAAGGGCCAATAATCAGTTTAAATACACTGTAATACTAGGTCAGGATATCTAAATCTGGTATAAATTCTGTATCGTCGAAAATAATCCACAAAATACTATACATTTGTAATTTTGTTGCCGGTACATTTTAATACTTGTGAGAGAATATTAAGTCTAACACACCTCAGAAATTACAACGTTTGGTCAAGAAAATACGCTATATCTCAGAAACAATATTGTTCCTTATATGGTACACTCTCCAGATGCTGATTAAATAAAACTCCTATGCAACTTATGGTACTTGTTACGTGCACTGCTTCTACACATCATCATCATCATCATCATCATAATAATAATAACAATAACAATAATAATAATAATAATAATAATAATAATAACAATTTCTCTCATAACACCCAGCATTTCATCGACCCGTCACAACACCACCATAACTTCAAAAATCTGGGAGGGGAGGCGTCATCAAAAATCACCCCCCACCGTGATATTCCCAAAGAAACCGTAAACACAAAACTCCGCATCGTAAAATCGGCCAACGACCTCCGACGGCAGCGACACGAAACTGCACCGCATTAGGGAAACCGTGGTGTATAACAAGCAGGAAGGCCGATTCGTCAGGAGCATTCGTTTTGTCCCGAAATGTTGGCTGGATCTGTAATACTGGGTTATGTCGGTCACATAATGCTCTCACTCTATTTTTTACTTTGAGTTTTACATCTTTTTATCTTCTTGGACGTGACGGGTAAACGATGTCGGTATTAAAAACCACACACACACACACACACACACACACACACACACACACACACACACACACACACACACTAGGATTCATATAAAAGCATATCTAGGTGTAAAATACAAAATAACTTGCAAAAAAAAAAAAAAATAAATAAAGGGTGATACGATATCTACAAAGCCCCCAAAATATAGTACAGAACAGCCCTGTATCCAAGACTTTATCCTAGGCAGCAACGAAGAAAATCCACCCATATCTTAGTTCAAGTGCAGTCCTTCACTCTCTTCAACTTCACCTTTGAGCATATACTTTTTCATACCTCTCGTGGCCTTCCTTCCATTTTAATCCTGCAAAGTAATTACGCCTTTCCACCATTCTCCTCTCTTTCGTGTACGCTGTCTGAAGGAACTACCGTCATATCTCGCCGTCTGCTTGTTTGATCACTATGCTTGCCTTTATTCATTTATTTATTTAATTTACAAACTGTAATTAATACTTCTAGCAGTACAAGTTTCCCCAATAATTAAGAAGCCGACCACTCTCCAAATTATATCAGCCGTCGACCAGTTCCCCCAATATCAGGTGTCAAGTTCCAAGTGCAAGAACCACCTACCATCTCGCAATCCATAAGCCACCGACCCGTTCCCCACAACTCTTGACTCGCTGAACAGTTCCTCAAATATCAGACATCCACTTCCCTAACTCGTGAGACAACGGGAGTTCCCTTAATATGAGTCATTCAGTTCCTTAATCCAAAAGCCACCAATATATTCCCCCAACCATGAGTCCCCAGTCCATCCAAGAGCCACCGCCCTGTTTCCCAATCCATCCATGAGCCACCGACCAGTTCCCCAATCCCTGAGCCACTTCACAAGAGGGGCGGTGTGGGTGGGTGGGTGAGTGTCGATCCTGAAACGCCCCCCCTCCCTTTTACGCAGTTGATATCCCAGGCATTTACATATTCACAAACCATTTTAACACAGAGGCGGCCACGACCACCGCCCGTCTCTTTGGTCCACCCGCCGTTTTCATCTAAATGTTAATGATTCGGACACACACATACACACAGACAGAGGCGTTCCTTTGCCGTGGTGGTTAAAGAGGCGTTTACCGGTGCTCGGGGACACACACACACACACACACACACACACACACACACACACACACACACACACACACACACACACACACACACACAGCCTCCATATCCCCTCTCTCCCCCTCCAGGGTTCACGACAAACCCGGTGCATATACACGTCATTAGGGGGGACAATTATAACCCGTTTGACTCATTAGGTCCTCCCCGGCAGTCCGCCTCCGCCATAAGCCCTACCAATTAGGTCTCAAGAGCTGATCATTAACTGCGAGGCATAAACCGTAGGGGATGTGCACCAGTTGGGAGCTGGCTGGATGCTTCTGTAACTAGTGGTGTGTGTGTGTGTGTGTGTGTGTGTGTGTGTGTGTGTGTGTGTGTGTGTGTGTGTGTGTGTGTGTGTGTGTGTGTGTGTGTGTGTGTTGACGTAACGGCCCTCGTGTGTTTATATGGCGCCTCTGTCTAGCTCGTTTAGTTTATACATTCCTAATGTTGGCAGCTGTGAGATACGTTTAATATTTAGAAGGCAATGAGGTCTAGTACAAACAACCACGTAGAAGCATATAACATGAAAAGGTTAAGTACCGCTTAACTCCCTCCCCCCATATATATATATATATATATATATATATATATATATATATATATATATATATATATATATATATATATATAAAGGAGTGTGAATGATATATCCCCACTACCAAGGTCTCTCTTTCCTCTTCCCTTGCCTCTATTTTCATGCTAGATCTGCTTATCTGGTCTGTCATTTTGATACTCCAATATAACTCACCACTTAGCAAATCTCTCTCTCTCTCTCTCTGTACTGTGTGTGTGTGTGTGTGTGTGTGTGTGTGTGTGTGTGTGTGTGTGTGTGTGTGTGTGTGTGTGTGTGTGTGTGTGTGTGTGTGTGTGTGTGTGTGTGTGTTCCTCTACTTGCTTTCACTCATCTCTCCCCAGTACAACTACGCTACACTGCCCAATCAGTCCCGCTATGTCTTCTAAAATCGTCCACAGTCATCTGCATCCTCATCTGCCTATTCCACGCATCTGATATCGTACATTCCCCTCTTCTTCTGTGACAAATAAAGAAGCTCTCCCATAATTTAGGTCTACCGCGTATAATTTCACCCTCTTGCCTAAAGTTATCATTTGGCTTCCATTTTTTCCAGCTTAACTCCCTCCCGCTAAGCACTTTAAAACTCCCCATCCCTTTCTATCTCCTTAATCTTCCAAAAATTGAGAACCTAGGGGACTGGGGGAGAGGGATAGGTAGGTACTGGAAAAGGTAGTCTGGGTGAGGCTGGATGTTGGGGGTCCTGGGGATAGGGGGGACCGGGATGGGTGGGTACTGGGAGAGATGGTTTAGGTGGGGTTGGATCTTTAGGGTGCTGTGGATAGGTGGAGGAGGGACAGGCCTACAATGGACCAGGAGGTAGAAGGGGAAGGGTGGGGAATGAGAGGAAGACAGAAGAGAGGAGGAAGGAAGGCGAGGGTGGTGCGGAAAGGGAAAGAACGAGAGGGTGGGGAAGAGAGGGTGAAGGAAACAAAGATGGGACACGAGTGGGGGAAAGGAAAAGAATGAAGATTGTACAGCAACGGTGAAGGAAGTTGAATGATGATGATGAAGGCAGGAAATGCTGGGAAAGAAAGGAGGAGGAGGAAGACGAACATGGTGTAAGATGGGAATAAGGAAAGGAGAGAGGGGAAAGGGAAGAAAGGATGGGAAAAGAGTGAGGGAATGGGAGGAAGACTGGAGAGCAACGGTGAAGGAAGTGAGATGATAACGATGAAAGAAGAAAGGCTGGAGGAAATTGGTAAAACAAGGCGAGATGAAACCAGTGGGGGTTGGACAGTAAGTTGGGTGGGGAGATTGAAAGACGTAGTTTGATGGTTGAGGCTATATACACAGTACAGTATTTTGTCCACTTTTACTGGACCTATTGCTGTCATTTCGCCATTTTGAATCCCTAGCTGTAATATGAGAATAACACTAAAATATGTTAGTTACGAAACAATGCTACGAAAAGGATGTGAAGCCATAGTCCGGTCGTATTCTGACACTGAGCTACGATAAATAAGCTGCTAAATGACAAAAAGCTCCGCCAAATTAATATGGACAAATTGTAGGTTGAACGGAGGTCGAAAGATAGGCAGTTTGGTTGAAGGTATAGGGTTAGCTCTAGAGAGAAATTCCGCATACTGCAGCTCAAAATAATCTTGTCCATTACTTAAGCAAATTATGTTACAAGTACTGAGGTTAAATAACATTCCAACAGCCTACTTAGTAAATCGTTTAAGAAGAGGTGCAACGAAATCTGTGCCACCTGGAAAACGAATGTAGGCCGAGGAAGGATGTTTACGTCTTCCTCGTGCAATTCTAGGTGTCTCAAGGCAACATTAATTCAACTGACAATTATCTCCAGTTAAGGCGTTGGATATAGCCATCATGAACTCCTGCGCAACTACAACCCTCTCTTAATCTTATGAAAATCACTTCGCGGGAGCAGGTGAAAAAAGTAACGTCCAGGAGCTGAAGGGGTTAACGAAAGGCTGACGAGATTTATGCCGACGCTGACGAAGGTTGATGAGTGAGAGGAGGGAAGCGGAAATGAAGACCGGAAGTTAAGGCTGATGACTATGGTTTCTTTAGATGTGCATTAAAGGTTGATGAAAGGCTGATGCAAAAGAAAAGACTGACACAGGAAACCGAGATTCAGGTTGACGAAAAGGGGTTCAGAAGTGGAGGTTATAAGCTGTAGACTATTGACTAAGGTGTAGCGGATGTGTATGTAAATTGTGGAAAACAAATAACAGAAGTAAACACTGTGGGTTGGATATTAATCTTTAAACCATGGGGAACGATTTGTATTTTATTCTGGCTAACACTAAGCGCTTTTACTCGTCACTGGAAAACCTTGCAAGGTCCATGGGCTTGTAGTTGGCAGGCTGAACCCCCTCAATGTTATTAAACCCTCTAATATCTTCCAATGGTTTTTTACTCATTCCTTCTCTTATTTACCTTATTCTTTAATTTTTACACCGTGCCTTCTTTTTTTATATCGTATTTTTTTTTTAGCTTTATTCCTCCTTTTATATATTCTTTCCGGCCCTGATGATTTTCATTTGAAAAGAGATCAATCACGATGAAGTGGGGTCAGAAACTCTCCCCCAGTGCTCTCCCCATTACTCCCACCTGTACAACGACAGTTTTCCGTATTCTGTTCTTGCTACCGTCGAAACATTTTATACAATTAGGGAAGATTCCTCGCAGTGAAGAGGTCAGGCCAATGTTGATGTACGCTGAAATAGGAAGTGCATAAATATAAAAGGTGAGAAAAGAAAAATGCATAACGGTTGCGGAGTGAGAAGAAGGTCAGTGCATGCGTTGTGTAGGGAGGAAGGAAGTAGTTTGGAGTGTGTGTGTGTGTGTGTGTGTGTGTGTGTGTGTGTGTGTGTGTGTGTGTGTGTGTGTGTGTGTGTGTGTGTGTGTGTGTGTGTGTGTGTGTGTGTGTGTGTGTGTGTGTGTGTGGGCGCGCGCGCCTTCGAGCGCAAAGGGCAAAGTGGTAAGGGGGGGGGGGTTGAAGGTGAAGGTTATAGGCAAAACAGCATGGATAAATAAAAATAGCGGAAATGGAAATGGAAAAAAAAAGAGACGTATATAGCAGGGAATAAAGGCGAAAATTGAAATGGGCGCAGGTTGAAAAGAACGCACGCCGGTGGGGGGCGAGGAGAGAGAGAGAGAGGGGGGTGGCGGGGCCTTTGGGGATTAGGGGAAGGAATTAATGTCGATCTAACCCAAAAACGCGTCAAAATCCCCCCTAACCCGCCTCTCCCCTTTCTCTCTCCCTTAACCAGACATCCCGCCCCCCCTCTCCATCGCCCCCCTCTCCTGTTTACCAGTGCCGCCATTTGCAATTCAATCGTTCATTTGTTTTCGTTTGAACTCTCATCTGGCGGGCCGGGGCGAGGATGGTAATGGGGGGCCACGGGATAATGACCCTTGGAGCCGCGGGACATAACGACCAGAGTCACACGGGTGGGGTAAATAGGGAGGGAGGGAGGTGAGGAGGGAGGCTTAGAGGCGATTGTGGAAGTGGGAAAGGTCGGAAAAGTGAAGGGAGAATGAAAAGAAAGTCAAAGAAGCACCAAAGAGAAAAAAAGGTAAGGGAAACTAATGGAAAGGAGGGAAAATGATGGAGGAAGGAAGGAAGGAAGAGGGGATGGCATAGAGGTGACTGTGGAAGACGGAACGATAGGAAGAGTGAAGGGAGAATGGAGAAATACAGGGAGGAAAAATAGAAAAGTTAGTGTGAGAAGAAATGGAAGAAAAATGTTAGAGAAAATGAGAGTGGAAGGAGGGAGGGAGACTTAGAGGCGACTGCGGAGGGGTGAAAGATAGGAAGTGAAAGGTGAAAGGAGAAATACAGGAGGAAAATGGAAAATAAATGGAAGGAGTGAGTGCTCGAAAACAAATGGAGGTAAAGGAAGGGAAAATGAGACAAGGAAAGAAAGAGTGGCTCAAAGGCGAGTGTGAAAAAGGTAGAAAGAGTGAAATGAGAAAGAAGAAAGGGAAATGGAAGAAATGCATTCGTGAAAAGAAATGTAAGGGTAAATGAAGGGAAAATGAGAGGAAGGGAGGGATTGAGAGGCTTCGTCTCCACTATGGATGAGGGAGGGTAGATAGAGCCTAGGGAGAATGAAGAAATACAGGGAGAAAATGGAAAGATGAAAGAACTAGTACGTGCAACAGAAGAAGTGGAAGAGTTAAGGGATAAAGACGAAAATGGGAACAGTGAAAAGGGAATGGAAAAGTAAAGAGAAAATGGCAATGAATGAATGAAGTAAGCTGGAAAGAAGAATGGGAACTGGAAGAAGGGAAAATACGTTAAAGGAAAACGCAGAAAAAACAGAGGAAACAATGGCAGAGCCGAGGTGGATGATGAAAGTGCAGGGAATGACTGATAATTGCGAGAGGGAAGAGAAATGGCAAAGGAAAATAGAGAAAACAGAAAGAAATTGATGAGAATGAAGAAGAAAAGTGAACACACCAATACAAAACTATTAGGATGTAAAATGAGTATTATTTAACATGGAGGGATAGGTAAAGGGATAAGACAGATCAGCACGCAGAAAAGAAAAATGAAACAAAAGAAAAAAAGGAATGGACATGTATAATCAAGTATAAATACGAGGACGATCACTGAAAGGTGAACGTGGGTAAAAACGAATAAAAATGATAGTGTGAGGTACACTAAACATATATATATATATATATATATATATATATATATATATATATATATATATATGAGAGAGAGAGATAAGGGGAAGGTGGGGGGGGGGTGAGGCTCAGTGCTGGGGATTGTAGGATCGAAGCGGGAGGGGTAAGGGTGAGATATCAGAGGTGCTGTGGCGTGTACGGGGAGGTGGAGGGGACGGAGGGGGAGGTGGAGGGGACGGAGGGGGAGGAGAGAGGCGGTGAATGGAGAGGGGCGGGGAGGAGCATTGTGAGAGAGAGAGAGAGAGAGAGAGAGAGAGAGGTGGCAAGCATGGTAATTGGATGGATAAAAAAGCAACAGATTTAGTAATGCAGAGGAATGTAAGAGACGAAGGATATAAACACATCTACACAGCAGATGGAATATGAACGTAAGAGGAAGTGAAAACAAAATGGGAAGCATTTAGAAGGAAGGAGAAAAAAAAATGGGAAAGAGGGATGAAAATGGTGACAAAATAATGGAAGAAAAACAATACATAAATTAAACAGGAAGCGAAGGGAAATACGAAAGGCTGAAGGAAAATGAGTAACCAGAAAAAGGAAAACAGATGAGAGAACAGAAAGAAACAAAAGGAAAAGAAGAGAACACAAGGAATGGTAAAACAGCACAGAAAGAGAAACAAAGAGGGTGAGACGGGAAAGAGGAAAGGCTGAGACGGGAAAGAGGTAGGGGTGAGACAGGAAAGAGGAAAGGCTGAGACGGGAAAGAGGAAGGGGTGAGACAGGAAAGAGGAAAGGCTGAAGCTTGAAAAAGAAAAGGCTGAGGTGGGAAAGAGGAAAGGCTGATGAAAAAGAGAAGCACGAACCACCAAAACAGATGATAGGACGAGAGGAAGAGAGGTAAAAAGCAAACAAGGAATGGAAATAAAACGTGGGAGGGATAAGAGACTGGGAGGGAGAAAGACAGAAACAGGAAAGGGTAGAAGGGACGAGAGATGACACGGAGAGGGAGAAAGAACAATGAGAGTGAAGAGAAAAGACTAAGGGAAGGGTTAGAGAGGATGGGAGGAAATACGGAAGAAAACAGAGAGACAAGGACAGAGGAAAGAGAAACAGAGTGGGGGGGGGGGACAAAAGAAGGGGAGACTACCAAAAAGCTACAAAGAAAGAGGGCATAGGAGGAAAATACAGAGGAGAATATATGGAAGAAACAGTGGATGAGGGAGAGCGATGTTGGAATACGAAACACAGGGGAAAACAAAAGGTGGGGAGAAGACCAAAAAGATATAATTAAAAAAGAAAGAGTGCGGGGGAAGAGAATATAGAAGGGACACGAGAAATTGGTAGATAGATTCAACATGTGATCAAGGGGTGAGAGAACAGAGAGAGTATGTACATGGAGGGAGAGCACATGGACAAAACAAATTGAGAGAAGATAGACAGGGACGCAAAGCAACAGTTTCAAAGGGGTCAAAGGCACCAAGCTGCAGAAACCACGACTGATCACACAAACCAGGCAGCTCCACGACACACAAGACCAGGAATGACCACGCAACAAGAACAAACACAGATATCGTATTCCAGCATAAGAAATAAAAAGGTTTACGAAACACTCTAGGCTCAGGAGGTAGAGACCAGGTTTAATTAAAGTCCGTTCACATTAACTTGGTGGAAATTTTTATCCTTTTGCAGTCGATTTCAGGTAGTTCACTGACACAATAATTTAGTACTGGAGTTCCATATCGTTCCATAGCACTTTTTATTCTTGATAACTGGTACCATATTCTTGTGTTAATCCCTTATTACAACTCAGTATTCATGTTAGAAGGGAATTTTAGACTAATTTAATGTGAATGGAATAAAGGCCACAATAAAAGCTTGACAGATATACGCCAGATATTATTTCAATACTTTACACAACACCAGAACAGGCCTGAGCTTTGTCTAACCAACCTATCAAATTTATCTATTTGGTAACATTCGAATCAGGCACAGCTAGATATACATTTCTCACAACAGTGACTTCAGAGGAGAACCTGGAGCGATTTCATCGGTTGTACAGTATAGAAAAACAAGCTAATCCAGTAACTTAAAGTATTATAGCAATCATGAGAAGCTTTCATTCACTGTAAAGATAATATATAGGGCATATACACTGGCATGTAATGCAATATATATATATATATATATATACATACAGAAGTATAATTCTTTAAGCAAGAGTATCGTACTGTTTACATCCATCCATACTGTATAATAAATCTTCTCCAAACTAATGTTCCCTCCATACAAACGACAAAATGGGATTTACAGCATTAATGCAAAAGACTACAACTCAGGAACTCAGGCAGCCTATATACCTCACAAACACTTAAGTGCTAATTATTCACATACACTTTCTCTTAAACTGTTGTCTTAAATGCATTTCTTTTTCAGAAGCTTCCGTGTTTCTCCTTTTCATAATATTTCCTTGTTTCCATCAAAACATATATTTCAATTATGTTCTGTGCTCCATTCTCCTTTTCATGTTACTTTTTCTTGCTTCTAACATAAAATAAGTTTCCCTCTCCCTTTCCACTGGCAACTCAGAAATGGGAGGACGACGAGGAAGGGAAGGGAAGGGTTTATGCATGTGTAAGTATGAGAAGATCAAAGCGGTGTGTTGCAGCGTGAGATAGAGGCAGAAGGGGGAGCGAGAGGTTGCAACGATGATGGAGGCAATTGCAGGAAAAAGGATAGAGTGGAAGAGTGTAAGGGAAAACTGGACGGATGGATGCATGGATAGACAGACTTGTGTAGGTTGAAAGAAAGGTTATGGCAGTAATAGCCAGACTCGGTTATAAGGGAGGAGGGAGGGCAATTGTAAAGATATTGAAGAAATTTCAGAACTAAAGACATGTCCTACATCAAAAGAAAATACTGCAATGATAACAGGCAACTAAAGGGGAAAGAAAGGCAGGATACTGGATAAAAGATTGACACCCCGAATGGCAGGGACCGATGGACAGGTAAAAGATTATTATAAAAGTGATATGAAATTTATAATCAAAAGATAACTGATGTGATATAATCATATTTAAAACAATTTTAACCTCTAAAATGCGTAACGAATCATAAAATAAACTGGTGATAAACTGCACATTTTCTTAATACAGCTGCCCTACTCGTTTCTCACTGCATAAAAAGGATGGCCCACGAAATATATAGAAATTTTAAACACACGTTAAATAATATTCCACATTTTCTCCTGCTAGGCAGCAAGGCAAATATACCGGTAAACATATAAGAGAAAATTACAAGTGAAAGAAGAAGTGGAAAAGAGGAAAGAGAGACCGAAGAAAGGGAGGCTTAGGAGGTGGAAGGGATGTGAAAAAGAAAGATTGGGAGGAGAGAAGGGGGTAAGCGGGAAGGATTCAACAAGAAAGATGTGGAAGTGAGAGAGAACACAGAGGAAAATGAATAAGAAAAGACTAACAAGAGGAGAAAATAGCAACCTTTGTGTATTATGGTCTGGAGTAAAGATATAAAAAGCAGGTGGAACTGGTGACAGATCGTGAGGAGAGAGAGATCTGTGGCAAAGTGACAGACAGAAGGAGATGGAAAGAAAACAGGCAGGTATGGAGACAACAGAGGGTGGGAAGGGTGAGTGGCGAGAGACACACAAATATGAACAAAGAGAAAGATGAGGAATATACATCTCTCTCTCTCTCTCTCTCTCTCTCTCTCTCTCTCTCTCTCTCTCTCTCACACACACACACACACACACACACACACACACACACACACACACACACACGAGCAGACAGATGACACAGCTAAAACACTAACTAGATTTTCACAATGTTAATCTGTCACTTCTTTACCTCTTCCCCACAGATCTCACGGAATATATTAGAGGAACTGATGGATAGGCAGGTACCAAAACGCAGAGTGAGGATAAGACAAGAAAAGCCTCGTAATATACAGACTAACATGTGGACAAAATAAATATGATAAAGCACGCGCTCACAACCACACACACACAAGCGCGCGTATAAAGAAAACGGAGACAGGAAAGACATACACACATTCAGATAAAAATGAAACGTGCGCGCGCGCGCACACACACACACACACACACACACACACACAAACAAACAAACAAGTCTAATATACAAAAAGACATGCAGACAAAAACAGATCCACACACAGACACACAAGCTCGTACGTATAGAAAAGACAAACATACATACAGACAGACGGAGCGACGGGACAGACAGGAGAGAGAGAGAGAGAGAGAGAGAGAGAGAGAGCAGGCCAGCTGAAATGTCCCCACTCAGCCTGGGCATCAAACGCCTGTGTGTTGCTTTGAAACAAAACAGGTCCGGAGAGCGGTGTCGCCAGTCGCACAGAAAAATAAATAGGAGGTCGGTACACACAAAAAGCACCCCAATCATCCGCACCAGTAACCAGGCACAGTGGGCGGCCGGCAGGGTGGTGGGGTGGGTGGCAGAACAAGGGCATGCAAAGTGGGTGGCGCCGTGGACAAGGGATAGTGGATGCGAAAGGATGTGAGTGGGTGTGTGACTGCGAAAGAATGTGAGTGCGTGGGTGAGTGGATGCGAAAGGATGTGGGTAGGTGTGTGGGTGGATGCGAAAGAATGTGAGTGGGTGGGTGTGTGGGTGCGAAAGGATGTGGGTAGGTGAGTAGGTGGATGCGAAAGAATGTGAGTGGGTGACTGTGTGGATGCGAAAGAATATGAGTGGGTGTGTGGGTCGGTGCGAGAGAATGTGGGTAGGTGTGCGGCTGGATGCGAAAGGATGTGGATGACTGTGAAAAAAAAAAAAAAAAAAAAATCGGTTGCTGCAAGACAAGTGAAGTGGATAAAAGTGCCTAACATGTTTAACTAGCTTAGAGGAGGATAGGTGGACATGTAGATAAAAAACAATGTGAAGGTGACTGGCGATGGGTGGATGAAAGTGAATGCAATTACTGATACGAAAAGTGGTAGATGCAACAAGAGTGATGTGGATCAATGGTACAAAGTGACGGTAAGTGGAGAGTGGGAAACGAGAAGGGTTAGTGGAAGGGATGGCTAAAATATTGTAATGGCAGGCTAAAATGGATAGATGCGAGGTGGCTGAAAGTGGACAAAGGGATGCAAATTGGGTAAGAATATGGAAAAGGGAGGGGTACGCCTAGGTGGGGGGGGGAGTAGAAGGTAAGTGGGAGGATGGAAGGCATGTGGAAAGTTAGATGGATCGACTGTAAGTGGAAGAGTAAAAAGGAAAAATAAATAAATAGTAGGGATGGACTAGCGCAAAAAGATGACAGTACAAACGGGTGGTTGCAGATGAGTGAATTACAATACATTTGAGGTTAGTATTCCCTTTGCACGCTTACGAACTAATAAAGGAAGAATTTTACCTCTTCCAAGTTGCCCTAATATTACCGGATTGTTCAGGAAAATCAAATTATGCATGTTAACGACTTCGACTGTAAAAGAGCTACTGACTACCAATGTACATGGGTTGGAGGGAGGCCAAGGGGTGAGGAGACTGTGTGTGTGTGTGTGTGTGTGTGTGTGTGTGTGTGTGTGTGTGTGTGTGTGTGTGGAGGGGGTCGACAAGAAAAAGATTTAGCGGTGGATGAAGTGAGGAAAATAAAATGTTCAAGGACAGACGGTACAATAAACACGTGAGAACATGGGAATGGGCCACAGGTGGGAATGTACAAGGTAAGTGATCTTTCATGATGTAAATGGGCGGAAGCAAACTAGTAGATGTATCATAACGGTAAGACTAGAGTGAGGAGACAGGTGGGTAGGGGGGACTGAACTAGAAAGAATGAATGGGTTAGGTGATGGTGACAAGAAAATTATGTAAAAGTAATAGGTAAAACAAGTGGATGTGAGCAGAGACAAGGGGAGAAGAGCAAGTGAGAGATGGAGGATTGAAAAAGGAAATTCAGTTAGTGCAAATGGGTAAAATTATTGTCAAAGAACCAACTGCGGCATAGTAGGTGAACGCGTGAAGTAACAGAAGAGGTGTACGGAAGTGGACAAGCAATACGATGTCCGTGGAGGAGTGGAAGAGAGATGGAAGTGGAGTAGTGGCGGTGTATGTGTATGTCAAGTGAGTGGATGGGAGGAGGGAATGTGAGTGGGTTAATGAAAGAAGAATGGGATACGGTGCGTGGTCAAAAGAATGGGTAGACTTGATGGATGAAGGTGGTGTTGATAGAGAGGATAGAAGGGCGGCTAACATGACTGCAACCTGTACAAATGTGGTAAAAGGTTAGACGAGAGGGATGAAATTGGCAAGGTAGGAGTGGACGGAGATCGCTGAAAATGCAAACGGTACGGTACGTAGGATGAGGGGAGGGTCACTGAAAACTGAAAAGGTTTATTTAGGTATAAAAGAGTGAGACATGGGACTAAGGTGGATGAAGACGGTAGGCTGAAAAGAAGTGGATGAAGATGGTACGCTGAAGAGGTGGGTGATAATGGTACGCTGAAAAGAGGTGGGTGATAATGGTACGCTGAAAAGAGGTGGATGAAAATGGTACGCTGAAAAGAGGTGGATGAAGATGGTACGCTGAAAAGAGGTGGATGAAGATGGTACGCTGAAAAGAGGTGGGTGATAATGGTACGCTGAAAAGAGGTGGATGAAAATGGTACGCTGAAAAGAGGTGGATGAAGATGGTACGCTGAAAAGAGGTGGGTGATAGTGGTACGCTGAAAAGAGGTGGGTGATAATGGTACGCTGAAAAGAGATGGATGAAGATGGTACGCTGAAAAGAGGTGGATGAAAATGGTACGCTGAAAACACGTGGATGAAAATGGTACGCTGAAAACACGTGGATGAAAATGGTACGCTGAAAAGAGGTGGATGAAAATGGTACGCTGAAAAGAGGTCGATGAAAATGGTACGCTGAAAAGAGGTCGATGAAAATGGTACGCTGAAAAGAGGTGAATGATAATGGTATGAAAAGAGGTGGATGAAAATGGTACGATGAAAAGAGGTGGATGAAGATGGTACGCTGAAAAAAGCTAAATACTAAAGGAAAATGCAGGTCATGTCTAGGACGATGTGGAAAGGATAGGGAGAGGCAAACAAACATGGAAAAGAAGGAAGCAAAAGAAATGGTTACAAACAAAAATGGAAGGGAAAATATAGGGAAAGGGAGGAGAAGGGAAGGGAAGGGAAGGGAAGGGAAGAAAAGAAAAGAAAAGAGAAGGGAAGGGAAGGGAATGAAACAATGTAAATGAAAGGAAAGTCAGTGAGGTAAGATTGAGATTCTAAGAACTGAAAGAAAACAACAGCTGTACACGTGCAAAGAATAAAGGACACAAGCAAAGGGTAAACCAAGGCAAACACACGACAAACATTTGGGGGGCAGAGGAGGATGGTGGCAAGGTACAGGAAGTGCTTGAGGCTGGATGACGCCGAGGAAAAAATAAAAAATAAAAAAAAAGTATAGAGATGGAGATGAATACCAGGTCAGAGGAAAGGATGGCTGGGCCAGAGATTGCAATGGGAGAAAGAGTGAAGGGACGGGGAGGGGAGGGAGGGAGGAGAGAGAAGGAAAAAAAATGGGAGAGCGAGCGAGGGAGAGGTGGGAGGGATAGACAAGGACGGGAGGGATGGAGAAGAGAGACGGGCGGGAGGAATACGGGAAGAGAATGGAAAGAGGGATGGAGGGAAAAGGGGAAGTGAATGAAAAGGAGAGATGGAGCAGATAAAGGAGTGGGAGGGATAAGGCAAAGGATAGTAGGAAGGGAGCAAGAGAGACGTGGGATGGAAAAGGGAGGCAGCAAGGGAGATGTGGGATGGAAGAGGAGGGGAGCAAGAGAGAAAGGAGGCGGAGAAGGGAGAGGGAGGGAGGGAGGAAGAGACATGGGAGAGGGAGATAGAGAGGGAGCTAGAGAGATGGGAACGGGAGGGAGGGTTGTGGAAGAACTAAACTATCCTTCGTGGAAACGGCACAGATTCCGGTTTCCCTACATTCACTATTTATTTATACCTGTATACATTTTTCTCCCTCTGGGCTGAGCTCCGCGTCATGAAACATACATGGCCGTCTTTTTTTAATCGCAACTCTCACGTATGTGCGAAAAGGCTGAATACGTCGCGGCGGCACAAAGACGAATATCTGGGGAAGAGTATGCCTCAAAAGCCTGCCACAGAAATACATAGAAAACTTAGGTCTGAGCCTGTTAAGAAGGGGCTTTACGAGCATAAACTTCATGGATAAGGGAAAGGGTATGCCAAGGAATATAATTATACGGTGTGTGTGTGTGTGTGTGTGTGTGTGTGTGTGTGTGTGTGTGTGTGTGTGTGTGTGTGTGTGTGTGTGTGTGTGTGAGAGAGAGAGAGAGAGAGAAAACAATGAAACAAAACAAAATGGATCTTATATTTTCACTTGTTTATGTTGATAAGGTTGCCTCTGCATGTTAACATTCTGCTTCTGGCCATAACAAAGTAAATATAGTATGTACACTATTCTTTAGGAGCAATATTTATAAGAATCACAACAATTTTTAATCATTTATTATTATTATTATTATTATTATCTATCTATCTATATACCTAGGCTGCTTCCCCCAAGGAAAGGGAGGTAGCCGAGACAGGACGACACACTCTCCATTTACTCACCCATTTAAACACATTCATTCACATCTTAGCCCCAAAGGGGAGAACGGACAGATCCTCACCGCACCACACCGCACAAGGGTCAACTGCGCAATGCAATCAGTGACATCCGCAGCAGGGCCCGACAGCAGAACTGGTTTACCCCTGCCACATCATAACATACCCATCCCCTTACTCGCACCTGACCTGACTAGCTGATCAGGCCAAATGCGGGAGAATATCCCCTCAGGGCTGCGTCATCACTTATTTATTCACAATTTCTCTCCATTTATTTCTGTCACGCACAGCCACTCTTCCTTGCTCAACAGACATCCCTCTCGCATCCAGCGCTCTCTTCACACTATCCATCCATCCTATTCGTGGTCTTCCTCTCAGCCTTACACCTCTCACATCAGATCTAGTTATCTTTTTCACCAATCGCTCATTATCCATTCTCTCCATATGCCCAAACCATCGCAACACCCTCTGCTCAACTCTACCAGCCATCTCCTGAACAACTCCAGTTCTCCTTCGCACTTCATCATTTCGCACCCGATCCATACGCGTCACTCCACACATACTCCTCAGACACCTCATCTCCATTACATTCAAACTTTTCCTCTCTGCTACACCCATATTCCATGTTTCAGCCCCATATAATGCAGTCGGTACCACAACACCCTCATACAGCCTTCTCTTTTACATCCATTCTAAGCGAACGACATTTAAACACTTTTTTCATTCCTCCCAGCACCTTTCCTACTTCATTTATTCTAAACTTCACTTCTGCATCTATTCTTCCATCCACAGCAACATGTGACCCTAGATATTTAAAACAATCTACCTCCTCAAGCAACTCACCATTCAAAACTATATTCATCCCCCTACCATCTATCAACCTCGTACACTTCATCACTTTACTCTTATTCTCATTTACTTTCAAATTCCTCCTTTTACACACCCTTCCAAACTCCTCTACCAACTGTCTCAATCTCTCCTCTGAATCGGTCACCAGTGCAGTATCATCTGCAAACAGCAGCTGCTTCAGATTCCAATCTCCACCATCAACATTTACCAGACTCAGACCACCTAAAACTCTTGCATTCACCTCCCTTACAACACCATCCATGTAAATATTAAACAACCAAGGTGACATCACACATCCCTGTCGCAGCCCCACTCTCACGGGAAACCAATCACTCACAGCATTTCCCACTCTTACACATGCTCTACTATTTACATAAAAACTTTTCACCCCTTTTAGTAACCTACCATCAAGTCCATACAATCTTAAAACAGTCCACAAAGCCTCCCTATCAATTCTATCATACGCTTTCTCTAAATCCATAAATGCCCAAAACACATCCTTGCCTTTCGCTAAATACTTTTCACACACTTGTCTCACAGCAAACACCTGATCAACGCATCCCCTCCCTCTCCTAAAGCCACACTGCTCATCACTAATCACTCCCTCTGTACCCTCTCTAACTCTCATAATTAACACTCTACCATACACCTTACCTACAACACTCAACAGACTTACACCCCTAAAGCTAGTACATTCATACTTATCACCCTTGCCTTTATACAACGGGACCACACAAGCACTTGCCCAGTCAATTGGCACCATACCTTTCTCAAAGCACACATTCAACAATCTTACTAACCAGTCAACAATAGTCACTCCACCACCCTTCAGGCATTCCACAGCACACCCATCCATACCTGCAGCTTTCCCTGTTTTCATCTCCTTTACTGCCTTCTCCACTTCCTCCTTCGTGATCAAGGAATCATTCAACTCTCCCAACACATTTATTCCTTGCACCCTTCCATCCGCCACAATCTCAGCCACCCTTTCCTCCTCTACATTTAATAATCTTTCAAAATACTCTGCCCATCTCTTCCTTACTGCATCCATCTCAATTAACATCCTTCCATCCTCTGCTTTTACTCGTTCTTCCTTCCCAGACTCTCCCTTTCGCACCCTTTTCACCTCCTTCCAAAACATTTTCTTATTCTGTTGAAAATTCTCTGTCAGCCGCCTACCCCACCTCTCATCTGCTGCCACTTTAGCATCACGCACAGCCCTTCTCGCTCTATTCCTCTTTTCCTTATACCTTTCATATGACATCTCATCCTTCCTCTGCAGCCACACTTCATATGCACGTCTCTTCTCGGCCACAGCCATACTTACTTCCTCGCACCACCATTCACTTCCTTTTCTTACACCACCACCCACACGTCTCACACCACACACCTCTTCTGCATGCCCCACCACAGCACTCTTAAACAACTGCCATTCCTCCTCCACGCTGCCATTTTCCCGATCTTTCACTGCGTTCCACTCATCTTTCAATTTCTCCTGATACTCTATCTTTTTCTCTCTTTTATCCAACTCACTCACTTTCAAAACCTCCCTGCCACACCTAACCCTCCTAGCTCTCACCCATCTCTTACCTACTCTTAACTTTCCCTCCACCAGGTAGTGGTCAGACATACCTCCACCCTCCCCTCTTAGAACTCTCACATCCAACAATCTTCCTATTACATTCCTAGACACAACCACATAGTCCATCAAAGCTCTATCAACAACCCTTCCACCCTCCTGTCTCACCCATGTATACTTATAAATATCTTTCTTCTCAAACAGCGTATTCCCAATCACCATCTCTCGCTCAACACACATCGCTATCATTCGTTCCCCATTTTCATTTCTTCCAGGCACACCATGCATACCAACTACGCCTTCAACTGCTACAGTTCCCACTCTAGCATTCAGATCTCCCATCATTACCACATTCACATTCGCTCCAAAACTTTGCAGACACTCATCAACATCATTCCAGAAAGACTCCCTCTCTTGTTCATCCCTTTCACTACCAGGCCCATATGCACTCACAAACACCCACAACTCACGTTCAAATTTCGCTTTCACCCACATCAGTCTCGATGACACCTCCTTCCATTCAATCACACACTGCTGTACTTCCGGACTCACTAACAAGGCCACACCTTCTCTTGCCCTTCCTCTATCAACACCTGACAATCTTCCATTCACACTTCCAAACATAGATTCCCCCTTCCCTTTCATCTTCGTTTCACTCAAAGCTAACACATCCAACTTTCTTCTCACAAACATTCTCCCAATCTCCTCCCTTTTAGCCTCAATCGTACTACATCCACGCACATTCATAGACCCAATCTTCAGGGTACGGGGATAACTCCATCCCCCATCCCTTTCTCTGGCCTGTCTCTTTTTAGGAACTAAAAAACAGAGGAGGGGGTCCCTAGTCCCCTCACCCCGCCCCTTTTAGTCGCCTTTTACGACACGCAGGGAATACGGTGGCAGTATTCTTCCTAACACAACCTGGCCGCAGAGTAGTAGTACCACCCCATAATGCGGCCAGGTTGTGTCCCCCCCGCCACAGGGGGGTTATTATTATTATTATTATTATTATTATTATTATTATTATTATTATCATCATCATCGGTTGTGTAAAATGACAAACAATATCCCACAAAATACACTAAACCATTAAATGTCCAGGCAGTAACTCAGATCACTACGGTATCATTACACTACTACACACAACACTACATGAACAAGCCCCGTCGCCACACAAGCACAATGCGTGTTACACTCACTACCAACTGTGCATATTTTACACAACACGGCGGCACTGTTTCATCAGACAAGTACAAGTGCCGAGAAATTTACGGTACAATACGTGCACTAAACGCAAACTGCCAAACCGATAAATTTCATGAGACAAGAAACTGCCAACTGCATCACTGAATTCAGGAGTCATTTTTTTCAGACATGACGCTAACGTATCTTGTAACATCATGGAATGGGGAGGCTTGAAGGTGACTAGGGCTATTTTATCTGGCAAATAAATAGTCTCCCTCGTAAAATAATACCTGGTACTATCTTAACATGATCAAACATCGGTTCAGGGTACGTTTTTCATAACAAGGGTACTTTTAATTATCTTGTAACACCCACAGTCATTCAAGAAAAAAAAAAAAGCGTTTTCGCAATAAGGAACGTACGTATTTCTACCTATGCAAAGAAGAAAGCAGCCTACGTGACTTAACCCACCCATCTTTTGCATGATGCCGACTCTATCCCCACTCCCACACACGAGAACTTTTTATCTAGTGTCACATATAGTCAGGGCAACGCGATTTTCCTCCAGTAAGAACGCTCCGACAAGAATATTACGTTCAACATTAAAGAACGGCAGGCGTTTCGGAAGAGAAAAATCTGCGCACGGTCCCATCCGACAAGAACGGTACATTTATCAGCCTGGGAGATACCACTTCCAACCCTGCTATAAAGTTCACAGATGGCCACCCCCCCCCCCCCAAAAAAAAAAAAAAAAAATCCACCTAAAAAATAGTAGTAGTAGTAGTAGTATAGTAGTCTATCCCATAGCACTGAAAACTGGCAATAAAGAAAGCTATTAACGAGTCGTAATGCTAACAAATTCTTGCACTCATCCCGAACGATAGGGGGCAGGATAGGGGGGATGAAGAGGAGGGGTGTGTATAACGAAAGGTTTAATTGGATAATCAAACTGGCGAACAAGGTAGCTAACTGGATATTGCATTTGAAGCGTTGACTGCGACTGGCCGAGGCTCTTGAAACACGGCTGACATCAATGGTCGTTTAAATTTGAAAGGAGGAAGCTAATTGGCCGCTGCAGTGCTACGGCCGAGTGCCCTTATTGGAACTATCAATATCTCATACATAGTTCCCCCGCCGGCCGCCACGTTCGTCATGGGCCGGCGCGGCAGACGGACGGACGGATATGTGCAAATTTTGGGTAATTTGTTCACGTGATTTTTAAAATGTTACTATGTTTATTTTCTCACAATATAAAAAAGGGTCTGTAAAAATAATCTGTAATCAACCACACAATTCATCTGTTTAGTTTTTTCTTTAATCATGCAAAATTATTTCATTCGTGTTTTTTATAAATTAGACCACAAGTTTACACGAAGTTACGTGAGGAAAAAAAGTAGATATATTGAATACAGCATCAACATGGTCAATAATAATTACTTGCAATCTCGATTCGTCCAGATCACCTTCATATCAATATGAACTGAAAATGCCGGTACTAATTCAATACAAAATGGGCTAGACCACCGGAAGTTTACGAGTATAAGAGGAATATAATATGGCATATTATGAAATTAACAGACACCGTGCATCATGCCGAACACAAGTGATAATCAAAATGATGGAAAAAACAGCAAAAATACCAAGCAACAGTATGGCATGCTACTAAATCTAAAGTAACTCATATAACTGCAAAATTATAAGGAATTACTAACTTCAATGTAAAAGCTAAACAACATTTTGTCTGGTGCGCACCTCCCCCATATAAGCTGGTATTTATTTGTACTACACTGAACCTGTGTAATAATACCATGTGGCTACATCTAAAGTTCAACCACGTTCTAAAAAGTTGCATTTATCATGTGTTTACCCTAAAATCCCTGTTTATTCTACTTAGTATTTCTTATTCTTTGCTTTCTCGTTGCCATATGGTTTATAACGAGTACTCAGCTTACAAAAAGGACCTGGATAGAAAGTTGAGAAACAGATTCTTTAAGCTCTTCATAATGAGGTATCTCCTAAAGTTGAATAAAGTAATCTGGAGGTAGCAGAAGAAACGGCATGGTGATGGTCTTAAGGGAAAAGTGTCCTGCTTCGTACGACTGGCAGCGCTGTTTGCCTTTACTACGAGATCCCCATCGACGATTAGTATTATCGTCAGAGGGTAGCAAGAATAAAGGCGGCAAAGGACACCTTTAATAGCTGCACCCACCTCAATCGTATCCACCATCCCAACACATCAAAAGATGTTCTTTTTTCTTAGGAAATACCCCTCAAACACACACCATAACCACACCACGTGCACCTCAGATTCACCCCAGACACACAAACAATATCCTACCACACACCCCGTACTTATGGCGCCCCTAATATTCGACGGTTACAACTTGCCAGATTTCATCTTTCAAAAAGGTGCAGTGACTCAATAAGTGAGTGAGTGAATGACACAGTTAAGGACATACTCTGAACTGAAGCCGCCCCCTTGGACGAGGCAAAAAGCCGTCCCCGGGTTGAAGAAGTTAGGTATTACCGGTGTACAAAAACGATATCGTAGTTAATGTCTGCAAGAAAAAATAATAATAATATAAAATGCAATACATGGTGCAAGTCCTTTTAATCCGGTGACATTTCTTTCTTCATACCTCCAAACTGTTATATTCAACTTAAGAGACACGTCTCGCACTGAAGGGGTTAAAGAAGGCTACATCAAACCCTTCAAGTTCTACGTCTCTCCCCGGAGTTTACGACAATCGTCCGGTTCGGCAAAACTAAGAAAGACGCCACCTCATCGAAGGGGTTAGGGCAAGGAGGTTCAAGGAGCACTGAGACTACACACCACCCCAAATCCACCATCCCCAAGTCAGTACCATTCCATTATTCATCAAACTCACGACCATGGCATCAACTGGATTTTACAGCAGAAACGTTGACTGCGACGCGAAAGGTCCTTGAAACATAGTTGACATCACTGGTCGTTTAAATCTGAAAGGAGGGAACTAATTGGCCGCTGCAGTCATACGCGCCAGTGCCCTAATTGGTAATTCGTTATAAAAATATGGCTGGTGATTGGGTGAAGGTATATGGGGCGGATGGGGTGCTCTTGTTAGCTGATATCCCCCGTGTGCTGCTCCGGTACCCACTTTCACATCAGGCTGGGACTTTGCTTTATGTCAAAACTAAGTGTTAAATTAGCTCTTTCTTATTCTATCCATCATCATCACCATCCAATCATTCTATTATTATTATTATTATTATTATCCCCCATCAGGTACTTAGGGGTCCGGGGATGGGCTACTCAGTCCCAGCATGTAAGGCAAGGGCGACCAAAATCGTTCACCCCTGAGTGGCATTATGATATACCTTAACTATCCATGAAAGCTATTCCAGGCTCCATCCACTTGGAATCCCTTAATTCACTAAATCACCAGGAGTTCCTTCGGTTTTTTAGTTATCACATAATATAGTAAGTGGATTCCTGGATCTGGCCTGTTACTCAGTGTAGAGTTACCTAAAGGCTGTACTGAATCGAGTGAGTGGATGGTAACGGCCCCTTTGAAAAACAGGAATTAATGCCGTGCTAAGAATACGAGTATACGAAACAACTCATAACACTGTGTGGTACAGGTTAATGACGGTTCTTTGAAAACCCTTTATTAACTCACCTAATCGTTCCAGCAGTATCTCGAATGCACACACCAAGTATTTTTAACGAAACTGCACCAACTTCTTGAAATAATGTACTGGATAATTCAAATGGAATTCATATTTGTGATGGAGGAAAGAAGTGGCTAACAGATCATACAGAATTATCATCATCATCACCAAACATCAGGCTAGTTATTAATATTATGAAACAACCGCCTTTGGAACAATTTCAATGCAACTCTGACCAGACTACTTTTGTACCATACCCTTCATGATCTTCGAAACTTATTTTTCACCAAATTAACGAGGAAAAGAAAAAGTTAATCACCAGTAATCTCCATCTACTCCTAAACAAATACCGTACAATTCATAAACATGTTTCTGCAAAGTAAACGCAGACTTTACTGAAGAACGAAGAATTAATGCCAGTATTACTTCAAAACAACAAGTCTGATTTTTGAAAGATTTATACTAAAATTTTTTTTAATCATGCAGTCAACAGGCTACAGTATCGCACTTCACGTACTAACTAAAAACAAAAACTCAAGGTACGCATTTGTGCACACTGGCGAACTTTACAGCATCCTCTCTACAGAACGAACTGCGGACAACTACTGCTATACTGTGCCTGACGCCCAAGCAAAACTGTTTAACTTCTCACCCAGCCCAGTGTTAGCAGTACGACAGCCTAATTAAACAGCTAAACAATTACCTTCAACAGTCTCCCACCATTTACAGATGTGGTATGTGACTAAAGTTTATCATTTCACTGCGATCACCTTTTTTTTTTTTTTTTTTTTTTATAATCTTGGTACTTTCAGAGGTTTACATTCAGCTTAGGAGACTCTTCGTTTTCAGGGAGTGTTATGTATTCAGCGCGCGCGCGCGCACACACACACACACACGCACACGCACACGCACACACACACACACACACACACACACACAGTACAAATGACGTCTTGGGAGTAAAGGAGTTAATTATTCTCCTTAATCACCTTCGTGCTGGAATTAACCAATATAACTTGGGCTGTTGTCGCTGTTCCTATCTGTGCAGTAACTGGGCCAAGTGATCCTGCTTCAAGACATACCCAAACACGTGTCAAAACTATGGCACTATGAAGAAGCAAATTAATATCATCTTCGCATATTTTCTCTTGCAATCTTAGTCGACCTGAATCGCAACACACTACACTATTCAACGCCTTTCAGATCTTCACAACACACTTCGCAACATACTCAAACACGTGTCCAAACCACGGCACTTTGAAGACGCAACTCAAAATCGTCTCTCAAAATGTTCCGTCACTTCCCACATCTCTGCCATCCTTTTGACCTGACTCGCAACTCACTACTTAACGCCTTTCAGAGACCCACTTAACCGGGCCACTTGTCACAGCCGTTGCCTCCCCACAATGCCCTTCATTAGCGGTCAATCCCGGGGAAATGCTTGCTGGGAGTAAATCATTCAGCTGGGCAATTAAGCTACGATTCAATCACCGCCTACGATCCGCGGTGAGCAATTAACTAGGATCATTAGGCAATAATTTTCTCTACTAATTAAGTCGTGGTTATAAAAGTATTAGCCTGCCAGAGTCGCAGCAGCACCTTGAGAATAATACGTAGAAGCTATTCCTGGATTACAAACTTAGCAGATTAATAACGATCAAGAGCTATGAATTTACAATAGTAAACATACGTACATAGCATTAGTTTTGGCAGACTCAGAATATTGATAAACTTGTAACTACTAAGACTCCTTATAAGAGTCTGAGCAGTAATAATAAAACAGCTCCCCACACCATCAAAGTAACATCTCAAACCTAGCACTGATAAGCCTAAGAATTCGTGTACTGGAATAAGCATACGAAATGTGTAATGAAATAAGGTTACATCACGGACACTACAGCCCTCACTAACAAACTCTGCCACTTCTCTGACCATTACTGTCGTACACATAACTTAGTAGATTACTAGGACGCCTCTTGGTGAAACAGCACATCATGTACAGGGCTAGAAGAATAATTATATCGAACAGTTGTGTTAATATCCCTTAACACTGTGTGCGTATGAATCAAAACATCTTCGCCATCGGAAACGAAGATGTACAATGAAATTCGTCACGCAAATTCACCTGTGATATAAAAAAAAAAAAATGTGTAAATAACAAACAACAATATTGTGCTCAAACTGTAAAAACACTTTCCTTCCAAAGCATATATTTCACATGTTAAGCTGACATCTGTGTTACTGATATAAACAGAAGCTCATCTGGCAAGTTCCTGCTTCTGGCGATTTACAGTGTAGGAAAAGTCTTTTACTAATATATTATCTAAGATTACTAAAAAATATGACACGTAATACTTCATGTTCAAATAAATAATAATGCAGCTTAAATAAAACGTCACGGCAGAATATGGCCGGTCATCACCCGTCAATCCACCATCCTCCATCACTCTTCTTACACACATCCCACAAACTCTCCCTTACTCTCTCAACCCCCCCACCCCTCACTACCTCTCTCTCACTGCTTCCCATAATCCTTCACTCTCCAGTCAGGTCTTCTTCATTCTCTCCTCCGATCTCTTCTGTTTGTTCCTCACTGCAGCCGAATTTTTATCTGCCTCATACAATCAACTTAACTCCTTGACCATCCAACCTTCTACCCTTCCCCTTTTCTTCCCTGAATCTTAATACTCGCTACTCATTCTATATTCTTTAATATCCTCATCTCCTTCACTCAATTAACCTGCCAATCTTCTTCGCTTCACTTTTCCTACTCTTACTCTTCCTTTCCTTCTCATACAATCTCTCTCTCTCTCTCTCTCTCTCTCTCTCTCTGTCAGAGTTCCTCCATCATTCCCTACCCCACGAAGTTAGGTCACTTGCTATTTTTTTTTTTTCTCTCTCTCTCTCTCTCTCTCTCAGGGTTCCTCCATCATTCCCTACCCCATAAAGTTAGGTTACTTGCTAGTTTCTCTCTCTCTCTCAGGGTTCCTCCATCATTCCCTACCCATAAAGTTAGGTCATTTGCTAGTATCTCTCTCTCTCTCTCTTTCTCTCTCATAGGATTCCACCATCATTCCCTACCCTATTAAGTTACCGCCATTTTTTCTTGGGCCAGTTTTGTGTTAGTTCGGGCAAAGTTCATCATATTGCAATTACAGTGAGCGAAAAGCCCCGACGATTAATGGCCTTTGTGGGAGAGGAAGGCAGGAGAGGATAGAGAGGAGGAGGAGGGGAAAAGGGTGAGAATAAGGAAGAGGAGGAGAGGGAAATGGGTGAGAATAGGGAGAGGAGAGAGCGGAAAAAGGGTGAAAGGGAGAGGAGGAGAGGGGAAAAAGGGTGAGACTATGGAAGAAAGGAGTGGGGAAAAGGGTGACAATAAGGGAAAGGAGAGAGGATAAAAAGGGTGAAAGGGAGAGGAGGAGAGGGGAAAAAGGGTGACAATGAGGGAGAGGAGACGAGGGGGGAAAAAGCTGAGAATACAAGAATGGAGGAGAGGGAAAAGAGTGAGAATAAGGGAGAGGAGAGGAGGAAAATGGGTGAGAATAAAGAAGAGGAGGAGAGGGAAATGGGTGAGAATAGGGAGATGAAAGAGGGGGAAAAGGGTGAAAGGGAGTGGAGGAGAGGGGAAAAAGGGTGAGAATATGGATGAAAGGAGAGGGTAATGGGTGAGAATACGGGAGAGAAGGAGGGGGGAAAACGAAGAAAATAAGGGAGAGCAGGAGAGGGAGAAAGGGTGAGAATAAGGGAATGGAGGAGAGGGAAAAAGGGTGAGAATAAGGTGGGGAAGAGGAGAGACAGAGGGAGGGTTAAGAACAGAGGGAGCGTTAAGAAAGGTAAGAGATCAGGAGTTATGAAAGACAGATCTATAGGAACAAACAAGATAGATACCCACTGTGAGAGAGAGAGAGAGAGAGAGAGAGAGAGAGAGAGAGAGAGAGAGGAAATAACACTTAAGCACAAACACACCCAAAGATGAGATTCCATTCTTATATTATTCTGCAATCCCATTCATGCAA
Organism: Coenobita brevimanus; assembly: GCF_032717465.1. Lineage (NCBI taxonomy): Eukaryota > Metazoa > Arthropoda > Malacostraca > Decapoda > Coenobitidae > Coenobita > Coenobita brevimanus. The sequence goes on from NC_137063.1 coordinate 39,158,599, forward strand.
AATTTCATCAGTGACAAGGAAAGCTCCCCTATTCTCCAATGTTATCTAAAACCTCTTCATTACTCCTTTCATCTCCTCCTCCTCTTCTTCCTCCTTCATTCAGGTCCTCTGTCTGTCTCATCGTTCCTCTTGCCTCTCTCCTTCGCTTCGTTTTTTTCTCCTTCCCTTCCTCTACATCCACCCTCCTTCATGTTTGCTTTCACTGCTCTCTCTCTCTCTCTCTCTCTCTCTCTCTCTCTCTCTCTCCCTCCTTTCAAATTCTCCCTTGTTCATTTCCTCTCCCTATCACATTTTTCTTCATCTGATTACTTTCATCTCTTTTCCTTTTAGTTCCTCCAAGCCCCCTCTCTCCTATCTTTCCCTATCTTCCACACTCTCTTCATAGCTCCTCTTTCATTTTTTTTTCATACCTTCAGCATTTTCTCCTCACCCTAATCTTCATTCTTTTATCTTTCTCTCATTTTGTTTACTCTCTCCTCATCACTTCAAATCTCCTACTTTTCTCCCTTCTTCTGCATTCCCTCCTCCCCACCTCCTTCGCCCTCCTATCGTTATCTTGTACTACCTCTCCTCCCCTCAATCCTCACTCTCTTACCTTTCCTCTATCTTCATACACTTATCATCTCTTCCATTCTCCTATCTCGCTCCTATCTTCAGCATGCTCTCCTAATCTCCTCCTGTAATATTCAATCTTTATTTTATCTTCTATATTCTCTCCTTATCTCCTCTTTCTCCCCGTCTTTCTTCGATCTTCTGCAGTCTCTCTTCACCTCCTCCCTCACTCTCTTTATATTTCTCTTGTCTTGTCCACTCTCTCCTCGCCTCTCATCTTCCTTACTCTTCTTCCTCCTCCTTCATTATCTTTCCTCTATCTCCCTCTCCTCACCTTCATCTTCTCTCTTCCTCCTCTTCAATCCTCTCCCTCCTACAAGTCTCAGGTATGTTTAAAGGACCATCTGATTTCTGTTTAAGGAGCACATTTCACATCACGACTCAGATATCATATTGCAATTAGAGAGAGAGAGAGAGAGAGAGAGAGAGAGAGAGAGAGAGAGACGGAATGACTGGAAATCAGAAAAAAAGGTACACAAAGGGGCAACTGCACTAACGAAATCATAAACAAACACCCTGAATAGAGAAGGACGTAAAAATCCAAACAACAGCAAGAAGGGGGAAACACAATAGCCAAACAAAAGAGACAATAAAGATCAGAAGAGCAGAGGAAAGCAGGAATAAGCAGAGTGGAAACTGGAGTAAGAAGGAGGGGTTAACTAGCAGGAAAATGGATGAAAAAGGGAGAAATGAGATCACGAGATGCAGATGGGGTGGAATAATTGAGAGATCGGATAAGAGGGGTAGAAATTGGTCGATGCCTCTGACGGAGTGAGTGGAGAGACGAAGGAAGACAAGGAAAAAGACGAAAGAAAAAAACAGTGGAACAGGGTAGAAGATAGGGACGAGGAGGAGAAAAGTAAGGGTAAAAAGACTATCAATTAAAAGATGAGAGGAAGAAGACACACTGGTAAAGAGATGGGGAAGACAAAAAGTAAAAAAAAGAAAAGGTGGAAGACTCTGGATGGGGAAGAGAAAAAGGAAAGAGTGAAAAGGAAATGCAAAGAAAGCAAAGGGAAGGAGAAGAGGAAAGACGATCAAGGGGAAAAATGTGGCAGAAAGCAGAAAATGTGGAAAAAGGACTGACGAAGGTAAAAACTACTAGGGAAAAAAAAAGCCATGAAAGGGTAAAGAGACTGGAAAAGTGAATAAGGACACAAGGAAAAAGGGCGGGAAAAGGGCGACAGAAGTAAAGGAGGAAAGGGCGACAAGGTAAAAAGAGTGAATGGAGTAAAAGACTGTGACACAAATGTACGGTAAAAAGGAGAATTGGAAAACGATGAAATGAGGAATAATGAGGGAAGGAAGATAAGAGGGTAAGAATAAAAAAGTGAAAAGAAAAGAAGCATGTAAAGTGGTACGGTGGAAAGGAGAACACGCAGCGAAGGGATGGCAGAGAAAGGTAAAGACAGGAAAGAGAAGGACTGAAAAAAAAAAAAAAATCGAGAACTACCAATAAAGATAGAGAAATCTTGATAATAATAAAAAGATAAGAAAAAACTGATATAGAAGCATGATAAACAGGTGAACGGGGCAGTGAAGGAGTGGCTGAGAGATCGGCAAGATACGGGCAAAAGAAATATCAGAGAGGGAGAAATACATGACGGAGAAATGGTAACAGAAAAATGAGAAGAGGAAAAGGAGAATGGAGAAATTTATGGGTATACAGAAATGAGAGAGAGAGAGAGAGAGAGAGAGGTTGGGGGTAGTGGCACGCGAATGAGAGGATGGTAAAGATTAATGAGTTGATATAAGTTTATGACATGAAGCTGAAGAAAAAACAAAATAGATCAATGAGGAGGGAGGAAACTAAGGAAGAAAAGGAAAAAGCGAAGAAAAATACGGGGCAGGGAGAGAGGAGAGGGCTCAGGAGGAGGGGCGATAGGAAGACAAATGACCAAAGTTTACTGCTTGTGTTTCACGGACAGTAACAAAAATGGAAAGACCAATAAGGCAGAAGACGAATGTAGGGAGGCAGATTTGGGGGGTAATAAAGCCTGAAGGTAAAGTTGTAGAGATCGCAGGAATAATATGATAGTACAAGAAACACATTAGGAAGTATCTTGTCTATTAAGAGGACCAATATGACTGAAGACGAATGTGGGAAGGCGGATTTGGGATATAGTACGGATTGAAGGTAAAATTGAAGAGACCGTTGTTTCAGTAATTGGATGATAGTACAAGGGACACATTCTGAAGTAACTTGCGCGAGTATATAAAATTCTAGTTGGAGTAACACGACTACCAATAAGATGAAAGACGAATGAAGGGAGGCAGAGTTCGTGGTTCTATACAGGCTGAAGGCAATATTAAACACAGAGACTATAGTTCGAGTAGCATGAAGATATTGCAAAGGACACATTTAGAAGTATAACTGCACTTGCATATTAGGCTACAGTTTTGTTGATAAGTCGATAATTAAGCGACAAACGAGTGAAGGAAGGATGACTTCGAAGAGAATACGGACTGGAAAAAAAAAAGACGATGATAATATGAAAGACATTTTGATGTATATAAGATGACGGTGGTATAAAAAACATCTTGAAGTACACCTACAATTATATAAATGACTATATTATGAGTAACGATCAAACCCGGGATAATACAGACTGAGAGTAAAATTGTACAAAGAGGTTATAGCTACACCATTCACCACTTTATTCCGATGACACATTTCTTAGATTTTATTCAAGCTGCTACCAGGTGATTACATTAAAAGATTCTATTTAGCTACAAAAATGAACCATCAGCAGTGTCATATCTAACCTCTTCTGTTTGAAATATTATCATTCAGGGTGATGGAAGGCGCGTAGAGATTGCAAGAATAATATGTCGTCGAACTGAAGGGGTCAGGAATATCGGGAGTATAGGACAAAAGACGTACTATGAAAAGTGTGTATGTATTAGACTATCACTTTAGGAAAACAAGGGCAGTACAACAAACACATACGGCACGCGTGTACTTCACAGTGTGAGTACTACGAGGATGGCAGTACTATATGCTGTGTACAACATGATGTAAGCCTGTATATACTGTTGTTGTGTATCATACAGTACGCAAAGACACACAAAGGAGTCGTAGACGCAAATGTATTCAGAAGGTTCAAAGCCAAAACACACACACACACACACACACACACACACACACACACACACACACACACACACACACACACACGGGGGGGGAAGGGAGAGGGTGGAGCTGTAACCGGAAAAATTGAAAGTGGAATTTGTGGAAAGGAGGTAGTGAGGGAGGTGGGGCGTGGTGTAATAAAAGAGGCTGTGACGTCACTGTGGGTAGCCAGCTGCCGCCATCATGACTCACAGATGGTACAGTGGCCCCTCCTGCCCTCCCCTTCTTTTATTCCTCCACTTCCAGTCTTCCATTTTATTCTTATTTCAATCTAACTTTTCCCTACTTTATCCTATTACACTTATTTAGCCCATTCCCCCTCTGATCTTCTACTGTATATCTGTTAATTTTGCCTATTCGTTCGGCACTCTAGTAATTTTACAATTCTGCTTTGCCTTCTTCTCCTTATTCCTCCGCTTCTCTTCCACTTTACTCTCCTTTTTTTTTTTTTTTTTTTTTTTTTAAGACTATCCCTTTCGTGGCATGACATCTGTAGCCCTCTCTTACTCCTCAATTTCTCTTCTCCATTTTATGCTTATTTAACCTACAGATTTGAGATCATAACAACTTTTATATTTTACTTTTGCTCCCACTCCGTCTTCCCATCTTCCAATTTTATTTTTGTGTACCGCTTCAATACAAGACCACTTTTTTATATCGTTTCGCTACCTTATTCTCTCTCTCTCTCTCTCTCTCTCTCTCTCTCTCTCTCTCTCTCTCTCAGCGTTTTCATACAATTTTTTTTTCCGTATAACTTTAATATTTTCTTCAATTTAAGTACTACAGTATTTATCTAAACAGCATCTCAAGAATTCAAGAGGAAAGTAATGGAATTCTGAAATACTCACATCTAGTACTGGCAACAACGTGACCAATATTCTAACAGATTTCACTTCAGTACCACATTAACATCACACGCTGCAGGACAGACAATATTAATACATGGAAATTATTCAAGTTTCACACTATACAGTTAACACAATATCAATGGTTAAGATGTATAGAAACACGCACGATAAGGATAGAAAATTAACAAAAAGAGGCTAGACGAATACGATACCGAGAGAGAGAGAGAGAGAGAATGAAGAGGGAAACAGACAATGTGGACGACATGGAGGGACAGGGAGAGACGGACAAGCACCAGTAAATAAAATCAGAAAGCACTCAAAAGATATAAGAACTTTTTTTCCTTAAGTGGATACCCAGGAGCTTAGATATACAGAAGAAAGAAGCTTGGACATATCCCTATCGACCACACGAGGGTCAGTAAGGCAAGCACTCAATTTCTGTCCCTCCCCCCCCCAAAAAAAAAAAGTAATAAAATAAAAAAAATAAAACCAGTACTTACCAATTCCACTGAGCCATAGTGTTTGCGACTGAACACCCCTCGGCGGGAGATGAGGTCACTGGAGGCCGATCTGGCAACAATAAAAACAGCATTATTAGCAAAGGACAAGTATTACGGCAACAAAGATTACAATTCAATAAAGGTAAAACTGTAAATATTTAAGCACACCTGGGAAAATGAAAGTGAATAAGGATATTATAGGAAACATCACGGTAAGAAATGGCAAAGAACAATATTACCCATGTGGAAAAAAGTGAAAAAATATATATACAAATTATAGACAGGCAAAAGCAAAAAACGAAAACATCTAAGTAGTAGTAGTAGTAGTAGTAGTAGTAGTAGCAGTAGTAGTAGTAGTAGCAGTAGTAGTAGTAGTAGCAGTTGTAGTAGCAGTAATAATAATAATAATAATGAATGTCAAACAGCAAAAGCAGCCATACGTACAATAAAAATCAATTTAATAAGTATCAAATTCAGAGTAATGGTTAGTAGACATGGTACTCCTTTTGTCTGATCAATAATAATAATAATAATAATAATAATAATAATAATAATAATAACAATAACTGTGAAATGCAATCTTTTCTTGGGATGTTCAGCAAGGACGAAAAACAGCATCATTTGTCTCTTATTCATAATTTACCTCCTCCACGAGAGAGAGAGTGTGTGTGTGTGTGTGTGTGTGTGTGTGTGTGTGTGTGTGTGTGTGTGTGTGTGTGTGTGTGTGTGTGTGTGTGTGTGTGTGTGTGTGTGTGTGTGTGTGTCCTGAATACGAAAACCAACAACAACACGAACGGCTCCTGTCAAGAGAACCGGCAACACACGAACTCAGATCAATTGCACAACATCTCAGGAGGGGAAGGAGGGACCGAGGGAAAGAAAGAAGGCAGAAAGCAAGAATGAAGGACAGGAAGAGTGGAACAGGTGATAGATAAGCGAGTGAGAATGGGAACCGGATGCTGGGGAAAGAAATATCACATAAGGGTAAAAGCAGAGAGAGAGAGACAAGGAGAGGGGATGGAGAGGGGCTAAGGAGAGGGAGAGAGAGGAGCGAGGGGGAGGCAAAGGGAGAGGAGAGGCGAGAGAGAGATGGGGGAGACTATGAAAGAAGAAAATGGAAGGACACAGAACAGCTGCAAAAAGAAAGCGAAATAACAATAAATAATTACAATGGTAGAAACTGATGGGAAAGAATGATGGAAGAAAAATAGGGGGGGGGGGGAGAAGGAGACTGAGCAGTAAATGGAGGGAGGAGAAAGAGAACAAAAAGGAAGCAAAGAAAGAGAGAAGCCGGGGAAAATAGAAAAAAAAATGAGAAAGGAAGAGGGAGAGCAAAGAAGAATAATCATAAAGGGAAAGGTAGATGGGAAGAATTAGAAGGAAGGGAAAGGAAGATGCAAAGAAAGCAGTGGGAATAGAAGGATGGAGAAAAATACATGGCAACAGCGCAAGAGATGGAATGCGGGTCTGGGAGGGTGGGGGGAACTAAGGAAACAGGAAGAAAGATGTAAGGAAGGCGGAGGGGGGGGGGGAACAAAAAATAGTGTGGGAGATGTGGAAAGAGCTGGGGAACGGAAGAACAACGTAACAGAATAGGAGCAAATAAAAGGTTTGTTAATTTGGTGTGTGTGTGTGTGTGTGTGTCACGGGGTTTTATAATAATATCGCGGTAATTTTGATATAAATGGTTAAATGTTATTTAAATTGATAATAATATTCAATAATATTGAAGAGCAGAGACAATGATTGTCTTGCTACATCAAGCAACGATTACTTTACGCTGACTTGCTAAGATTCTCAAGAACGAGAATTTATAAACTTTCTCAACAGTACACAGCAGAGACTAATTACTCACAATTGCTGAATTACTGTACTGTTAGCCTCTGGAGAAAGTTACATCACCCCTGACAATAAATAACTAATACTAATAATAATAACATCAGGTTCTTGCTGATGCATTAACTCCTGGCACAACGGATTTTAAGTTAATACAACAAGACTGGTCTAAGTACCAGTTATGAATAGTAAATGTTTATGCAAGCTAGGAGCTGTATGGAAAAATAAGCTTAATTATGGAGAAATGAAACAAGATTTTTACTCTACATTAAGCTCAAGAAATAGAACTGTTAAATTTATTAATCACAAAAATAAATTTAACATTACATTTCAAATCAAATCAATGAGACGCACCTCGCTCACTCACACAGAAGCTAAATACTTACGCCTAGGAAAAACACCTTAACTAAACTCTTAAAACTACAAAATACACAAAAGAAATACCAGTCGATGAATACTATGTATCACCCGAGGAGTGGGTGGGAGTACCGGGACTAACTGTACTAATGGAGCTTGGGGTGCTAGCTGACCTCTCCACTTCTGAGCACAGACCCTTTCTCCGTCACAGCAAACACAAGACTGAATTCAAATACATTGAATGGGCAGGACGCAAGGCGTGGCTAACGGTTGAGGGAAGCAGAGGCAAACGATAAAGAAACAATTGTATCGCTCAGTAGCGCACTTAGTGACGTGCATTAAATCGGTCACTTTTGAAAACGGTGACGAATTATTTGAAAAGTATACCCCGGAATGGAGAGAGAAACGGTTAACTGAGCGATACACAGTGAGTTCTCCACTAATAGTTCGTGGCTTCTCACAAAAAGGAAATGTCGCGAATTGATTCGTGACATTACGCCCCATGAAAATTAAATCTTTCTTCCTTCAGAAGAATGATTTCAATATACATACATATAAATCCTAACTCAGTCACACAAGATTCACACTGTGGTGTGTGTGCTATCCTGCTACAGGAGAAAGTCGCAGTCGTCAGTGAGCGAAAAAACCTCGTATTTACGTTAATAGAAGCAAGCTTGAGGGAAAAACTCCGTGACGACGGTGAAAATCCTGTACTCAGGTCAAACTGAGCGAAAATTCGCTACATTTACACTGACAACTAATTGTTGTGTAGCGTGGTGTATTTAATACGCGGTGTAGGTGTGACAGTTGTAGTGTAACTGTACCTACGTGTAAAATGACACAGTAAATAATATTATGGCGACGACGGAAGCAGAGGAGAAGAGGCGGCAGCGTGCGGCAGACGATCAGCTGGTCCGCACAGCAAAACTGCTACACCCATTGCTGAACCTGCAAAACCAATTAAGGTGGAGCATCAAAAGTGTCAATGGGACAAAATTTTATTATGTTACAATTACTCTCTGCCTAGCAGTCAGTGCTACAACGTACATTCGAGGTCGCCATTAATTATAGCACACAATTATGGTCGGCAAGTTGAGAATCCTTGTGCAAACTTGGGTCTTCCATAGCCTCAAACCGCACACGGGTCCTCAACCTGTGCCTTAACCTACAATACTTATATTAATATCGGAGAGCTGAGATTCCTTGCAAACTTGGGTCTTCCATAGCCTCAAGTCACCTCTGCGGAATTCTCACTTCGAACTTCTCCCTTAACCTACAGTACTTCTATTAGTACCGGAAAGCTGAGAATCCTTGTGCAAACTTGGGTCTTCCATAGCCTCAAGTCGCCACTGCGGAGTTCTCTCTCGAACTTCCCCCTTAACCTACAGTACTTCTATTAGTACCGGGAAGCTGAGAATCCTTATGCAAACTTGGGTCTTCCATAGCCTCAAGTCGCCACTGCGGAGTTCTCTCTCGAACTTCCCCCTTAACCTACAGTACTTCTATTAGTACCGGGAAGCTGAGAATCCTTATGCAAACTTGGGTCTTCCATAGCCTCAAGTCGCCACTCAACTTCCCCCTTAACTTACGGTACATATATTAGTACCGGGAAGCTGAGAATCCTTATGCAAACTTGGGTCTTCCATAGCCTCGAGTCGCCTCTCAACTTTCCCCCTTAACTTACGGTACATAATATGTATGTACAGGCCCCGGACATAATGTGTCCTATGGGGCCAATGGGCGAGACGTCAGGCCTGCACCCACTTCACCACTACCCTGTCTCTCAACTGACTCAGAGATTACAGGTGTGGTTATGAATGGCACAGGAAGGACATGACCCTGATTAGTGGTGTTACTTTGACACACACTGCAGGAACGGACAAAACTATTTATGTCCCGTCCCATCCCTGGCCAGAAAAAGTCAGCTCGGATACGGCCCTGGGTCTTCCTTTTGCCCATGTGACCTCCTGAGACTGAACAATGACCCCATTGTAACACTGCTAGGCGGTACTTGGCGGGAACGACAAACTGCAGTCGAACCTCGCCCTCGGGTGTTCGTGACTCACGGTAGAGCCGTCCTTGTTTACGAAGGAACTTGGCTCGACCTCCCCGTGAATACTTTATCACTCGACCCTTTTGTTTGTTCCGCACGGTAGCAAGTGTCGGGTCAGAATGTTGTTCTTGTACAACAAGTTGACTACACATCAGATCTTGCGGCGATTCAATGATCACTGGGGTGACACAATCTGGAGCCTCAGCCATGGCTCGTGTTACCGCAGCAGCCGAAGTCTGAGTAGCGTCATCATCGGAGCAACTATCCTTGACTCCTTGAATGTTGCCTACTATTAAGTCAAATAGAGGCTCTGGCATGACAACTGCAAGTGTCGTACCAGTATAAAATGGAGATGCCACCTGGATACATGCCTCAGGGAACAATCTCACTGATCCATCAATAAGCTTTGCATGGATCTGTCGACCTGTATACTGCTCAGGCCGAACTAAACTCTGCTTGACAGAGCAACCTGAGGAACCATTGTCTCTCAGGACCTTCACAGGAATGCCTCCCACAAACCCTGGCTGAACAAAGAAGGTACTGTCACCTGTGGGAGGGCCTGTGGAGGAAGCAGCTAGCCACTCATGAGGCTGCTGAATTGATGTGGCAAACATTGTGCCTTGAGAGTTATAAGATGGAACATTGGCCATCTGTGGAGGGGGGTTCACTGTCACTGTGGGACTAGTGAACTGTGGGGAAGTACCCACACTGGTAGGGACGTGACCACCAGGCTGCTGCTGAGGAATGAAGGCTGCATTTGCTTCCTGCCTCTTTTGAGCTGGTGGTGAAAAAGTTTGTCCCGACGGTCGATTGCGTGGCTGATACTGCTGCTGGTTAGGGTACTTGTTGTACCTCTTCCACTCAGGTTTCTGAGTGTTTTGCCCCTGGTCCTTCCACTGCGGTTTGCTTGGACCTTGACCATTACTCTGAGAACGGCCTTGGTGCTGGGATTCAGTCTGAGACGGCTTCCCAGACTTGGCAGTCTCTTTTCTGCTCCAGGTGTTTTGCTTACGAGCTTGATACCCGTATGCAGTAAAGAATGCGTCAGCCTTCTCTGCCATTTGGCTGGCATCTTTCACCTGGCAGATCTTAAGCTGTGCTATGAGCTCAGCAGGCCACGACCCCTCTAGCTGTGTACGCAGCATAAGGTCAATTATCCCCTCACGCGTGGAAGGAGTTTCATCTTTCTCCATCCACTCATTTAAGTAAGCTGTGAGACGATCAAGGAACTGAACAGCTGTCTCCTTGTCTTGGAGACGAGCTCGCATGAACTGAACTTTGGCGTCGTCTACTGTGAGACCATACGCCTTAATGAGTGCAGCTTTCATCATCTCATATGTGAGATTGTCTCCACGAATTCTGTGGAGAATATCGAGGGCAGGGCCCTCAAATAAACTAAGAAACTGAAGCCGCTTAGCTGCCTCATCCAGTTGATATAAGTCTGCCATGTCCTCAAAACGAGCTATGTACGGCTCGATTCGCTCGCTTTCCTTGTATGAAGGAAGCTTGATGCGTGGGGTCGCCAGGACATGTGCAGGAAGAACGCTCGTGGAGCTTGGACCAACTGCACCAGACGTGTCTGAAGCCAAGGAATCTTGCTTGAGCTTCAGCACTTCAAGTTCATGTTCTCGTTCTTTGTCTCGTTGTTCACGCTCGTATTCGCGCTGTTCTCGCTCTTTTTCTAACTCGAGCTCGCGTTGTTCACGCTCGTATTCGCGCTCGTATTCGCGCTCTTTCTCACGCTGCTCTTGTTCATATGCACGCTCTCTTTCACGTTCCTCACGCTGTTCTCGCTCGTATTCGCGCTGAATCTTACGCTCTTCACGGGCATCATTCTCGCGCTGCTGCTCCTGATTATGCCGTGAGAGTATATACTCTTTAATTTCGGTTGGGTCCGAAAGACCCATATCTTTGGCTTCCTGTAAAAATACAGTAGTAGCCATGGCGCTAATTTATTAAGTAAACCGAAACTGAGTACTGACTGCTTAGCGACGAATACTAATGACACAAGTAAAGAGTACAGACACAAGCTAGTGGTGACCAGTCTTATCCAGTTAACTGGCAAAGAATAAATAAAAAATGTAAATGACTGGGAAGACTCAATAATAAACACAATGGGTACGGCGACTTCCCAGGAGCGAATAAAATCGTCTGGCGTTACCAAAAATAAACTAGAGTTAAGTACTCTATTGATTAATAAAGCAAAAATTCACTTGCTAAATCAACGGTAACCACCAGTAAACTTGTGCCTATAAACTTTAATAATAAATACCTAAATATGAATGAGTGAGCACTATCTCGTGAATAGCTTTAGAGCTAGGAGTTAATATCCTGGAATGAGGTCGCCAATTGTCACGGGGTTTTATAATAATATCGCGGTAATTTTGATATAAATGGTTAAATGTTATTTAAATTGATAATAATATTCAATAATATTGAAGAGCAGAGACAATGATTGTCTTGCTACATCAAGCAACGATTACTTTACGCTGACTTGCTAAGATTCTCAAGAACGAGAATTTATAAACTTTCTCAACAGTACACAGCAGAGACTAATTACTCACAATTGCTGAATTACTGTACTGTTAGCCTCTGGAGAAAGTTACATCACCCCTGACAATAAATAACTAATACTAATAATAATAACATCAGGTTCTTGCTGATGCATTAACTCCTGGCACAACGGATTTTAAGTTAATACAACAAGACTGGTCTAAGTACCAGTTATGAATAGTAAATGTTTATGCAAGCTAGGAGCTGTATGGAAAATAAGCTTAATTATGGAGAAATGAAACAAGATTTTTACTCTACATTAAGCTCAAGAAATAGAACTGTTAAATTTATTAATCACAAAAATAAATTTAACATTACATTTCAAATCAAATCAATGAGACGCACTCGCTCACTCACACAGAAGCTAAATACTTACGCCTAGGAAAAACACCTTAACTAAACTCTTAAAACTACAAAATACACAAAAGAAATACCAGTCGATGAATACTATGTATCACCCGAGGAGTGGGTGGGAGTACCGGGACTAACTGTACTAATGGAGCTTGGGGTGCTAGCTGACCTCTCCACTTCTGAGCACAGACCCTTTCTCCGTCACAGCAAACACAAGACTGAATTCAAATACATTGAATGGGCAGGACGCAAGGCGTGGCTAACGGTTGAGGGAAGCAGAGGCAAACGATAAAGAAACAATTGTATCGCTCAGTAGCGCACTTAGTGACGTGCATTAAATCGGTCACTTTTGAAAACGGTGACGAATTATTTGAAAAGTATACCCCGGAATGGAGAGAGAAACGGTTAACTGAGCGATACACAGTGAGTTTTCCACTAATAGTTCGTGGCTTCTCACAAAAAGGAAATGTCGCGAATTGATTCGTGACAGTGTGTGTGTGTGTGTGTGTGTGTGTGTGTGTGTGTGTGTGTGTGAGAGAGAGAGAGAGAGAGAGAGAGAGAGAGAGAGAGAGTAAAGGGAAAGGAAAGGGAGCTATTTGTCATTCGTTATTACTCTAACAACGTCGCCAGAGAGAGAGAGAGAGAGAGAGTAAAGGGAAAGGAAAGGGAGCTATTTGTCATTCGTTATTACTATAACAACGACGGCAGAGAGAGAGAGAGAGAGAGAGAGAGAGAGAGAGAAGGGGGGACTATAATTATATGGGGGCTTTGTCGTCATTATGAGAGGAGAGTGGTGTCTTCCGCCCAAACCAGGCATTAGGACCTTCGTTTGGCCCAGCAAGATAACACAGGGCGAGCTGGCATGGGGAAGAGGAGGAGGAGAGAAGGGGAAGGGAGGAGGAGAGAGAAGGGGGAGAGAGGAGGAGAGGAGAGATGAAAGTAAAGGAGAAGAAGGGGGACAGGAGGGGAAGACGGGAGAGAGAAAGGGAAGAACGGAGAGAGGAGGAAAAGAAGAGAGAATGAAGAAGAGAGACAGCAGGGGAAGACGGGGAGAAAAGGGGGAAGAACGGAGAGAGGAGGTAAAGAAGAGAGAAAGGAGAAGAAGGGAAGAAGGAAGAGAGTAGGAGATGACGGGAGAAAGAAGAAGGGGAGAAGGGAGAGAGTGGAGGATGACGGGAGTAAGGAGGTGAAGAAGGGAGAGAATAATGGATGGTGAGGAAGGAGGAGGAGAGGTGAGGAGAAGAGACGGTGAAACGGAGAGAGATGGGGGAAGAAGAGAGAAAGGAGAGGAGAGGCGAAGAGAGCAGGGAAAGAAGCAAGAAAGTAGGGGAAAGTAGAAGGAAAGAAGGGAGAGGGGAGGGGAAGAAAGGAGGGAGGAATGGACAGGAAAACCGGAGACAAGAGATGAAAACGGGAGGAGAGGAACGGGAAAAAAGAAAGGAGAATGAAATGGAGAGGAGAGGAGAGAGGGAGGAATGCAGAGGAGAAGAAGTGACAGAACGAAGAAAAAGGAAGGAGAGGAAAGGGCAGGAAGAAGAGTAAAAGAAATGGAGAGGAGGGGAAAAAGAGAGAAAAAAAAAAACAAGGGAGGAAAGGAGAAGAAACGTGAAGGAGAGACAGAGACAGGAAAGGGAAGACATGGAGGGAAGACGAAAGGCGGAGATGAAAGGAAAATGACGGAAAACAAAGAAGGAGCAAAGAGAAAGGGAGAAACTGGGAGAGAAGGCAAAGATGAGGAGAGGAAGGGTTGGGAAGAAGGAAGAAGTAAATGGGAGAGAGGAAAGGAAATTTGATGGGGAGGCGTGGAAAAAGAGGGTGTTGAAAAGACGAGTACAGGGGAGAGGAGAAGTGGAAAAGACACAGGGATAATAGGAAGAACGGTAAGAAAAAAAAATGAAAATGAGGAATGAGCAGATACAGATCGAAGTGATTATAAATCTAAACAAATCCACAGCAATGGTTGTAAAAGGATCCTCAAGTGTAATATTTGAAAATTTTACTACTACTACTACTAATAATAATAATAATAATAATAATAGTAATAAAAAGAATAACAATAATATTACAATTTATTATTATTATTATTATTGATGCTATTATTATTATTAAGTGGTAGGTATTAAGGTCGGTTGGTTTAAATATTTAGTAAGACCAAACTCGAGCATTATCCCGTGAGAGGAATAAGAGTAAATATAATTATTTGTTGCCGCATAAATCCTGAGAGGCAGAGAAAAGGTTATCATTCTAAGATGCTGAGGATCGGAAGAACAGGGAATAACAAGAGATTCAACGATACAGGAGAGGGAGATAGCCTATATAATGAGTTAATTCTTTTATTTCTATTTTAATTACCCTGAGAAGAAGAGTAAGATTTATACTCGTATCATCATAAGAAACCGAAGACCAGAAGAACTTGAGAATACGATGAGATTCAGTAGGAGAGGAATAAGGGACTACAGAGAAGATGAGAGAGGAGGAGGAGTGCCGGCCTAGACACAACCCCGAGCCGGCCAACTACAGCTGACACACCCCATCTCACCCGGCCAGAGATAGGTCACGTTCCGGCACACCCAGCCCAGCCCCTAGCCCTTTCCAGCCCCAGCTCCAGCCCCTAGCCCTTAACCCTTCAGCCCCTACCCTCCATTCCACTCCGATGTCTCTCGTCCACTCTCTTCAGTCTCCAATTCCCTAAACATTTCCCTACCTTTTCTCTTTCCAGTTCCACTCATCTACTTGTCTTTTCTAACAGTTCTTAGTTCTCATTCTAAGTCAAAGTTATTACCTCCTTTTAGCCCATACCCTTCTCCAGTCTTCAGCCTTAAGGTTTCCTATCCTCAGCCCTCTCCACACCCCAATCGCTATCCCCTCCAGCCCCAATCCCCCTCTACCTCCCAGCCCTCTGTACCGCCACTGCTCTCTACATTCCACCCAACCATACTTCTCGTCTCTCTCTACTTTACAGGTCTTTCTGATCCACCCATGCACGCTAAAGCATTTTCCACTTCTCCGCCCTAATTCCGCCGTCTTTATCATTCCATCCTTCTCTATTTCCCATCTCTCTTCATGCCTAAGCTCCAGGCTCTCTCCAGCTTCCAGCCCACCCTAGTTCCCAGACTCTAATCCCTTCCAGCCACAGTCCTCTCTAGCTCCTAGTCTCCACGCTGCCCAGTCTCCATCCTTCTCTGTCTCCACACCACCTAGTGTTTCCACCCTCCTCTGTCTCTGTCCCCCCTGTTTCCACCACTTCTGTCTCTAACCTCTGTCTCTTCACCCTATCTCCACCATACCTTCTCTCCATCATCCTCGGTCTCCACCCTCCATTTTCTCCACCCTCCTTTGTTTCCACCACTTCTGTCTCTAACCTTTCTATCTCTGCACCTTCCTCTGTCTTCACCACTTGTCTCCACCACTTCTGAGTCTCCACCCTCCCCTGTACCCAACTCCCTGCGGACATCCCCAAGTTGTTCTCTGTTCGCTTTAACTTCGCCTAAAACTGTCATCCCCATCTACAGTACCAAGCAATTGCAAGATATTAGCACTAGAATTTGAAGGTGGCCGCGAAAAATGCTAAAGAAATGATGCAAAGTTGTAGTATCGTTTTATTTTACCAGTGAACTACGGGAAGTTGTTCCTATGTCCATCCCATGCCTCACGCCCCTCTCCTCCTGCCAACATTCCCAACTCATCGGTGGGATTCTCAAACACATTTACCATCGATTCCCTGTCCTAACGTAGATTTACTTTTGCAGGGAGAACAAGAAACAAGGGAAGATTCTGCAATTTCCTACTCTTCTTCATCCTGCAGAAAACTGATACACCCTATGATACTTTTCCTCTAGCAGCTACGAAATATTACTGAAGGGAAGACAACAGACATAGGAATATTTTACGAATCTTTGTCCCTCCTGCAAACCCAAATCTGGGCTACGAGAGGGAGGTGGTCGTAAGCTGGGTTGTGAATCTCTACAGAGCCGTATCACCCCCTCGACTAACGCTTATCCGTCCTTTTATCACACTCGTCTTATCACTCACCACCTCAGCTCTGACTCCACATCCTTTTCACTCCATATCCTCGTCCTCTTAACCACTTCTGTACCATGACCTCTTATTTCCTGCCACTAGACGGTGTTATTCAGCTTAGGAACCACATTTAAATAAAGGGTTTGCTTTTTGTCTCCATTAACACCTTCAATTCCATGGCATGTTTTATTATTCTATTCCTGCTACTTCCAGACGATTTTTATCAGATCTGGAGAAACCTTGAAAGTGGCGGGGTAAATGAAGGGTACGTGTGACCTTTCGATTTTGAATTTCTTTCCAAACTTGAATAAAACTGTCTAAGATGGGAAGAAAATGCAAAATTCGCCGTCGGAATGAAGGGGTTAATCTCTCCTGTGCTATCGGTCCTTACTGACCTGATTTCGATCGCCTGGAGTAGCAAGAATCAACCCCTTCAGGCCGAGAACGTCCTTTATTTTTTATTCTGGCTAAGGACACACCATTTTATCTGGTATGAAAATCCCCTTGGGGTGAAAGTGTTTCAGGAAGAAAAACGTAACTGATTTGATTAACTGTATAAGACGGCATCCTATTTACCTTTTCTTGCTCGTGTCAGATATTTTGTTCACCTTATGGAAGACCTCGTAGTGAAAATGTGAGAATTAAATATCCCGTTTTGTATTTTTTTTTTTTTAATCTTGCTGCCGCTCAATTATTTCATTCAGCTCGAACTGAAGAGATATTACCCAATTTTCCCTGACCCTATCCCACTCTCAGCCTTTTTTTTTTTTTTTTTTTTTTTCTTTCCTTTAGCTCATACTTAGTGCCACAACACCCCAAATATCTGATTTCTAAATTCTACATTATATTTTGAGTTAATAATAATAATAATAATAATAATAATAATAGGCATTTATAATGAGTCAATAATAAAACCCAATCAGTAACAGATGGCGCTAACAACCATCACCAAAAAATGCATAACGATACAATGATAATAAATTGCAATACAAATACTCATGAAAAGCATCAGTATCAATTGCAACAATATTATTAACAACGCTAGCAACAAAAAAAAAAAAAAAAAAAAAATCAAAGGAGCGTAATTGACAATGCATTCTAAATCACTAAAAAATAAATAAAAAAAATAGGGGGGAGGGGAGGCAAAGCGGTGGTGGCCCTGATGCCTGGGTTTATGAGGGCTCATCAAAAGAAGCTTAACTCTGACTGCCGCAAATCAACCCGGTTATAAAATAAAAGGGGGGAAAAAGCTGCTCCCGCCCACAAACGATCCAAACGAGTGGCTGACTGACACGGGGATTTGTGGAGTAAGCTGCAGTATAACATGACAGAGGACATAAAGTGAGGGTGTCATTGCTTTGTTATCTGTGGTGAGGATGTGGTGACTACTACTACTACTACTATTACGATACTGACCGTACACTATTTATATTAATAATAATACTAATACTAATACTGATACTAATACTAATAATAATAGCGTGATAAATATTACTATTATTATATCATCACAATATCAGCAATCATCATCATAATCATCATCATCACCATCCTCCTCCTCCTCATAATCATCATCATCATCGCCCTAGCTTAACACACAGAAAAGGGAATTTTAAAAAGTAGGAAAATGATAAAAGGACAGCCTAATGAAACGCGTCACTCAACTATTTACTCGCCCCTGAAACTTCGAAATTTTGACTGCACCTCACAGGCAAAACCATCCACATAATAATAATAATAATAATAATAATAATAATAATGACGATGATGATGATACTGATGACGATGATGATGATGATGGTAATAATATACACACTGAACAGCAGCAACAGCAATAATAATAAAGCTACTATTGCTACTACTGTATAGTTTTTTCAATGACCTCCAACCTTCCGTTTATCGCCACACTCCAGCAACATAAGCCATCCTTTCCTCGCAGCTTCATTGCCCAGCTACTACTACTACTACTATTACTACTACTTTTTCAATATAATTTCCACTGCATCTATCATCCAAATTGGGCTATCTGCGGACCGTCGGTAAAGTCGCTTCTCTTACTACTACTACTACTACTATTACTACAACTACTACTACTGCTACTACAACACCTTGGTATACATGGCTACACCTCGGGCTGATACATGGATAATAATTCATTCATTCTCTACTACTGATGCATAACCTTTCATTCTTCCCTACTATTCATGTACAAACCTTCATTCTTTACTATTCATGTGCAACCTTTCATTCTTCCCAACTACTCATGTATAATCTTTCTTTCTTCCCTAAAATTCATGTATAATCATTCATTCAACCTTTACCAGCCATGTATAATCCTTCATCCTTCCCTATAATTCATGCTTCATTCATTCCTCTCTACTATTCATGCATAATCTTTCTTTCCACTCCACCGATCGAGTATAATCACCCAGGCCTCTCTACCGTTCCCATACAATTATTCATTCGTCTCTACTATTTATTTATCATCTTTCACTCCTCTCCATTCACCAACAAAGTCACTCCCTCTCCACTCCACATATAATCATTCATTCGTCTCTACTATTCATTTATCATCTTTCACTCCTGTCCATTCACCACCAAAGTCACTCCCTCTCCACACCACCCACGCGTCCGCATACCTAGCCTTCCCCACTCCACACCCTCCCACACACCCACTTCACCCCCTTTCATCCTGGTTTCACACAAGGAAGAGCTGCCCACACCTGGCTGAACAGCTTTTAACACCCTTCATTGGTGACCCCTTTTATTACCTCACTCATCCGTAAGTGGGTAATTAAAATCGGGATAAATGATGACGATGACAATGGTGATGATGATGATGATGATGATGATGATAATGATGACGATGATGATCAATATAGTTCAAACGAGACAAAAACGCTGAGCATTTAGAAACATGATATATAATTCGAAACTGTGTCCATTTTTCACAATGTCCACATACACCTCTTGCGAGATGACCATTAAAGATCAGTTTCAGTCAATGCCAGATGAGTATGTTCCAATTTATGTTTCTGTGAACTTTCTACACTGGAATGACTTAAATAACAAAAACCTGGCAATTATAGGAAACAAGATACAAGCCGTGCAAGCAGACATACAAGCAAGCCAGTAATAAACGAGGTAAAAACAAGTACCCATATGTTTTGCGACCAGATATGAAATGGAGGACGTGGAGTTCAGTGAATTTGCATGAAACCACTTCCTCAGTACCATGTATACGAACAGCCTATTTCAGTGTTAGATTCTCTCTCTCTCTCTCTCTCTCTCTCTCTCTCTCTCTCTCTCTCTCTCTTCATCTCATCTCCTCCTCCTACTATACATTCATTCCCTCACCCCTCCCTCTCTTTCTTCTTCCCATAGTCCTTCTCCTGTGTATGCAACCTTTCCCCTTCCTGCTGTCTCCCCTTACATTGCTTTTTACATTTGCCTCAATCTTTCTCTAACCAACCTCCTTTCACCATTCTATCACCTCCTTTCCTTCTCCCATTCCACATTATTCATCCTAATACTTTCCCTTCCATATGCCACAGATTTCTCTTTCTTTTCAGTCTCCTACTATTCTGTATTCTTTTTTACCGCTTACAATCTCTCTTCCTATAACACCCACTCCTTTTCCCTCTTACATCCCATCTTTTTCATATCACTTTCATCCCACCCCTTCATTCCTCTCTCAACTACGTACTTCTCGCACATTCTCTCTTCCAGCATCTGCTCTTTTTCCCTCTTACATCCCATCTGTTTCATACTCTTTTTACTCTTCTTCTCTCTTCCATGCTATTTTTGTATATCTCCCATTTTTTAATGCTCTCTCTCTCTCCTACAGTACACTCACTCTTCTCCCACCTTCCCTCCCCCCTTCTTTCTATATACTCCCTCCCTTCCAAACGCCCTTCCCTTCCCCTCCCCTTCCTCCTACATTTCCCTCCCTTCCAAACCCTTCCCCTTCCCTCCTCTCTGTATTCTCCCTCCCTTCCAAACCCTTCCCCTTTCCCCACTCCTCCCGTCCCCTTCCCTCCCCTATATATTCTCTCTTCTAAACCCTTTCCCCTCCCCTCCCCTCCCTCGACAATCACGATATCTGACCACCAATCCAAATCCTCGCCATAAAAAGAAAATCCCCATACAGCACACGGCAAAAAGACCCTATACGAATTATATCCCTCCCTCCAATCCACCCCCCCCCCCAAAAAAAAAGGATGAAAGCACAAATATAAACACGAGCGTACCAATTACTGCCTCTATGGAACCCTCTCCCTCTATCTACCTATCTCCCCCTTTTCCCTCTCTCCCCTCCCTAGTATCTCTCTCTCTCTCTCTCTCTCTCTCTCTCTCTCTCTCTCTCTCTCTCTCTCTCGTGTGTGTGTGTGTGTGTGTGTGTGTGTGTGTGTGTGTGTGTGTGTGTGTGTGTGTTTCCTACTTCCATTTCTATACTTGCCAGTCTATCATTCCCCATCACTCTAACTCATGCACACTTCACTAACCTATCTTTTCCATCCCTTCTGCACTTCCTTAACCTTCCTACTCAGTTACAGTCTTTCCTCCTAAGATCAGGCGCAGTGTAACCCTTCTCCTCCTTTTATTTCATCTCCCTGTCGAAGAACTTTTACTTCTCCCTTCTTGTTGCATTCCCTCTTCCCATTCCTCTCTATCCTTCCACTTCCCACTCCCTCATCCTTACATCTTCGTCTTAAAGATCCTCTCCATTACATTTCTCTACTTGTCCTAATTTCTCATGATTCATTTTCTTTTGGACATAGCTCCTCTTTAACGTCTTCATTATTCCTCAGTTTGCCTATTTTTCCCATCGCTATTTATCTGCATTTATCTCCCATATCCTTCATTTCCCCTGTTCTCTTCATATCTAGTCCCTTATATTAAATCCCCTTCTATATCCCTCTCTCTCTACCTCCCACATTTAAGCTGCTCTCACTGTTTTCATTCATGTCTGTTCCCTCACTTCCCTGATCCCTACTTTCTCTCACCTTTTTTTAAACACTACCTATCGCTTTCCTCTAACCCCTTCTTTGCCATTCACCCCTCTCGCTCCCCTCACCTTTCATTTTACCTCCCATCTCTCCTTACTTAATCCTCTTTCATATCCCCTCTCCTTTCCCTTCCCCTTTTCAGCCCTTCCCCTCTGCCTACCTCGTTTAATGCCCTGTCCTTTTATAGCATCTTCCCCTCCGCTCCCCTTGCTTATCTCCCCATCTTCCCCCCTTTCTGTTCCCCAACCTCTCCCTTTTCTATTTCTCCCTCTTTCCCAACACTACTTCCCCCTGTCTCTCCCCATTCCATTTCCTCCTCTTCTCCTTTCCTATCATTTCCAATATCCTCTTTCTGCCCCCCCCCCTCTTTATATTTACCCCTTTCCCCTTTGTTACCACTTTTTCCCTTTTCCCTTCCCTTTGCCAGCAGCGTCTCCTCTCCGTCGCTCCCCATTCCATTCCACATCCCTTTCCTCTCTTTTCCCGATCTTTCTCCTTTTCCAACACCCTCCGCTCAGTCTCCCTTCCCATCCCCTTCAATCACCCTTCCCTACCCCCCGTCCCTCCTCCCCTCCCCCCAATTAATCCATCAACATACCAATTACAACATATTGGGTCCGCGCAAACACGGTGAAAACAACATGGCACAGGGATCGGTCATGATATAATAAAAAAAAAAAGTCCATTATACCGTAAGGCGATTATGATAAGAAAATAATAGTTCAATAACAACCACTCCAAAAAAAAAAAAAAAAAAAAAAAAAATCGACTCACAGGATGAACGCCGAAAAACAAATAATTGGAGCAACAACACAGATTACGCCGATACTACACTGGCCGGAAAATCAACACACATATATATTTATGTATATGTATGAAACACAAACACGCGTCAGCACACACAAAAAATACATCACAGGAAAACTGTACTGAACTGCATCAAAAC
The DNA here is from genome assembly GCF_032717465.1 of Coenobita brevimanus. Classification (NCBI taxonomy): domain Eukaryota; kingdom Metazoa; phylum Arthropoda; class Malacostraca; order Decapoda; family Coenobitidae; genus Coenobita; species Coenobita brevimanus. Next base: position 39,180,817 of record NC_137063.1, read on the forward strand.
AAGGGTATTACGCCCCAGAACAGATATTACTAAAACAACAGCTCACTACGGTATATAAAAACAAGCTAAGTGATCGTATCAAACACCATTACCGCACCCTCTCATTTTCGAAGCGATAAAAACAACGTAAAAAGCTCGACACAGAAACATGACAGTAAGTTAGCAACCACAACGAATGATGGAATAATGAAAAACAGGGTCTAAAGAGGACAAGGTAATTCGCGTTTTCACCCTAACATATGTAAATACGGATTACCTTCCTCAAGTAGAAAGAAAAAGCAAAAATGTATATGATATCCACGTTATCAGTTAAACAAAATAATCTTTATTAACGAAAAGAGCACCAACAAAATAAAGAAGATAAAAATGAACGACACGGAGGGTAAAAAAAGCAGGAAAAGAATTACAACTCAGGAAAGAAGAAAAATACAAAGGTTAAAGATGACAGACTGCAGAGAGATACATAAAAGTTAGCTAAACATGGAAAGAGATAAATACTGGAAAAAATGAGGCAAATAAAGGGAAAGGAAGGGGCGTAAGAGAGCATACAGTGTAGGAAATCGACAATAGTAGATGACATAAGATGGGCAAAAGAAAAAAAAAAAAAAATTAAGACAGCCAAAAGACAAAATGGAAAGAAGAAAACAAGACAGAAAAGAATGACAAATAAGGAAATAATTGATAAGGTAGTGGATTATACCATCTTCTCTCAGGTATAGAATTACAAATGCCTCAAGTTCTCTTAATCTCCTACTTCACGATGGCTCTCTTAAGCTGAATAAAATCGTTAGGCGGAGGCAAGAACCAGATATCAAAGTCTCTATTACACTGAAAGGCTTAAAAACAAAAAGTTACTGAAAGCTTAAGCATCTCAAAGCATGGATCTCTCTCTCTCTATAGTTCCCGATTAAATGCAGCATTCAGAACTTAACAGAGTAGAGAAAAAGCTTACACATGCACTCAGCTAAAAGAAAAAGTGAAGAATCTCTCAGAATCAATTTCTCTCTCTCATTCTCTCTCTCTCTCTCTCTCTCTCTCTCTCTCTCTCCCCCCCCAAAAAGCACCCAACGTCCAAATACACCAAAACACCAAGATTCTTTTTTCTTCCAAAGCAAACACACACACACACACACACACACACACACACACACACACACACACACACACTGAATGATTGTAACTATGTTCAGGTTTGGATCATGTTCTTATTCCAAACTGTATAAACTATAATGACGAAGGTTTGTATTGTAAATCAGCGCAAATTACTGACAATACAAAAACTTTTAATAGATCAGGCACACAAAAAATATAACTCTGAGAAAATCTGATGAACTATGTAATCAGGCTGGAATAAGGCAAATGGATTTAAATACAAGTAACTACAAGGTCTTCAATACTGGCAGTAAATGAAATGCTGTTTATATATATTAATAACAATTTCCTAAGGCTTGTAAACAGAGCAGTAATATTGCATATCTAACTTCAGGTAAACACGTTCTCGTCTGCATACTACAAAAATTAAGACAATCTGTTTTTCTCTCATCCACATGACTGAGGATACAACAACAACGCAATATCGCCAAGTATTTGCTATTAGTTTCCTTTACAAATTAAGACAATAAACAATACAAATTAATTACAAACTGCATTCAATTTTTTCTACAAAATTTCCGTTATGGTGGCTATATCTCAGATGCGGCTCCTTTTCCTTTTTCCTATCAAGTTTTATCTGAAAGGAGTGGTGGGTGGAGGGAACCTTTCGCTGTTGCCATTACCGTAGGGTCACAGAAAGGATACCACAGTCATGAAGAGGAATCGGATTATCGCTGTGTGCCTTCCTTCTCTCTCTCTCTCTCTCTCTCTCTCTCTCTCTCTCTCTCACACACACACACACACACACTTTGGCAGATCAAAACAAGAGCATTAATTCCCCCACCCAATAAAGAAAACATGCAAAAATACACCTCAACCTTTATAATATGAAAAAAAGGAGAACCACAAGAGAAAAGAGCTGTTGATGGTGGTGGTGGTGGCGGTGGTAGTAGTTTATCATTTGGCTACGATGTGGTGGTGGTGGTGGTGGTGGAGTAAAGGAAAGGGGTTGTGGTGGAGGGGAGGAGGGTGGAAGGGGGGTACGGGTAATACCGACATGTATATTTGACAAACGTGCTGTAAGCTACTTTGGGGCTCCCCGCAACTGCTAGTAAGGTTGGTAGGGCTATGTTTTAGTAATGGAGGTGTGTGTGTGTGTGTGTGTGTGTGTGTGTGTGTGTGTGTGTGTGTGTGTGTGTGTGTGTGTGTGTGTGTGTGTGTGTGTGTGTGTGTGTGTGTGTGTGTGTGTGTGTGTGTGTGTGTGTGTGTGTGTGTGTGTGTGTGTGTGTGTGTGTGTGTGTGTGTGTGTGTGTGTGTGCTGTTGTAAATGTTATATGTTTCTTGAGGGCACGTGTATGTTTATGAATGTATTACTATATCGCATTTTTGCATGAAAAATAATTATGCTTCTTTGTACGAGTAGTTGTTCAAGAAATGAATGCTGGGATACTTGAGTGTATGTAAAGATGAATCTGTACTGACTCAAGTATGAACCTCATGTGTGTGAAAATGAACTAGACAGGTATACAGACAGACAAATACTGTTAGACAATATGCATACACAGTTTTGACGATTAAGTTGCAATGAACATACTATGAATACGTATATGTTATCTGCTCATTGTGTATTTTTTGTATCTATATTCGTAATGGTGCGTGAATGGATTTTCCTATTATGTTTCAGTGTATATATAGTCATGTGGGTAAGTAGATGGACTGTTTCCTTTATTATCAGGAATATTTAACACTTGAGACTCAGTAGCATAAGTTATTTTCATCAATATCATCATTATCAGCTATAGGCATTATCTTTAAAAATTATAATAGTATGTGAATGACTGTGTAGACCAAGTACTGGGTATGGTGTCTGTCAGTTCTCGAACCTCCTTGCTTTATGTTTACTTCTGGATCCTCCCTTACAGCACCTCTTTAAGTGATTTAAGGCTATGATGACGACGACGATGACGAAGACGATGATGATGATGATGATGATGATTATTATTATTATTTTTATTATTATTATTATTATTATTATTATTATTATTATTATTATTATTAGGGGTAGTATCCTGGAGGCGTTACAGCAAAGGTGATATGCAGACTGATGATGATGAAGTCGACGAATATTACACACACCTTGCGATGTTGTGGTCCAGAGCACATGAAGGTCGTGTGTTGTGGGCATATCGACTTATTAACAGGAAGTTTATTTTAATCATGTTGTCCCAATGAACTACCACAGCCTACCTTCGAGACCCTATTTATCGCAAGAGGTAATGTACGACTGATATTCTGTCATTACTTACATGCATCCTCAGTAAATTTGCTTTCCTACGAGATTTTTAATAGTCTATCTATCTATCTATAGCCCGACGCCCTAATCCCGCAAAGGGTGGCCGCAGACAAAACGCCTCCAAGTCACTCTGTCACCCACCATTTGACTCCCCTCCCCCCAGCTCACACCCCCCTCCCTCATATACCTCTCAACTCCATCCCTCCACCTCATCCTCGGTCTACCCCTCCCTCTCCCTCCCTCCACCTCACCTACATACACCCTCTTAGTCAGTCTTTCATTCTCCATCCTCTCCACATGTCCAAACCACCTCAGTGTATTTCTCCTAATCTTTTCAACCACATCCACATCTACCCCACAACGTTCCTTCACTTCTTCATTCGTCAACCTGTCCCTCCACGTCACTCCACATGCTCCTCTCAAGTAACTCATTTCCACTGCTCTCACTCTTGACTTGTTCCCTTCTTGCAAGGTCCACGCCTCGCTTCCATACGTCAGGGTAGGGATCACAATACCATCATGCAGTGACTTCTTAACTTCCATACTCACCTCCCTATTTCTCATCACTGCTTTCAGTGTACCAACAACCTTCCTTCCCTGCTGTACCCTTTCATTTACTTCATCCCCCAAAGTTCCATCCTTACTCATCACACTACCCAAGTACTTGAATGCACTCACATTCTCCATATCCTCACCATCCAACCTCACTGCACACTCAGTGACTTCATTCCTCTCAAACACCATAACTTTACTTTTGTTTACATTAACTTTCAGCTTCCTCCTCCTACACACTGTCCCAAATTCATTCACCAAACCTTGCAACTCCCATTCATCTTCACTCAACAATACTGTATCATCAGCAAACAGCAACACCGGAAGCTTCCAAATCTCACCCTCATTCATTAGGGCCACCCCCACATCCACTGCCCTACCTTGAACCTCCTTTACAACCCCATCCATATATATATTAAACAGCCATGGAGACATTACACACCCCTGTTTCAGTCCCACATTGAGATCAAAGAACTCACTCAGCTCACCATCCACTCGCACCGTAGCCCTAGCTCCCTCATACATACTCTTCACAGCACTCAACAATTTCCCCTCCACTCCATATATTCTTAATACCTTCCACATACCTTGCCTATCTATTCTGTCATAAGCTTTCTCCAAGTCCATGAAGGCAGCATACACTTTCCTTCCCTTCTCTAGATACTTCTCCACTAAACATCTTAGAACAAATATCTGGTCTACACACCCTTTTCCCTTCCTAAATCCCCCTTGTTCTTCTCCAACTAGCTCCTCTGTCATATGCCTAACCCTATCAATGAGTATTCTACCATATATTTTACCAGTCACACTAAGAAGGCAAATACCCCTATGGTTACCACATACTTCTCTCTCCCCTTTTCCTTTGTACAGAGGAACAATTTTAATAGTAAGAGTAAATAATAATTCTCTCTCTCTCTCTCTCTCTCTCTCTCTCTCTCTCCCTCCCCGCAATAGCTACGTGGCAAATACCTCGCTTGATTCCCTATGCTAAACCCAGCTCACACACCGTATCTTGAACTATGAAATATATGCTAAAGACCAGCCGGTATTGTAGCTCCCACCCCTGATGTCTTGCAATATTCATACGCTCCCTGAATACATACATACATTCATACATACATACTTTCATGTGTACACAGACCACAATACCATCTACTGAAAACTCATTACCCGTGGAGAAAACAAAATAAGCTGGAGGATCCGTTTTCAAAAGGCTGGTCACACTAATGATTGTGATTAACTTTCAAAGGTTTTCATCCTCAGTGTAACATTATCTGTTCACAGTGCTAAAAATAGACCAACGCCGGTTCTTTTTTTTCTTTCTTTTTTTTTTTTTTAACTGGCCTGGTAGTGTTACAGTTACCATAAAAAATAGAAAAGTGGCCGATTCCTTTTCTTTATAGAAATTATGCTTTCCGTCTCAAGAGTGTATTTTGAATGAACTGATTGCGTCTCATGACCACAGGGTACACTAGAATGACTGGTGAGTAATATCGACGACAACGGCGACGACGACGACTCTGATAAATCACTGAGGTAATATTAGCATCGGTGTTTCTATATTTATTAATCAATTTATGCCGATCACATGCATTACCTTAGTACATATATTTTCGTTTCGCTGTTCCACTTTAGTGTTAATATCTTCATCGCCTAAGCTTTCGTTTAACTAATATATTATGGTACTGAGCAAACAACTGCAAGTTATTGATACCGGTTAGTAATTTAGCAATTATTAAAATCTTAGTTTTCACATGATCTGGAAACAGTACTTTTTTCCGAAGCATACCGAAAAATGCAACATCTTTTCCATTTATTAAGGAAAGTTTCAGCCAAAGCCCACACGTCTTTTTTTTCTGGCAATTGATTACTTTGGGCATCCTTGTGTGATCGGGTGGCCTCCTCATCATCTCGGCCGACTGTAATGCTATGTAATCGCTTCAGTCCATTCAAGACACAACAATAGGGGGACATTTCTAAGACTTTGCCGTGAGCACGTCTAAGGCTATTACCGCATTAGGTCTGGGCCCATTGTTGCCCTGTTCCCTGCCTCTCTCTCTCTCTCTCTCTCTTACTCTCTCTGTCTCTGTCTGTCTGTCTGTCTCTCTCTCTCTCTCTCTCTCTCTCTCTCTCTCTAACATTCAATCTCAAACTCTCCTCTCGCATTCGTCTTCCAATCTTCCTTAAACACAACTCCCCACCCCCACCAGTAACCTTCTCTCTTATCCTGCTTCCTTTAAACAAAATCCCATATTCCCTTAATTATTAATGCTATCCCTATCCCCCTTCCATTACCATCCTTGGCCTTTTTCGTTCCTCAAGTCCTCTCTCTCTCTCTCTCTCTAATCCTCTTTTGCCCTCTCCCTAATCCTCCTTTTCGCTTACCCTAATTTTTTCCTCTCACAATCTCCTGTTCTTCCCCCAACACGTACTCTTTTTAAGACCTCGCTCCTCCTCACACAATCTCAATTCTTGCTCTGGCTAAACCCCGTCCTCCCATCCCTTTCCCGCCTCCTGCATTATTCGTCTGTGCTGGAGAGGGTCGCCTTCATGTGATGGCACGGATGCAACCGGGGGGGCTCAACTGTCCGGTTATACAAACGTTCTCAACTACTTCCCTGACCCACGAAAAAAAGATGATGGTGCACTGAAGGAGGGTGACTTGGCCTTCAGTCCACCGGGTTCACGCTCCAGATGAACCTGGGGCAACAACTACAACGGCAACAATCCTTTTCATTCTCTCGCACTGACTCGCATTGATTATCATTCAGTTGTTACTTGCACACCCTACACTTAATCTTTTTGGCTACTACGTTCAGGTTAAGATATTTTATTCAGTCTAAAATCTCCAGTCTTCTTCTCTGTTGTGAAATATCCCAGCATCCTGAAGGTTAAAAACATCTACTTAATATTTCAGCTGCAATGGGTCCACATCCTGCCATCTACAATTCCTAGTTCTTTATCTCCCTTCCTCCTCTTTTTCTTATCTCCCCCCCCCCCATCCCCTCATTTCTACAGTCCTCACACATTCATCTTCTCCTCTTCCCTTTTCTCCTTCCCGACCTTCTTCCTCTAATTCCTCTCTACTATTCTCCACAGTTTTTATTTTCAGCACCTACCCCCTTTTCCAATTCCTCTCTTTCACCAGCCGCCTCTCTATCCCATCTTTCTTCCCTAAAACCTCGCTTTCTTTCTGTCTTTCGCCAAAGCAGTTTTTCCTCTCTCCTTCAATGTTCTCGTTCACCATCCTTTTCTGTGCTGTTATTTTATCATTATTCTTGACCTATTGCTTCCTTCCATCTCCACTTGAAATCTTCCCTTCTTTCTTATTCTTTTTAACAATGTGTCTTTTGGAAGATCAGTGAAATCGTCTGGTAGGAGTCAAGGCTACAAAAAAAAAATACAAGATGCAATAATTATGAAGAGGTTACTGCGATCCCCTCCAACTTTAAATCTCCCTCTTAAGTTTAATAAAATCGTCCGTCGGCAGCAAGAATGAAATATAAAACATGTGACTGCACTGACGAGCTTAATAATATTCATTACTTGTCGTTCCCCCCTATCATTCTCAGCCGCAGTCTCTCTCTCTCTCTCTCCACTTGTCTCTTATTCTCAGTTTAATCCTTTTTTTCTTTTTTTTTTTTCCCCTGCTGTCTCCAAAGTTGCTTTCCCCAATCTTGCTTCTCCTCTCTTGTTTTCTTCTCTCCCTTTCCATAACTCGCCCTCTTATCCCTTTATCCTGCAGTCTCTTATACTTATTTCAGTTGCTCTTTTCTACCCCCCCCTTCTCTCTCTCTCTCTCTTTCTCATCCCTCTACCACTCCTTCTCTCCTCCTTTTAACCTTTCCTTCTTTCCATCTTCCTGCCTCCTACTTTTATACTCTGTTACCCTTCCCTTCTCCTCCCTATTCCTATTTCCTACCGCCGCAATCCTCTCCTATACTTCTGTTCTGCTTCCGTCTCCATCTTCCTTTAATCTTTCCCTCTCCCCCCCCCCTCTCTTTCTATCCTCTCCTCCTCTTCCATTGCTGCTTGTATTCTTCTCTCTCTCATATTTCCTATTCTCCCTCCCCTTCATCTTCCTATCCCCTCCTCCGTTTTCCTTTTAACATTTCACACACTCCTCCCTCACCCTCATGTCATATTCTCCCTTCTATCCTCTTCTGTCTCTCCTCCTTTCTTCGTTCAACCTTCTCTCTCTTTTGTTTCACCTTCCTATTCTCTGTCTCACTTTTCCTGTAGCTCTCCTCTTCCATCTCTCCTCCTCTTCATCGTTTAATTTTTCTCTCTCTACTTTCTCATCCTCTTTCTCTTCTACCTCTCTTATCCTTCCCCCTTTAATCCTTCTTTCTCTCCTATCTCTCCCTCTTTCCTCTCTTTCTCTTCCCTCAACCTCTCCTATTCTTCCCCCTTTAACCCTTCTCTCCCTCTTTCCTCCTCTCTCTCCCTCTTTCCTTTCTCTTCCCTCAACCTCGCCTATTTCCCCTTCAACCCTTCTCTCCCTCCCACTTTCCGCCTATCTCTCCCTCTTTCCTCACTCTTCCCTCAACCTCTCCTACTCTTCCCCCTTTAACTCTTCTCACCCTCCTCTCTCTCCCTCTTCCCTCCTCCCGCCAAAGCCTCTCTCCCCGCGCAATAAATAATCGGACCCCCCGGGAAGACAATGCTGCCCTAATACCCCGGCTTAGGACCACCGCGCGACGCACACCCACCAACACCACCCAAACCCCCCATTCCACGAAATCATGAGGGCTAAGAAAATATCCTGCCTCCACAAACTCACACACCTCACGAAATCAAGAAACTACGAAAAAATAAAGCCGCTGGTTGACGAATTACCAAGGTTATACTATCATCCAAACGCCACTCTTCGAAATCATGAAGAAAATCTCTAGCCTGCACAAACTTACACAGCTCACGAAATGAAAAAAACCGTGAAAGATAAATGAATATGAGGTATGCAAGCCAAGGAAATGCCGAGGTTAAAACAGCAAATCGTACACCCAACCAGTCTCATGTTCTTGGTACAATTTACAAGGTACAGACATCCCAGGCGCTGTATTCCAGATAGTTAAGGGAAGGTGAGTGGTTTTATCATCTTTCTGTTCTGTCTCTACTCCTCTAGCTCTCCTTCTCTTCCAACTCTCCTCCTCTTCATCGTTTAACTTTTTTCTCTCTATTTTCTCTCTTCTCTTCTACCTCTCTCACTCTTCACTTCTGGAAACGCTACCTGATCGATATTAGGGAACCGAATCGACACACAAAGCAAGAAACCTTCACCCCCATCTGGCGTTTCAAATGACTAGGCCAGTATAAAACCTCTGAGCAATACAAAATGAATTCACAAGAATTAAAAAAAAAATACTCAACACAGCCATGAATGCAGGACACAATGAAAGTAAACTTCCAACTACCTACATCGACAAAACAGCAAATAACGAAAATGACCATAGGTGAAGTCCTTAAAATCCTGAATTTAACACCCACACAAGTGAACGACCGTAAGTACCAGAAACAGCTTATATACAGTATACTGCACACACACACACACACACACACACACACACACACACACACACACACACACACACAAGCAAACACTGAAAGAGAGAGAGAGAGAGAGAAAGAGGGAGAGGGAGAGAGGTAACCAAAGACCCGGAATGACATGAAACGATAACACCACACATACAGTATTTCAGTATCTCAAGGTCTAGCAATGTAAACAAGCACTACGGTATGTAAGTGCAGTATATATCCATGGTACTGTAAGTTAGCCAGAAATATCAAAACAACAAGACAACAGAGAATACCACCACTTTCAAGGAATTGTCTTCTACCTGTCTTTTCAATCATGTGATAATAGCTACGGCCAGTGTTTAAGGACTCTAGATAAATTATGAGAGTATATTATTTACTTACATGTGCAAAGAACCATGATCTGACTGGTATGACAACTATATCTACTTCATCATCAATCATATAATACCTATCGGATCCAAGTTAAGTGCACTCAGAAAGCGCATGCCTCCGCTAACGCCTGAACCACGCAACCCAGACCACCACCAACATTTAATCAACTTTCCCTTGGCCCATGACCCATATATCCACAAAATTTCAATGGAATCCATCAATAACGTTTTCTAGATATCCTGTGGACAAGGAAAAAACCGTCCTGAATCCGGACTCGAACTCAGATCATCATCAAAATTTAATCAATTCTTCCTTGGCCCTGATCAACATATCCCAAAAATTTCACTCGAGTCCATCTACAACTTTGAGATATCCTGTGGACAAACAAACAGACAAAGGTGATTACATAACCACCTCCAACTTCGTTACAAGTTCATAACTATTAATAGACAAGGGCGCAGTCCTAACATATGACTCGCTAAGGAGTCCAATATGTTCCTCAGCCGCGGGGAACGTTATCTGAATGAATCATTACCAAGGCTGCAAGTATGTGTTTGTATTTTTCCCTAGTTTTTCTCCATATTTTCCGACATAGCTGATGAAGCAAACAGCTGCCACGTTAACACGTAAAGCAAATTCCTTCATCAGCTCTAAAGACTTTGGGTGGTGAGAGGAGCTTCAACCTAGGCTAGATCAAGAGCTCCCCATCCCTCCCTTGGCCGGACTAATAGCTTCCCCCTACCCCCTTCCCTCCCTTAGCCAGACTGGGTTACCTCTTAGCTCCCTCGGCCAAAGCTACCCCTACGCCTCCCCCTGTCCCTCTTCGCAAGACTATGAGATACTTGTACACCCTCACCCAAATTATGAGCTACACCCCTCCCCTCCCTCGCTCAGACTAAGAACTACCCCCTACCTCCCCCTCCCCCCACACCTTCCACGTGCTCCATCATTCACAGTGTCTAATAAGCTGTGAGGCCGTAATGGTGCTGTGGACCCACATCCCTCGGTGCCGGGTATGAGGGTCTTCCCTAGGCCGCACCCTGGCACGTACTGGGGGACTGGAGGCTTACACACACACACACACACACACACACACACACACACACACACACACACACACACACACACACTTTCAATTTAAACTTTTTACTCGCACTCAGCCTACCAGTATGACGAAGAATTGTTTATAATGAATCGGATGATGCAACTGAAACGTCATATACTTTCCACGTTCATTACTCAGCACAGCAGCATACTAATTAGGCCAAAAGAATAATCCAACAAGGAGAAAATATGCACTGCGATCAATAAGTCTTCAGTTACGTCTGACAGGGTAAATATTAGGTAAATGCTGTAAACAACTCTAATTTACTGGTATCCTCCCAAGATCTATCACACAACCCTTACCAGAAGCCCTTGTAAAGTAATCAAATAATAACAGTAATATAATAATAATAATAATAATAATAATAATAATAAACAATAATAATAATAATAATAATAATAAACAATAATAATAATAATAATAATAAAAGAGAAAAGAAAGAAAAAATAATAAAAAGCAAGGCAGACAATGACATTAAAAGCGGAGGCGATGATTCTGAATAAAGTTCTGCGAGATTAGTCACTTATCGTTCGGCTGTTACTGTTCTAGATGACACAACGATTCCTAGTGAATTTAATACTTTGATAAGCTAGAAAACTCACAAGGCTAAGTAACGGCTTGACCGGCAGGTGTAACAACTTCTGGCCAACTCTTTAGTGCGTACAGCATACTTTGGTTTCATTTTCATACTCTGCAATCATATGGCTGGACAAATCACTCATGAACAACAAAAGTACACACACACACACACACACACACACACACACACACACGCACATTCTACCTCTCTACTTACCCATCTGTATACTAACCTATCTACCTTCTAATTTGCTGTTATCTATAGATTTCCTATCTACTTTCGCACTAATATTCCATGCTGTCTAAATATCATTTACTAATAACAATACAGTTTTCCATCTACGTATTCGTCCCAGTGTTAACATGCTTGCTCAAATAATTTTCTCACTCCTGCTACCAACCATCTAGTATACTCATCTACCTTTTTTAATATGCCTTATCTCTTATCTACCTAGCATCAAAATTCTTTAGTTTCCGACTCTTTCTTATATATATATATATATATATATATATATATATATATATATATATATATATACACTATAGCCATATGCACATTTGACAGGTCAAAAATAGAAAGGGAACCAAAAAAAATTGAGAGAATGAGAGAGAGACCAATTTCAATATATTAATACAATTCAAAATCCCATTACACTCCACTGCCAACTCTCTCTCTCTCTCTCTCTCTCTCTCTCTCTCTCTCTCTCTCTCTCTCTCTCTCTCTCAAGTGCAATAATAGAGGTCATAGAATGCCGAACTTTTGATTGGATGTAGCTTAATACCTCCGTTATTGGTTCGGGGCCTGATAGTGCTTAATCAGGGTGAAACACAGGGAACGAGGGCCACAACCACCATCACCACACCCCCACCACACCAAGACTACCACCACACCACCACCAAGGCAGCGCTCCCATTGACGGCCGACTGTATTTAATGGAGGAGACTTGGCGATTTGAAAACTTGGAATTGCGGATCAGGGCTGGTGAGTGATGTTGGGTGGTAGTTTTCACTGATTACGCCCCCCCGCTCCTGCTGTTGTTTCTCTCACTCTCTCTTTAAATTCTCTCTCTCTCTTTGTGTGTGTGTGAGTGTGTGTTTGTGAGAGAGAGAGAGAGAGAGAGAGAGAGAGTTAATTTTTCCCGTATTTTTGAGCCGGTGATTCGTTCTGGGCTGTTTGTGTTATTGAAGGATATATGGACAGCTTGGAAAATTGAAAACAGGGGCTGATATGCAGTCTGGAGCCCAATGCGATTTTATTTCGATTTGTGTTCATACATCTAAACCCATTGCCAAAAATTGTATCTATATTTTGGTTCGATTTTTTCGCTATTTCAGTCCAAACACAAATAACGTTGCTACCTATACATAAATATTTGTCTTTTCTTTCTCCCTATGCTGGACAAATATATGCATAGAATTTTCGTAACCACCTATGTAACTATGTATTTGTTTTTAGTTCCTTTCATAAACTTATTCTTAGTTTCCTACACCCTTTCACATTTTCCTTGTTTCTCACCTTTTTCGCTTCATTTACCTTTTTTTTTCTGTCACTTCAAAACCTTAAGGACTAAACCCCTTTAACCTCCTCAAAACAATGACGTAATTTTATGGCAACTCTCCAGACGACTTAATTCAACTTCGGGGTGACGTTTCGGGATGGAGGAATTAGACACTCTTCCATAACTAACCTCTATCCATACGGCCTTTCCTGGGCTGATTAAATCGATGGGTAGTGAAAAAAATACAATTAAAAACTCACGATACTGAAGAGGTTAAAGCATATTATCACTTCTATCTAAAGTCACTTATTTGCTCCATCCCATCTTCCATCCATCTCAATCACTACTTTCTACCCTTCCTCTTTCCTTCATCTCATATCTTTCCCTTCTATCCTCATTTATTCTCTCCATCCCATCTTCGGTTCTATTTTTCCATCCACTTCTTTACTCTTCCCGTCTGCTCTTCTTAAATCTCTATATCCCACTTTCACCCCTCTTCTCTTTCCTTCATCTGTTTCTATCTATATCCTACTTTCACCTCTCTCGTCTTCTGTTCTCATCTTTTCTCTCTGTCCTACTGCATCTCCATCTCTTCTACCCCTCCTTTATATTCATAGTCTTTCCTCCATTTCTTATCTTTAAATCTATCCTCACTTGTTCTAGTCTATCCAATCTTCATCCCCCCTTTCCTGTCCACCTCTTACTTTTCCTTTCTGTTCTTCCTTACTCTTTCCATCGTCTCTCTCTCTCTCTCTCTCTCTCTCTCTCTCTCTCTCTCTCTCTCTCTCTCTCGCCCCATATCCTCTCCCCACACACAGCACTCCTTCCACACCCCACAGGACCCATCGGCAAACTTCCTTCACCTCTATTGCTCCTTATCTCTACTTCTCAAACCTCGTACCACACCACAAAAGGACAGTTTAGGGACGGGTCATGGCAAACACTACTTATAAAGATATTGTTATTGGTAGTGGTATTATGGTGTTTATGAAGTGGATGGGCCTGGACTGATAAAACGGGAGGGGAAACGTGAAGCGGAATGGGAGTAAAGAATGTAATCAAACGAAAAAGTGCAAGTCTACAACAGTTCATAGTACACACCCTTTTTAAAAATATGAAATAACTAGCACTGATATTAGGGTGTTGATCGATGAAACAGAAAGGCAGGGGCTCAACAACTAAGACAATGGAGTGGGGACACCTGATGAGGAAAAAGGATACAGGGAAAACAAAGGCACGAGAAAGTACAGTTCTGAGACAGTCCATAGCACACACGATTCATTAAAAACTAATTTCCACTACTGTTATTAAGGTGTTTATGAAATGGAAAGGCAAGGGCTCAAGAAGTGATAAAACTAGACGGGAAAGGGTGGCAAGAAAATGAACAGAAAGACTACTACTAATAAGAGACGAACAGGAAATAAAACGTCATCAATAAAAATAACAGTGATTAGCATAATATAGTTAATGAGAAGTAAAGACTACTGCTTTAGAAATGAGAAAGCTGGAAAGGGCTGGGAAAGAAGGAAAGGAAGTTGGAAGAAAAGAATAAGACAGACGAACAGGAGACAGAGGGACTGATACTAGGAAGGCAAAGTTTGGAGAGAAAAATAGGAGAGAGAGAGAGAGAGAGGGAAAGAAGATGGAAGGAGAGATACTGCGACTGACAGTGGAGCTTGAAGAGGATGCGGGTGAGAGAGAGAGAGAGAGAGAGAGAGAGAGAGAGAGAGAGAGAGAGAGAGAGAGAGAGAGAGACCCGAGGAGATTATAAAGAAAAAGCAATTAAAGGGGTGAGGGAAATACGAGAAAAAAAAAAAAAAACGAGATTAGGGAAGAGAATAAGGAAAGCAGAGTGCAACTGATGAACAGCCAAAAACCAAATATATAAAGGACATCTAATACAATCGCGAGAGGAGAATATGGCAAGCAGAGAAATGTCAAGGAAAAGGAAAAAAGAGAGCAAGTTGGAAAGCTACACGGAATGGAAAGGTTGGTAGAAGGGGAAAAGGCGCTGGAAAAGGATGGAAAGGACTGAAAGGGGAATAAGTAGGTCAAGACATGAGATATCGACGAAACGATCTGAGAAAAGAGAATGTGAATGTATGCAGATACGAGGAAACGGAAAAAAAAACTAAGTCACCAACCGAGATTATTGGAAAACAAGTAGGTTAAACAATACCCCCAAATTTAATTTCGAAACTGATAAAAAATATAAACTAGAAAAAAACCGCTTGCAAAGAAAGAACATAAAATTAACAAGGAAATATACTAAAAGAAAAAAAAAAGAGGTAAATGCCAAGTGATAACAGGACGATAATGCAAAGATGAGGAAATTTAGTAATACCAAAAATAGAAGAAAATCCATAGGAAACAGCAAGAAACACAGAGAAAATGGGTATTAATGTGGGAAATGGGGGAAGGAACGAGAAAAAAAAAAAAAAAGGCGGGGAGGAAACAAGTAAAAATGGGAGTAAAAGAAGTATTGGATGAAAGATTAATACAGGAGAATGGGCGGAGAAAGGAAAGGAAGGTACGTGAAGGGAAAGATAAACAGTATGGGTAGAATGGAGGGAAAGGAAGGAAGCTGGAGGGCGAGAAAGGGAGATGGAGGGAGAGAATGGGAACTTGAGAGAGAGGTGATAGAATCGGAGGAGTTTGGGGAGGTGGGCATCGGGGACATAGCAAAGGGGACTTCCTAGAATATCAAGTGTCACGGTCAGAAGGCAGGAGGAGGAGGAGGAGGAGGAGCAGCAGCAGCAGCAGCAGCAGCAGGAATGTAAACAGCAACAGACATTATGGTCCTTTCGAGGCTGCTTGTTACACAACAGACTATGACTACGAGATCTACAGGCTGAAGGATAAGGAATCTAAAGCAAGAAGGCTCCCCTCGCATCGAAACCCTCAAATTAAAACTGTCAGGAAAAAGTGAGAAGAACTACCATGTAGCATGGAAAAATTGACATAGATTTCATAGGAATGAATGAAAAGTTATTGTATAATACTTTATAAGTTACCTGTTTGAATAACCTGTAAGAGAAAGTAATACAGTAAAATGAATAATCAAATAAATAAAGCATGACATTATGTACAGGTACGCTGAGTTAACGGGGCGTCTGGAGGAGGAGGAGGAGGAGGAGGAAGTGAAGGGGTGGGGGAGGTGGAGAATGTTAGATGAGGCTGAGGAAGGCAACCAGGAAGAAACGGGGACAAATGAAGCTATATTAAACGACCAGAACTTCTCCTGCGGCAGAGGCATAGCCAGGATTATATCTTCTCCACACAGACAAGTACGAATGGAAAGAGTATGTTTAAGGGGTGAGTGATGCATGTGAAGGTAGAATTATGTGTTTCAGAATCTGTCTGTTATTGGTAAAATCAACAGGGTGTGAACATGTGCAAATATCTGAAAGGACATTCTACCAGCACCCACTTACAATGTCCGCCACAACAAAAGCTCAAACCAAATAATCAGATCACATGTATCAGTTAAGTTCGCTACCCCCGAACCACGACAGCTCCAATGAGTGAATTATTAAGGGCAGAAAAGGACCGCACTCGATATAACTGGCGAACGATCAAAATGGCTGACCTTGCTGCAGGGAGCGGTGGCCGGCAGTCGAACTCTCTTCTCTTTTAGGACGCAGCCTGGCTTCGTCTCTCTTCCTCGCCTGGGTAAGAAGGCCACCACCAGACCAGCAACGCCTCTGGTCACTCGTACCCCGGAGGTAACACAAACACACGCACACGCACAAAAAACAAGCTAACAACCCGCAATGCATCCGCTGGTGATGAGGGTGGCTGGCAGCTGAGTAAGAGCAGGCGGGACCACACGAGATGGAAGGGGCAGGTGCAGCAACCATCCTGTGTCAAGACGCCAACATCCTCACACCTGACGCTCATAAATCTCTATGCATCATACGAGGTACCAGTAACTTTCTAAGCTTATCAAAATTAATTACACATGGTTCTACGAGTTTTCCCTGTCTAAACTGAAAATCTCGAGAAAATAAAATATAACATTAATACAGCTCGAGTTTTGAGTCCATCGGATATATTGGTACACCTGCGTCACGGCCGACGCGCAGCGCAACAACCCCTCTTATGTTGCCATCAGTCCAATTTAAAAGTACAACTAATTAGAAAGCATACGCCAAGTTTTAATTATCAGTAGTGTACAGGTGTTACATATGGGCTATCATAACACTGAAAATTTGTTAATATATATATATAAAGGAAACTTCAGTAAAAGATAGACTTAATTAAACTGAGCAACCGCACAGAAGAGGGGGAGGAGGAGGTGGGGTGGTGGGGGTGGGTGGGGGAGTTGTGTGGGGAGGGGTGTAGGGTAGGGGGTAGCCTACGAGTTCTAATTACATGTTTCGACTTATTTTACTACTCTCAGTCGAAATTATTTACGTTTAGTGGTTTATGAAGAGAACGATAAAACACTCTTCTGGCACTAGGATGTAAAATACGGATAAAGAGGAATTTGTGCTGAAGAGGTGAACGATCAACATCCTCAGGTGAACGATCAACATCCTCAGGTGAACGATGATAAGGAGGAAGAATATGCATCTCCATTTTGGTGTTTTAACTTTTTTCATTACGGCTCGCACTTGGCAAAATTAATAGTGGTAATACGTTCAAGGTACACACAAGCGTTAACGCGATATACCAATTACCAAAATTATAACACCTTCACTCCTGTGACATATTTACTGAAGTTTATTTTTATACCTCCAGCCGATTTTATTCATTTCAAGGGAGGAATCATATTGTGAAGGTGTTAATGAAGACCAAAATTTGGCCCTTCTAGATCAAAAACACTTCTGAGCCGAAGTGGTTCGTTTGACGACGGCAAGAACAGAACAAATGGCTCATGAGAGAGAAGGGAGGGCGGAAAGGGGAATAATAACCCAAACTGAAGGTAAAATTTAACGCAATTAGTAGGAAAACTAAACATTATGAGATGGAAAAATGCTGAGCATAACATCAAGAGAAAGAAAAATGGCAAGAGTCAGCTTTCGCAACTAGGTTAAGAGACCACTTAGAAAAATTTAATCTTATTAACGCCTAAATTCTCTCATCGAACTTCATTCTCCTCCCTCCCGCTCTCCCATTTCTCCTCAGCTCCATAGTACTTTTTCTTCCTCCTCCTCCTCAAATCCAGTCTCCAACTCATCTCCTTCAACCATCATTCTCTCCATTCCTTCCTTCACTCCTCTTTACTCAATCACCTTCTCTCTCCCCTCTTTTACTTCTCTCCCTCCCCTCCCCCTTTTCCTTGGTCCTTTCCTCCCCATTCCCAGCTCCCTCTACTTCCTTCCATTCCCACTCTCCCATCATCCAACTACTGTTCCCTTTTCCCTTCCCTCCCTCCCTCCTTCCTTCTTCCTATCTCACCTTTCTAAACAAGCTTTTCTCTCCCCTTCGCTCTCTTTCTTCTTTCCATTCTCTTCTCGCCTTCCCCCATCCCCCTTCCTTCCTCTTTTCGCTTTACCTTCTCCCTCCATACCCCTCCTCGTTTCCCATCCTTCCCTATTCTTTTCTTTTTAACTCAATCCTTAACCTCCATTCCTCTACCCTCCTCTCTCCTTCCCTCTTCTCACCTCCCTCCTAAACAACTAAGAATAAAAGGGAATAGACTGAGATGGGTTCAGATCAAGAGGAATGAGAGGGAAGAAATAACACCTGAAATATGACCAAGTTATGATGACATTTATGAGAAGTAAGAGAATGAAAATGAGGATGAAGAGGAGCAGGATGACGGGGATGATGACGGTAGAGGGAGCAATGAACCAGTAAACGAAGAGTAATACTTAAGAACTGGAAAGAATGGAGGAGTAGGAATAGAAAGAGATAGACAGAGAAATAGGAGAAAGAGGTAACCGATGATGATGATAATGATAGTGAAGAAGGGAAGAAGAAGGGTAGAACAGAAATGAAATGTACAGGAACGTAAGACGCAGGCATGAAAAACAATGATGATAATGATGATGATGATTAGGAAGAGGAAGAGTAGGAGAAACGAAAAAAACGACGTAAAATAAAAAGAAAACTTATGCAACACAACTGAAGTAAAACGCAGGTCAGCCAAGTACTAAAACAAAATGAGTCAAGAATATCGAGAGAGATGACACAAGGAAATGAGAAACAGAGAGACGAATGAACAGCGTACAGGATCACCAGGATACGGAGGTAATGTGGTGATGAGACGACAGGGTTAGTGATAGGAAGGGTCCTGGAGGAAGCTATATAAGGAAGTCGGGAGAATAAAGGGAGAGTATAAAGTTATGAGAGTAGTAACAGTCTGATAAAAGAAGGGTAAAGTAGCGATGGGGAACAAAAGTATTAAAGAAAATGATGGGACTGATTGGAAGTTACGAAAGTAGGTGCAGTGCTATAAAAGTAGGAGAAAGTAGCGATGGAGACGAAAGTACTGACTGATAATGAATGAACATACACGAGACACACAACATTACCTACACATACACAACTCAGAACATTTAGTACTAACACGCATCTAGACACGAACATACTCACAAATGCAAACATTTACTAAAGCAAGGACATACATTGTACTGTATACGTCTCCACACACACACACACACACACACACACACACACACACACACACACACACACACACACACACAAGCAACCACAAAACCACACGCAGATAGAAAGCTCCAGTACCGCAATACACAACATATACATTCACACATACTACTTTAAATACATTTGCCTGAGAAAACACGAGGAACTTGCTTGCTGTTGGTCTAATCAGGTTACGTTTCTGTAGTGATCCCAAAATCGAGGAAACTGAGTGTGAGTATATTTCATTATGTCTCTCTGCATCGGGGTTTCTGAAGGACCATAAGTTAAACAGGAGTCTTCATAATACCTTTTCCTTAGTGATGTCTTCTTTACATTACACTTCATTATGTGCTTTTCGGTTAAAGGTGTAGGGATATCGTTATTAATAGGATTATAAAGGCCAGTCAAGAGAATGCTCAGGTGTAATACGCAAAACAAAATCTCTAAGGAAATGACCGCACGAAACCACCTATCCTGCCCAAAATATGACCCTAAATATTACGACTAAGGTTTTGTTGTTTGCTTTTTCGAGTGAGACAAGGCTTGAGGTGGCCTAGGGAAATGAATGAAACGGAACAACCTGAGATGAAAGAAAAGAAGAAAGGAAAGGAAAAAAAGAGTAACTACTAAAAGTGATGACAAAAGCAGATTTAACGGAGGAAAAATTGATGGAGGCTGAGACGGCCAGTGATCCTCCACTCCCCCTCTCCCCTATCCTCAAGCCTTCCCTCTACACCCCTGCCCATCCCACACCTCCCCTCTAAACCTTCCCTCCCACAAACCTCCTTGTTTACCCCCAACCCTACTCCTTCCTCACAACTTCTCTTCCTCTCAAAATCCTCTCTCTCCCTTACAACATTCCATCTCCACCCAAGGCTCTTTCCCTCTTCAGTCCTTTACTCTTCCCTCTACCCCTTTCACAGGCTTTCCTTTTCCCACTACCACCCTCCTCTCCTTCCCTTTTCCCCATCTTCCCTCCTGCAAGCCTCCCTCACGTCCCCTCTCGTAAGTCTCCTTTCCCAAAACCCTTTCCCTTTTCCCCTCCTAAAGGCGCCCCTCTTTCAAAATTATCCCCCTTTTCCTCATCCACAAGCCTCCCCCTTCCCTACTCCCTTTCCGCACCCACAAACATCCCCCTTCCCCTGCCCCTTTCCTCACCCACAGTTCTCTCCCTTCCCCTGCCCCTTTCCCCTCCCCAGAACAGCCAGAAGGGTAATGAGGGCAGTTGTCGGTCGCCCCTGATTATGATGACACCCTGAGAAACCCCTGTAAACGCTGAGCTCGGAGTCTTTCCTGAATAATAATAATGGAGAATGAGTCCACTAGTGACCCAATCCCAAATTCGGATCCAGAAAATGAATTCCCTCCCATCTTCATTACTTTTTTTTCCGATCCTGTGAGGGGGTAATCTTTTGAAAATCCCCGCTGCTGTTTCTGGAGAGATTTGTGTTTTTTTGTAGGTTTCTTTTGTCACTGATTTCGTTATCTGTCTTCCTTTTGTAGTCCTCTCTCTCTCTCTCTCTCTCTCTCTCTCTCTCTCTCTCTCTCTCTCTCTCTCTCTCTCTCTTCAACAACACAACAGCTCCTCATAAAACGAACACATAACACCACGCCTCAACTTGACACACTTCCATCAATGCGTCACCTTGAGATAACATACAGGCGATGAGGGGAAGGTGGAGGGAGGCATATATAAGGGAAGGCAGGAATCCTACACCTATGCCTCTTCTCTTAACCACTTGCATCCGAGGACGTCCTTTATATTTCCTTCTGCCTGTCGAACATATGATCTGATACATGTGGGCCGTATCGTAGTTAAGGAAGAAGCTGTGTCTAACCCCTTTAGTTCGAAAAGCGTATCCTTGAATGAATTAAATCGCCATGCGATGGTAAGAATATAAATAACTAAGAAATTAATACAAACAACGTCCTCGTGCTGAAGGTATAAATGTTCCTACGCTCCTAACAGGGCAACATAGGATTAAGTGATGGATGGATGGATGGTGAATATGCCCATACTGAACCAGCTCAACTGTTTGAACGAGTTATTAAGAAGCCGTGATCTAATACTAAAACAATAATGAAATGTCAGGGCAGTCAATCTGCCACTGGACACATAAATGGAGTAACAGTAATCTGAATATTCGTCCTTTCATAATAAGTTACCAACGCTTTATCAAACAAAATGCTTTGTTCAGTTTATCAAACTAACAAAACAAGCCCTTCCCTCCAAGCTCTGCCTGACCTTCTCTTCGTTGTTTCGTCAAAATTTCACTTATTACCTCTCCTAAATCTCAGTTATCTTACAAAACCCTAGCTACTTTCACCACACAAGCTCGCCAACTGTTTCATAATAATCAATTAATTAAATAAATAAATAAATAAATAAATAAAACTGCTGAGATGCGCAGGTAAACTTATGACCAATATTCTGTCGAAAATGTAATTAGTTTTTGAAGAACGAACAACAAACATGAGAATATTCCATAATACCCCGTCCTGACTCTTCTTATCAAAACAAACCTTAGCAACGACAGGGAGCACGTATTATAAACCAAATTAGGAACGTCAGAGAAGTCGTATTATAAAACAAATTAGAATGTCAGAGAAAGCGTATTATAAAACAAATAAGGAACGACTAGGAGAGCGTATTGATCCAACGTCTGCTTTTCACTTCTGGCCCAGTATTCCTCCAAAACTCAGACCCGCCTCCCTCCTCTCATTCCCCCTTGTAAACAATAGGCTACGTTTTCCGCAAGACTCAACACCAACTGGCGTCTGAGTTTTGCCTGCCTGCTCTCCGGATTAACGAGGCCTTAAATTGGGAGACAGGGGATTTATTGAGGGATTACCTCTTATCTGCGCAAGGTCGGACGCTGGGAGGGAGGGAGGAAGGGAGGGAAGTGGGAGTCTCGTTCTTGTGAAGGACATTTGAGTATGGCAGAACTAGTACATGATTTGATTTTGGTATACAGTATTTTTAGTTCCTCCTCCATCTCTTGTTCTTCTTTATTTTTTTTAATTATTATTATGCTGTATTATTCTTGGTACGGAAATCTGAGTATGGCTGATCTATGCATCTGATTCTGGGGCATAATATTTTCAGTTCTTCCTCCCTTCATTCTTACCTTCTTAACCTTTGTCTGATGTGCTATTCTGTATTTCGTTTTTATTCACTGGCTAATCTTTCTCCTTGTGCTACTTTCCCACTGCATGTATATCTTCTCTTCTCCCTTAATCATTCTATTTTTCCTTTTAGGTGTTATGTTCTTTACAATCAACTCGCTACCCGTCTGTACGCATACTTCCTCAATTTCTACTCACTTATTCTGTTTCTTACTTTTCCAATTCTATTCAGGCAATGCTCTTATCCATCAGTCTTACATTCCTTCTGTTCTCTTACACTCCTCTTTACAGCATAACATCATGCCATTGCGTCACTCTTCCTATCTTTCTACCTGCCTTTCATCTCACATAGCCTTCTTTTAACTTTATCTTTTATCCTCTATCCTTCCTAACTTTCGACCCTCTCTCTATCCTTCCTAACTTCCGACCCTCCTTCTATCCTTCCTAACTTCCGACCCTCCTATCCATCTGACACTCCGCCATCAATTCTACTTTCTCACTCTCTTCCCTTCCCTCGAACCCTTCCTATCTTTCATCTCCCAGCTTCCCAACTTTTCCAACCACCGTTATACTATCTGTCCATCTTCCTTTCAACTCCCCCGTTTCTTTTACTCTTCTCCCCGTCCTACTCATCCACCTTTTTGCTATTTTATTTTCTTACTCTCCATCCATCTTCCAATTTTTTTCACCCTCCAACCATGTCATTCTCCCATGTTTTTTTTTCCTTTTTTTAATTCCACTACCCTTTACAAACTTCCATCGTCCCAAAATTATTCCCATCTTCACTCAGTTTCTTCTACCTTTGCATCGCCTTACCTACAATCCTTCCTATCTGATTAATTTACCTCTATCCGACTGCCTTCACATTACCTTACTCTATATTTTCCTATACGTTTACTCTTCCCCTAACCCTTTTACCTTTCACTTACTTCCCATCTCTCATACACATTCTCTTCTCTAATCTAACTTTTCTTCTTGAGTTTCCCCTTGCTTTCCTTCCATTCTCTTGCTTTTCTAATCTCTCATCCCTTTTTATTATATATTCTTTTACCATACAGTCAATGTCAGCTTCCCACCGCCAGTCATTCACAGTATCTTACCCCTTTCAGTCTTCCATCCTTCTCAGCATCCTATCACCCCCATACAGTCTCAACTCCTGATCCTTCCTACGTCCCTTCTACCTACGATCTTCATCCCCTCTCAAACCATTCTCCCATCTACCTACAGTCTTCCTTCACACTTCAGTTATTTTACCTTCTATTTTACCCTCCTTCCCTACTCTCTACCTTCCACAGTCCCTCTTGTCCTCCCTAGCCCTCAACCCGTCCATCTCGTCTTCCTAGCGTCCACCTTCCATCTCATCCTAGTCCCCCCTCCTCTCTTCTCTACCTTCCATCTTCCCTTTCCTTTACCCTCTCTATCTTCCTTCTTAACATCCCATTAGCCGTGCAACTATCTCGCCTTCCTACCACCTACCCTTCCCATCCTACTACCTTCCCTCCTGCATTACCATCACCCCACCCTCTCTCTTCTTTCGTCTTCCCTATAGTCCTTTTCCCTCACTCCCCTTTTTTTCCAGTCTACATGTCTACCCACCATCCCACCCTTCCTCCATCCTTCTTTATCGTCCATCTCTTTAGCTTTCCAGCCGTCTTCCCGCCTGCTCATTTTCACACTGACTACCATTCTTATCCTGCTACCTTCCTTTCAACCTCCCTATTTTCCATCTGTCCCATCTTTATCTCTCTTTCAGTCTTCCATCCATCCTCTCTACCTTCCATCTTACCCCGCTACCTTCCTTCCAGCATCTTTAACTTTCATCTGTCTATAGTCTTCCCCTCTCCTTCTGCTTTCCATTCATCCTCTCTACCTTCCAACTTACCTTGCCTCCAGCTTTCC
Organism: Coenobita brevimanus; assembly: GCF_032717465.1. Classification (NCBI taxonomy): domain Eukaryota; kingdom Metazoa; phylum Arthropoda; class Malacostraca; order Decapoda; family Coenobitidae; genus Coenobita; species Coenobita brevimanus. The sequence continues at coordinate 39,205,469 of NC_137063.1, forward strand.
ATCAAACTTCCCAGCTAACCTCCAACCTCTACATTCCTTTCAACCTTCCTCCCATCCATCCAGCCTCTCTACCTTCCATCGTACCCTTCTCCCAGCCTTCCAACCAACCTCCCAGGGGACCTACAACCTGTCACAACCTCTTTACATTTCCTTCAGCGGACGAATTTCAATCAGCCTTCCTTCCTTCCTTCTAGCCTCTCTACCTTCCATCCTTCCAGGGGTATCTACAACCACTCTACTTTTCCTCCTCCCTCACTGCCTTCCACTTTACCGTTCTCCTTCCAGCCTTCCAACCATCCTCCCGGGGACTAAAGCCGCTCCACCTTTCCCCCAGCTTTCCCTCCCTCCCATCGGACGTACAACCACCTCCATCATCAGTTTCCATCAGCACTCAGGCGTTTCCCCCGTGCCACCTCTGCCCAGCCTCCCTCGGGCCCCAACCCAGTACACGGATAATTAACAGCACCGGGATCCGCCACCAAACCCCCCCGGAACTACGGCAGGGGTCAGGTTTCCGTGGGGGATCCTGCCTGGGTGTGCTGGTAACGGGGTGGGGAGAAGAGGGATGGGGAGGAGTGGTATGAGAAGAGGAGAGGGATGGAGAGACGAATGGAATGGAGAGAAGGATGGGGAGGAGTGGTATGAGAAGACGGGAGGAGTGGGATGGTGAGGCGAAGAGTCGAATGAAGGGAACATGACTGAGATGGAGAGGAGTGGGATAGAGAGACGAGGAGTGGAATGGAGAGAATAGTGGGATGGAAAGAGGTGGACTGGGATGGAAAGGAGTTGGATGGAGAGAGCAATGGGATGTTAAGGAGTGGGATAAATAGGAGTGGATGGAAAGGAATAGGCAAGAAAAAGAGATGGAAAAAAGAAAGATGAGAGAATGGAGTGGGATGGATAAGAGAAGTGGAATGGAGGGGAGCGGGATAAATATGAATGGAATGGAGAAAGGAAGGATTTGGAGAGAGATGGGAGAAGCACGGGATAATGGAGATGAGAGGGAAGGGAAAAGAGAGGTGTGAGATGGAAAAGAGGGAAATAAAGAGAACATGGGAGGAATGGAGAAGAGAAGAGAAGGTACAAGATCGGGGAGAGGAAGGAGAGAAGACAGCACGTACTGTAAAAGAAATGAAAGGAGAAAGGTGAGGTAGAGAATGATGAAAGACTTTTGCATAAAAGAAAGGAGAAGGATGTGCAAAGTCAAGATGGAATTTCCGATGGTAATAAAACGCTGAAGGAGTAATAATGGATGCAATCAGAAGTGAGGAGGAGGAGAAAAGGGAGAGGAAAAGAGAGGAAAAAAAGTCATATAATTAGTACTGCACTTAAAAAATCGTTTAGGTTTATTCTGAAAGTGATTTGATCTTCTCTGCATTTCGTAATTGTTTTGTCAGATGTGAAATGTGCTTAGCAATTTGCCTCCTAGTGTTAATCTCTTAGCTTCCTCTCACTCGCCTCACTTTCCTGCCTCCTTCCTCCCTTCTGCTTTCCTCCTTCCTCTCTCTTCCTCCACGGCCTCCCAGCCTTCCTGTCTTCTCCCTCTCCAGTCTTCGTGCCTCATGCATCTAGCCTGTCTTCAATTTGTCTTCCCGTGTTAGTCTCATTCCCATTCTCTCTCCCTTTGTCTTCCATACTTCCTTACTATCTTCCTCTCTACTTAACTTTCCTATGTTATGCCTCCTACTTTCCTCTCATCCTTCTGATCTTCCTGCCACTTTCCTACCTCCCGTTTTCCTTCTTCCTCCACATCGCCCCTGCCTTCTGTCTTGCCACTCAGCCTATATGAATACTGCATTCTGTCTGTGTTATTTTTCAAACCTTCCGCTTCCTGTGTCCATCTTCCTGTATCCTCTCTTCCTTTTGCTTTTCTCTGTCTTTCTCCACGTCGTTCCTGTTTTAATGCCTTCTCTCTTTCCCACGATAACCAATACGATCAATACCTCAATTTACCCTTTCCCTTTTTCCATCTTCCTGTCTTCTTCCTCCCTCCTGATCTCACCCTTCCTCTGCCTTCCCCCATGCCGTCCCTGCCTTCCCTTCAATCTCTCCATCTACCTACCTCTTGTCTCCTTTCTGTCCCCGCTTTCCATCCCCTCGACACTTCTGCCTCATATCTCCACTGTATCCTTATTCTCATCTTCGCTTCTGTCTCCCCTTTTCTTTTCCTTTCCTTCTATATTTTTTTTCCCATTCTGAAGTCCAAATCAATTTATTCTGCCTGCCTTTTATTATATCCCATTTCACTTGAATTCCTTCCTGCATAACTTCAAATTTCTTAGCTTACACTCTTTTCCTTTTTTCTTTTCCATTCACTTCTTTTTCTCCTCCCCTCCTCCTCACCTGTGTTCTTTATCTTCTTCGACCTTCCTCTCTTCCAGTTTCCTTTCGTCTTCTTTTTATCGGTCCTTCGGTTATGGCCTACCCTTGCTCTTCTTATCTTTTCTTTCTAGAATTTTCCTCTCTTTATACTTCTTTACCGCTTCTGCTTCTCAATCATCATACCACATCCGGTTTCTTCTCGCTTGCCTGCTATCGATATATTCCGTCATTCCCTCTTCTTGCTCTATTCTATCATCTTCTTTTATGTCCGCATCTCTCCTTTTACTTCCCTATCTCTCCTGTTACGCCACCATCCTCCTACCGTCACGCATATTTTTCCCTCTTGCTATCTCCTTTCTTTCCAACTCTAGACCTTTTCTTTCTGTTTCATGCTACTCTATCTTTTCCCGCCAGGTGTGCATTATCTTTCTCTTTTAACCTCTTCCTGATTTTTTACTTTCCTCTTCATCTCTATCGCCTTTCAGTCTCTCCTTCCTACAAGTTCTCCCAATATTTCTCCCTTTCATTTTCATCTCCTCCCTTGCCTCTTTCTATCTTTTTATAATTACCTCCTATTTTGATCTTTTGTCTTTAGTTTTCTTTTTGTTTATTATTATTTCCTTACTGGGTACTCTTACTCTCTTTTTTCGTCCTATTCTCTCTCTCTCTCTCTCTCTCTCTCTCTCCTACTTAGCTGCACCTCATCCCATTATCTTTATACTTGTTACCTCCCTCTTCTTCGCTATCTCTCTCTCTCTCTCTTTTATCCCTCCCTCCCTTCTGCCTTTCTTAGAAGCCTTCCCTTCCTATTGTCTTTATTCTCTCTCTCTCTCTCTCTCTCTCTCAGCAACTCCCATTGTCTTTATTCTTGTTACCTCTATCTTCTCCCTACCACTCCCTCCTTTATCTCTCCTTCCCTCCCTTCCTGCCAGCCCTCCCTGCCTTCCTGCTCGCCATTAAGTAAACTGTTGTGAGCTGCGAGGAAGCCTGGGGGCCCCCGAGAAGGTCCTAATGTGTGAGTGATGGTGTGTCTTAGTAGGATTTATGGCGAGCGAGGGATTCCACTGACAGCCAGACTCCATAAATTGTGCCTCTGAGGTGCCGTGATGAGCCGCTGACCCCGACCCCTGGTGCCTGGCAAGAGCAAGATGGATAACGCAAATGGATAATAAACGGGGAAATTGCCAGCCAGCCGGGGGAAATGAGAGGCTTGAAAGGCAACAAAGAACGCAATACAGGCACGGAGGAAACTACAAGAATAACAGGAGTAGGAGAGAAGGCCAGAGTGAAATGGATAATAACTCTGACGGCAATAAACCATCATACATGCAGGAAGACTGGAAGGAAGCCCGAAGAAATAAGAGGCTTGAAAGGCAACAGAGGACAAGGTAGAAGGAAGGAGGAAAATATAAACTACAAGAATAACAGGAATATGAGAAAAAAAAAAAGCTAGCGAGATTGAAACAGATGATAACCCAAACAACCACAACAAATCAAGCAAACTGGATGGGAGCCCGAAGAAATGAGAAGCTTACTGGGAAACAAAAGATACAATACAGGGTGAAATGAAAATACAAGATACAAGAATAACAATTATAGTACAAAGGCAGAAACGGAAAACTAGATGTTCATTTCAACTCCTTCAATCCGATGATGTACTTTCTTATGACAGAATCTTCAAGCTTCCACGTGACGATTTTATTACACAAGAGTGAAAGGGTTAATGAAGGCTATTTTCATCCCCTCCAGTCCGAAGTGTCAATATTTAGGCAAAAACATAATGTCTGGAGACGGGAAGAATAGAGATCCAACACGTCATCGGTGTGCAGGGGTTAATGCCGGTAACTACATCACCGGAAGCTGTGTGGCCGGCTGAAGAAACGTGAGATTCCAAAGACAAGCAAGGAAACCATAGACAGATGGATGAAAATAAACTATACACGAAAAACAATATACACAAAATACAGAATATACAGGAAAAGTAAGACTTTCTAACACAAATAGTAACGAACTCAATAGACAGGCTGTAACACGTTCTTTTTTAAATTATTACCAAACAACAATAATAACTAGAAAACGGAAATTGCCATTAGCAATTTCAATAGCTCACCCCATGACAAGGTCATCCATCTTCCTCATTTCGACTGTAGGGGCCGATTTATTCCCCAATACCTATCGCTGGCGATTTCAACGGATTTCATATAATGTTCCCTTCGAGGTGAAGGTATTATGGCGCCCCCATAAGAATGTCAAACAGGCTGAGACCTTGAGTTTTGGGTCAAGGTCATTCATACTTGGTAGCCATGCACAGCATATCAAGTTCTATAACTGTGCCAAGTTTGGTGATTGTAGATCAGTTCTATCTTGGTTTTTTAGACTGTGCACTCAATGATCCCAAACTATTTTCCACTGACCCCTGGACAATTTCAGAACCTACTGGCCCAAATGGGCTCATAGTCATTTCAGACCTGCTCCCCGACCTTGGCTGTTCCACAAAAATTTCAAGACTACCTTCAATAATTTCTAAGAATCCGCGAATAGACTATTTTTATGGGTTTTTGGATGTAACTGTAAAACCAGTACTGGGAACTGGATGATACTGGGGCAGACGAAGCCGCCAGCTGGAGGACTCAGATAGCCAAGTATGATGGACGTAGCCTTCAAATTAAGCGAATACGAGCAATTTACTCCCTTGTAAGAAACAATAAGAATAATAATATCGACAAAAACAATATAACTCACCACGGGTGTAGTGTCATAATAATAATAATAATAATAATAATAATAATAATAATAATAATAAATTAATAATAATAATAATAATAATAATAGTAATTATTATTATTATTATTATTAATTTTTTTATATTATTATTATTATTAATATTATTATTATTAATTTTTTATTATTATTATTATTATTATTATTATTACTTTTATTATTACTATTACTATAGGAGTTTAGGTAGCATAAATGAACGCTAATGACAGATGTCTTGAAATGCAGAACCCTGGATAAAACCGAAAAAAAGAAATGGACAGAGTGTTTTGAGAGATAATTTACAGTAATTAAAGATCTGTAAACTACAAGGGAGAGAGAGAGAGAGAGAGAGAGAGAGAGAGAGAGAGAGAGAGAGAGAGAGAGAGAGAGAGAGAGAGAGAATGAAATATACAGATAAACTGTGATATGATTGTGGTAGTAAAAGAATAAAGATAAACAAAAGAAAACACGGCCTACCCAACTGAAGGACAATGAAATATATGAAAAAAGTAATCACGAAACACACAGTAAACGAGCTAATGATAAAGAAAACTGAGCATATTATCCAACCCTTCGAAGAATAAATAACCCAAATGGGTAATGAAACTGCTTATCTAACGGGAAACCGAATTTAGGACAGAGTTTGATAATGGTTAGTGCTACAACACCGTGGATAGGTAAACCAATTAGACAGATGACTTAATTATGTGCAGTGCTGGGCTGGGTAGTTACTGTCGAAATAGACATAATGACTTTCGTAACAGCAAGAGTTGGACACACTACTGAAACTCTGAGGTGCAACAATTCACTGCACTGTCGAAACGTTGCATTCTACAGTGCCTGCAATACGTTTTTGTTGGCGTTGGTGTGGGCCTCTTTACAGCTCCTCTTCTTTAGTAGAGAATATATAACGTACATAAGTTTCTACGAGACGCTACGAGTATATATCCCTTGACACAGGTTCCTTCTTTCAATGTCTTTCTCTTCTTTCCTTCACTCTGTTTCCCCTTTTGAGCTTGTTGTCCTTCTCTTTCCTTCACTCTGTTTCCCCCTTTCAACTTCTTGCCCTTCTTTTTCCTTCACTCTGTTTCCCTCATTCTGATTCCACCTGTTAATTAATTCCACCCTCACCTCGTCCTTACTTTCCCCTATCTTTCACTCAATTCACTACCTTTATCAACCTTACGCTTTGGTCCTTATTATCCTCACTCATTCCTATTACCTTCCAATCTCGGTTCTCTTTCTGACTCCAGATCACCTACATTCAGGTTTATTAACTCTAAATCTCCCCCACATTTCCTCCCTCTAATCTCATCTTACTCCCCAATACTTCTCCTGCCAGTACACTCCCCATACTTGTATCAGTGGTTCAGCTTGAAGGTATATACGAGAAAATATCCATACTTTTCAAGGTAGAAATCTTTTGACGAAACTGCATGGGTATGTTAATGCAACGAAGTGTCCTTGACCATGTGTGTGTGTGTGTGTGTGTGTGTGTGTGTGTGTGTGTGTGTGTGTGTGTGTGTGTGTGTGTGTGTGTGTGTGTGTGTGTGTGTGTGTGTGTGTGTGTGTGTGTGTGTGTGTGTGTGTGTGTGTGTGTGTGTGTGTGTGTGTGTGTAAGAACGCCAGACTGTGCAAATACGTAAATATAAACAAATGGTTCCGCTTATGAGTCTGATGTTTTTTCATATCAAGAATGGTGAATTGTGCTCAATCCAGTCACACCCACTCACCACAGCCACATACTATCCACTTCACTGCCACTGATTCCTGGCCCTCCATAGACCACCAGCTCTGTCAGTGTCCACGGTTACACTTTACCTCGTCTCTCTCTCTCTCTCTCTCTCTCTCTCTCTCTCTCTCTCACACACACACACACACACACACACACACACACACACACACACACACACTCGCCCCACTGCCCTCTGATCCCTTCTAATGAGCCAGTGAAACCCATTAGATTTTGATGTGGCCTGTAAGTAGGATTTGCTCAACTTGTGATGGAGTTTGGGCAATGGGGTGTGTGGCGTGGAATGGTGGAGTGTTTTGTGGCAGGGGTGCGAAAGGAAAGTGAGAGAAGGGAGGAGAGTGCTGGGGGGGGGGGAAGTAGAGTGAGAGAAGAGGGTGGAGAGGGAGGGGAGAGCCAGAGAAGCTAGTAGAGAAGGATGGGAGTGTTAGAGAAGGAAGAGGAGAGGGAGGAAGAGGGAGAGAAGCGAAAGGAGAGGGAAGAGGGGAGAGATGCGACAGGAGGGGAAGGGGTAAGTGAGAGAAAGGAGTGGCCGTGAGTGGGTGAAAGTGAGAGAAAGGAGTGGCCGTGAGTGGGTGAAAGTGAGAGAAAAGGAACAGGAGTGGGTGTAAGAGGTAAAGAGAGTTGTGAGAAGAAAAAATGAGACAGAGAGGGGGAAAGGGGCGAGATCAGTGCATACGGGAAAGAAACGGGAGAAGAAGGGAAAGGAAGTAAAGGTGAGAGAGAGAGGAAGTCAGAGAGAGAGACGGTTGTGGTGAGAGGAGTGAGACAGAGAATGGGGAAGGGGAAAGAATCCTGAAGAAAGGAATGTAAAGTTAGAGAAGGAAGAAAAGATAATTGAAAGAGAGGAGGGGAAAAGTGAGGGGATGGTTACTGGTGGAAAGACTGAAGAAAAGTAAGAGCGTGTCCGACTCTACCCATACCATACGCAAGAAAAAACCCTTCTTATTGACTAGAAGATGTCGCCACGCAACTTAGGGTTAAGAGAACTATTATTACTCGGTGTAGAAGTGCAGAACACCCGACAAACAATCTTTCCTTAACCGGTTCCGGCTTGGGCAGCACAACCTACAACGAATACAGCGTTAAATCAGGATGTGCCTCTGGGTCTGATGGAAGAGCAGAGAGAACTGTTCAAACGAAATTCCGACCCACGAACTATTCCGTTATGAATGGGACTGAACCTCACAGTCCATTACTTTAATGACTTGGTCACAAACATTGACAAACAATGATAATGAACAGTAAACCATGTAAATTCTCAAAACATAAACCAACCAGCTGACTTAATAATATATTTTGATATTCCTATTATTAAAATCAATGAAATATTAACCCACTGAGCAAAGAGGTCCTTTTTATTCTTGCTCTCTCCTGACCACATTACTGTATATAGCTTGGGGAAGTTTTTCAAACAAGAGTGGACAGATGTAAACTTCATTAACTTTTTCTATTCGAGAAGTCATTTCTGAGTGGATTAAATCGACTGGCAGCGGTAGGAATATACTAAACATGCCATCACCTGGGGTCTCGGGGTTAATAAATGCCGAAATTCCGACAATCATAACACCAACCACTACACTACAGAGCAGTACAGTACGGTACACACAGGCGCTGACGAGAAGCCTACAAGACATGGCACTGTGCACCCTGGTTGAAAAGGGGCGGCTGTGGGTTCCACTCGGAAGCCAAACCTCTTCCATGCTCCTCGCCGTGGGAAGGAACTTGGTCTGACTCTGGTGGGGCTCTCATTCTTCCACAGGAAGGAGCCGGATCCTTACACGGTATAAGTACTGTACTGTACCTGTAGGACGGCTTCATAGAAGTAGCTGCATACTTGTATTCGACGGGTCTGCTTGGCTAAACAGAACAAAGTCAAGCATCAACAGCAGAAGCAGCAACAACAACACTGCACACACACGACCTCACTATACCATACAACCAAACAGCTAGGAACCAAAGTTATAGTTGTTCTGCTCCACCTTGACAGCTGGTGCGACCTGCCGCAATTCCTTGCCTCAAACATTTTTCTTCCTCTCGCCTCAGTCACCTGCACAAAGACACCGGACGTAACGAGGTGTCTTCTGTACCGCACCGCTCTATTGGCCGTGGATGAGGGTGGGGCGGTCGCTAACAGCCAATCACGGGCCGTCAAGAGGTGAACTGAGGCCTGCAATTGGGTGGGACAGTGGGTGGTGGTGGAAAGAACGACGTGGTTAGGTCATGTTTGTGTTCTTTTAAATGTTTGTGTTATTTTGTCTAACTGCCTGCATTGTTATTCAAATGTTTTAATCTTTAAATATTTGCGCTCTTTAAGAGTAGGTGCTCTATAAATGCTGATGTTTTTTAAATGCTTCAGCTCATTAAATGTACTGACACTATAAATGCTTATTTTTAACGTCTGTGGTCTTTAAATAGTTGCTTGGGACAATGATGGCGGAAGGGAGTAAGTCCAGTCATATTTTAGGTTTTTAATACCAGTCATTTTCTCTGTTTTTTTATGTTTGTGCTTTAATGTGCTCTTTAAATATCTGTGCCCTTTAAATGTTTGTGCTCTGTGAATCAATGGGGTCTATATATGCTTCTGCTTTTTAAATGTCTATGATCTTTAAATGTGTGATATATAAATGTCTATGCCCTTTAAAATGGTTGAGCTCTTTAAATCGGTTCTTTAAATGCTTGAGATCTTTGTTTGTTCTCTTTAAACACTTGTGCTCTTTAACAAAGCTCGTGCTCTTTAAATACCATTGCTCTTTAGTGACGGTGGAACGAACGAGGCTCAGTCATGTTTGTGCTATATGTTAACAAGTCCAGGTTATTTTTTTCTTTTCATTTCCCGCCGATTCTACTCAAGCTCAGGAGAGACTTTCCAAACTGGGTGGATAGCCTTCACAAACCCCGTAAATGTGAGGAGCCCCTGATAAGCTGAATAAAATCGTCTGAGAGGAGCATGAATAACCAAAAATAATGACTTCACTCGGAATCACGAGGTTTAAGGCCCACATTCCTTTCTTCCTCTATGCATAAGGCGAGCAAAAAATAAATAGCACAGTATCCCGTTTTTATCCGAGGCCAATGGATTCCAAGATTTAATTGCATGGATAAATTTTGATTCAGCTGGAAATCCTGGCAAGTACATCCAACTCGTGTATACAGATTCGTTTTCTGTTTTAATTCTCGCTAGTACTCGTAAAAAAAAAAAAAAAAAAAAAAAAAAGGAAATTGTTCGGTGTAGGAAAAAAAATACGCACTTCACATCTGGGGGGAAAAAAATCATGCATTCCCCTGCAGAAATTTTTACACTAGGATATAACTCACATCGAAAGGGGAAATACGGGAGGGTTATCCAAAAATATTTACTCGCAATCTCTTTCCCGTCGGAGAGAGAGAGAGAGGAGGGGGGAGGGGGGCTGAATGGGGACAAAAAGAATGAGAGAAACTGGAGTAAAACTAGAAAGAAGAGGTAAATGAATGAAACAAAATGGGAGAGAGAGAGAGAGAGAGAGAAAATACAGTGATATAGATCATGGAGCAAACAAATAACTACACAGAAACTGCTCCCTCCCCCACTAAAAGAGAGAGAGAGAGAGAGAGAGAGAGAGAGAGAGAGAGAGAGAGAGCGCATGTCGCACACAATACATTCTGCAGCAGCGAATATTCTGAAATGAACACCAGGATGGAAAAAGAATGCCCAGCCACCAAAACCCCTCCTATCAACTCAGGATGGGCACCTTTCATCACTCTAGAGCCATCATGCATCAATCCAACCAGAGTCCTGTGTCATGGAGCTAACACTTCTTTGACTCTAATATGGCCCATTGTCTGTTATTTAAAAACTGAATACCCCTTCCCGTGCCCTGAGCTCAAATTTGTGGTCTAGGGAATTCGAGGCTGTCTTCTTCCTTAGTGATTTATGCTGCAGACTACACCTCGCTCTCCTCTATTAAATGCTGATGCAGACTACATCGATATTTGAGAGAGAGAGAGAGAGAGAGAGAGAGAGAGAGAGAGAGAGAGAGAGAGAGAGAGAGAGAGAAAATTCAAAAGACACTCTATAATGGCTGGCAGGGGATTGTTGGCTGACGTCTGCTGGGGGGGGGGAAAATCTATACACCTATTTTGCGGCCTTCATGACCTACAAGTTTTCAAAATAATATATTCATCTGTATCCTATTGCACTATAGCCAATTTAACTACTTTTTATTCATTCATCTTCGTTTCTCTGTAGCACAAGATATAAAGACATTAATTGATTTCACAGGGTTATTACGTACCTATGAGTTCCCTCCCCCCTCTCTCTCTCCTCCCGTGCGCCATATTCCTACCTCGTCTGCTCACTCAGCCACTGTTTCCCCACAGTTCATACTCCCTCCCCCCCTCCCCCCCCAAAAAAAAGAAAACATTCATTTTGCTTTCCTACCAAAAATATCACTCTATTGATCATCCACCCTGGCATCCTCCCCCCCTCCCCCCATCCATTCATCTGTCCACCGATCAAGCAGTCTTTTCGTCCATCTATCCATCCGTCCAATCGGCCCATCTTCCTCTTGTCCCTTTCCATGTTTCCTGTTTTCCTGATAACTGACCTTTATATCTCTCCGCTTCGCAGTCCATCCACTGGGCTATCCTCATTTATCATCCACCTAACTATAAATCACACCCACCCCTCCCTAATTACATCCATCTATCTTTCATTCAGTCATTCATCTTCCTTTTTATCTAATTTTCCATAATTTTTTCTACTGTCTTCCGTTTATTTATCCTTCTTCCCACCACTGCCAATCACCTGACCCTCTTCCTCTCCGCCCTCCTTCCACCCATTCATCCGAACATCCATAGTTACCCAATCATCTATCTCTTCTCTGTGTCCCCAATCTGTCTTCCTAAAACCATCCATCGTGGTTTTATCTTACAGTTATGCCCCTCCTATCTCTCTCTCCATATATTCTTCCATCCACTCTCCCTTTTTCTATAGTCATAATTCTTCGTTCTCCTTTATTCAATACCAATCTTTCCAGGTAATTATCTGTACGTCCTATCTTCCCCTTGTTATATATCCATCCATTGGTCTACCCTACGTCCCATCCCACCAGTCAAGTAATCTTCTCCCTTTCCTTCTTTCCCATCATACTAGCCGCCTATCTTTCTCCTTACCTTCGCTCCGATCAAACATCAATCCCTTTCTCTCCCTCACCTATACAGTATACCCTTCTCTTGCCCCCTCCTCTTCCCTTCCTTCAAATTACTCATCCACCTATCTACCTCTATCCCTTTCCCCCCAATTACATCACTAATCCATCCCATCATTTCTCTAATACAGTACAATCGGTCAGCTCAACTGCCTGGCTACACAAACGTCCCTCACTTACTTCCCTACTCCAAAAGACAGTTGATGGGCTGCAACATGGAACCACAGCCTTTAGTCCTCTGGGTTCATGCTTCAGATGAACCTGGGACATAACAATTACTACAAGGACCCCTCCCTTCCTTCGTCCCCCACTCCCCTTCTTCCCGCCTATCATTTCAACCACCTATTCTTTCTTTCCCTCTTATTAAATGAAGCCTCCATCCTTCCTATCCTGGCCATAATTTAGGCTCCCTACTTTTCCTCTCATACATCCTTCTCCCTCTTCTCATTTATCTTTCCCCTTCTCTTTCCATGCCAGTCATTTGTCTCTTCCATCCTATCCATTAACTCATGAAATCAACATCCATCTCTTCCCTCCCGTCCGTCATATTCAACCAGACATCTCTTCCCTTACCCCTTACCTCTTTCCTTACATACTTTACACCCTGCCCTCTGCCTTCTTTCCTTTCTTTCCCTCCCATCATATCAGCTATCTCTCTCTCTCTCTCTCTCTATCTCTCTCTCTCTCTCTCTCTCTCTCTCTCTCTCTCTCTCTCTCCTGGCCTCCCTATCTCCTCTATAGCCTCTCCCTCCCCATCACAACAGTCATCTAGCCTTCTCCCTTCCCTCTCCCTGCATCCATTCATCCATCCATCCCGTGTGACGTGTGAGGCCGCTTTTTCTCCATCTTATTCCTTCCTCCATCTCCCTTTATATCTCCCCCTTTTCCTCCTCCCTATCTCGTCTACGACCCCCCCTCCCTCCCTATCATATCAGCCATCTATCCTCCTTCCTTCCCTCTCCCTCCCTCCCTCCATCCATCCATCCCCTGTGACGTGAGAGGCCGCTTTTTCTCCGACCATTACCCCCCCTGTGAGTGATGGTGGTGGCCGGGCTTGACTCCTCTCAGCTGAAGACCGATTGACAGTGACGGCAAAATCCCCTTCGTTGGGACCGCGGAAGGAGGAGAAATGAAATGGAGGCGAGGGAGAGAAGGATGACGGTGGTGGGAGAGAGAGGTGCAGCTGTGAGGAGGAGGTGGGGAAGGAGGGGAGGTAGGAGAAATGAAATCGAGGAGGAAATACAACAGAATTGAAAAGGGGGGAGGAATGGTCGAGGAGGAAATATGGCAAAAATGAAAGGAAGGAGGAAAGTTAGAAATGATGTGTAGGCGAGGAAGAGACGAATGACGGTGGTGGGAGGAAAGATGAGCTTGTGAGGAGGTGGGGAATGAATGGAAAGAGAGAAGATGGGTGAAATGAAGGAGGAAATAATGGCGAAATGAAAGGAAGGAGGAAAATTAGAAATGAAATGGAGGAGAGGGAGAGACGATGACAGTGGTGGGAGGAAAGATGCGGTTATGAAGTGGAGGAGAATGAAAAGGAATGAAAGGAAGGAGGAAGGTTAGAGAAATAAAATGTAAGAAGAAAGGTAAGAGAAATGACATTAAGTGAGGCAAAGACGGATCGGAGAAGGGAAGGTTGGTGTTGTGGAGATGTGGGGAACAAGAGGAAAGAGGAAAAACGAAGGCAAGGAGGAAAGGTAAAATGATGTAGGGGCAATGAAGAGGCAGATGATGGTGGTGGGAAGGGAGGGGAAGGGAAGGTGGTGGTTGTGGAATGACGGAAAATGAGGCGAAATGAACTGAAAGTGTGAGAAATGAAATAGAGTCAGTGAATAGATGGATGACGGTGGTGGATGAGGGAAGATTGGGTTTTGAAGGGATGGGGAATAAGAGGGAGACATGAAAAAGAGAAGGCAGGGAAAATGATATGGAGGGGAAGAAGAGACAGAGTGATGATGGGAGAATGGGAGGCTACGGTTGGCAGGAGGTGGGGAATAAAAGGGCGGTGGAATGAAGGAAAGGAGGGAAGCTAAGAGAAATGAGATGAGGGCGAGGGAGAGGCGGATGACGGTGGAGGAGAGGGAGGTGTGGTTGTGAAGTGATGAGGAATAAGAGGAATGGGGAGAAATTAAACGAAGGAGGAAAGGTACAAATGAAATGGAGACGAGGGAGTGCCGGATGCTTGTAGGAAAAAGTTGATGTGAAGAAGTAAGGAACACAATTAGGATGGATAAATTAAATAAAAGGAAATAATGAGGAGGAGGACGGAAAGCAGGGACGTGATGTGGTGTGGAAAAGGGAAAAAATGAAATGGAGGTGAGCGAGAGATGGATGGTGGTGGTAGGAAAATGGAAGGTGGGTGGAAAACTCGAAATTCCAAAGGACTCCTACGTTACTGAATTATATACCGTATCACATGCTGAAAGAATTTCAACTCAACTTCACTTAGGAGTAAAATTATTAGCCTCTGCTTAGCGTGACAGTCGAGCCGGGCTGCTCATTTCCACACTTAAAAGTAAACATCGCTCGCTCGTAACCACACATAGCCTATACCACATGCTAATGTTATATGTTCTATGCAAAACAAATAGCTTTGAAAAACGTTCAACGAACCCAGAATATGGTTGTGAGAAACTTAAATTCACAAAATAACACGCCCGACACCGGTGGGTAAGTTGGGTAAGCGAGAACTATCACAACTGAAGTTCTCAGTAACTTGAAAAGGATGATAATAATGGCTGACATATCCCACATGACGTCCAGCTAATTATCATCATGCTTAGAAAATAATGGTTGACACAGAAAGGAGGGTAGCTAGGATCGCAAAAGATGCTCTCAGTAACTGGACAAAATGGCTGACCTGGACAGAAGCGTTGGGCTCGCTGTTTAATTTTCCTTACCCCTCTCACGACCATTACCTCTTCCACACCTCGACACGGACCCCGCCACCACAAGATTATCGTTCATAATCCTTCGTGGGGAAGGAGATCACGCAAAAACGTCACAAAAACGCAGGATCACTCACAAGAAGAAACTTCCCCGGGCAATGCTTCCATCGGTAATAGTAGCTGGTCGGACGCCGAGTGAGACGCTGATAGAGGAGCAGGGCAGGTGTAGCAACCATCCCGTGTCAAGAAATCAACATCCACGCAATCAGCTAACTAATTTCTAAGCCAACCACGCATAATGCTGGTTGACTTCTATGCCTGTCGGGCTTAATTACGCATAGTTCTACGAGTTTCGCATGCCTAAACGAATAATCTGTTAAAATAAGATAAAGATAACCATGCTGCTCGATTTTTGAGTCCACAAGAAATATTGGTATCCCTGACTCCCTGTGTCAGAGTAACCACCTCCACACCTGTAAAGCTAGTTCATTTCTATGCCTATCAGACTCAACCACACAACTCCCAGCTGATTTCTAAGCATATCAGGTTTAACTGCACATAGATCTAAGAGTTTCGTATGCCTAAACGAGTAAATTGCAAATAAAACAAGTTAAAAATAACTGCTCGATTTTTGTTTTCTTTTGTTACCTCTTCTGAAGTATTGTTACCGGTGACTACCCATGTCAGGGCGACAACATCTACACCGCCTCCACATCAGTAAGTCAATTGCCGTCTAAGCCTGCCAAACTGAACTACACACAATACTTGCTTATATCTAAGCATATTGGGTTTACCTACGCATATAGTTCTACAAGTTTCGCATATCTAACCAATTAGTCTGCTTATATGCCAATGAGGACAATTATACCGACCGATTTTTGGGTGGGTCTGAAGTGTTGGTACCCGTGACTTACCGCGTCAGGGCGTCCACATCCACACCGACTTCACACAACAAGCCAGTTATCTTCTAAGCCTGTCAAACTCAACCACACGTACTACTTGTTAATATCTAAGCACATCGGGATTGGCTGCATTCTGCAAATCTACGTGACCAAATAGCTGGGATAAAATGAAGAGAAAAATACTGACGATTTTTTTTGGCCATCTGGAATATTGGTACCCTTGAGATGAGCAGCGCAGCAACCCCCCTACCATGTTGCCACCAATCGAGTTAAACAGTACGACTAATAAGACACTATAATCAAAATTCCACGTACAGACTGTGCTTACACTTTAACTTCAAACAGGGCACGTTATTATAACACTTAGCTTGTTATACATATTCAGGAAACTTCATATATATATACTTACATTTAATTCCACTAAACAACCGCACTTGTTCACGCTCAGCCCATCGTAACAAAGTGCGGTGGTGGATGAGGGTGAAGGATGGAGGATTCTGAGCTCCAATAACATCATGGTTCGTCTTGTTTCATTACTCTTGGTGGGGAAAGTTGTCCGCATAGTGGTGAGAGAACAGAACGATAAAACAACCTCCTGGCGATGTGACGACAAAGGGGAACGGCAGAATGAAGATGTAGGTAAATGAGAAGGGAGGAAAAGTGAGGAATTAAGACGGGAGGAGATGTGAGAAAGGAGCGAGAGGATACAAGATGAGAGAGCAGAAGAGAAAAATAAGGACGTCTGCCCAGAAATTTTAACATGGCAACTGAACGAAGCCAAACCAGGTGCAAATACTTAATGGCCAAGTGGGATTATGTCAGCAAAATTAGATAAATGACTCTCCCTTCTTTTATTTCCCTTTCACTTCATTATTTCCTCCACTCATTTCCAATTTTCATCTCTCGAAATTCGTAGTTTCTTGATATATCATACTTATATTTTTCTCTCTCTCTTTCATGTCTCAAACGCTGGACACAGACAAGTTCCTGGTCTTTTTTTTTTTTCTTTTTATGCAAGGAAGAAGGAACCAAAGGCGAGATGGATCTATACCGGTCTCCTATTTTCATTTTCAAAGTTTGACATATATCTTTTCCAATTTTTCTCCATACACATTATTTGGAACTCTTTCTTTACTCCTGTATTACCCACCGCCTCAGCTTCGTCATACGTTTCTTCCTTTATACACGTCCACTCTCTTCACAGTGTCTTCTCTTCCCTCAGGTACAGCTTTTGTGTATTTCTGTTGCTTCTTTCTCTTCTGCTGTAATTTAATAATCTCTTTTCCCACTTCTTCACTTAACATTCTTACCTCTCAGCAGTTTTCTCTACTAAGCTTGCCTCTCTACTTGTCTTCCTGTTGGTAAAATGCTCTATAATGCCACTATGGGTGAAAGCAATGTGTCTTGGTTGCATTAATCCTAGGTCACAATCGTCGACTAGATTTTTATTGTCATTTTACTTTACTGATTTATACATATTTTTTCCATTCAGTGCCAACAAAACTGCGCTTGTCATCTTATCTACCTCAAATCTGTTAATTTTGATGATGTCTTTCCTGAGAGGAACATACTGTAGTCCTTTCACCTGAACCTGGCCAAGCTTTTCCTGTATCTGCAGCTTATTTCACGTAGCTCACTGGCAGAAGAACACATTACTACGGCTCTACATAGTTTCCATCGCAGTTCTTCGTGACTAGCATCATATTTTAGTGTTAATAAAAACTGTTACAATTCAGCATATAAGATGGAGAGATGGCAATTTATGGCCAAGACAAAGCAAAAAGTGTACGAGAACAATTTGAAGGGGAGACTATAAAATGAAATGTCGTCATACAAGCAAAGGGGTTTTTAGTCTGACAGGTCCTTTCTGAGTTTAATAAAATCGTCGGGTGGTTGCAAGAAAAAAACAGCAAGAAAAAACTGCAAGAAAAAATTATCAACGACATCGTGCAGACGGGTTGAAGGTTCAGGAATAAGACGTATCCTGAGCCCTTACGTCTCTGCTGCTGTTGCTGTCTTATCTGAAACCCGTTGGACTGCAGACTTACTTTTGTATTACCAGGCAGCTGATCCGCCTGGTTGTATCGTTGCCACCACATGAAGGCGTCCGTCTCCAGTCCCCGTTCACTTCAAATGGATAAAATGGGACAGGATCACACTGCTATCTTTCTTCCTTTCATTTCTCAAGTATCCTCATTTTTCCTGTCCCTTTCACGTCCTGTCTATTAGTGTTTCTTCATCTTTTCTCTCACTTTCTCATTTCTTCCACGTTCTCTCCTCCTCCTCTTCTAATTTCCTGTCTTACGCTCCTTGTTCCCAGCTGCAGACCTCCTTTCTGTTGCTTTTGTATTTCACTTTTATCCTTTATATCTTTTTCTCTAACACTCCTGTTCTTCGCAGCTACTACCTCTTTTCTGGTTCTCTTCCTTATCGTCTTCCTTATTTCTCACTCTTACTTCTTCCTACTTAATTTCTTCCTTCCTTTGTCACATTTCTCCAGTCATATAGTATTTTTCGGCTTTCATCATCATCTTTTCTCACCGCCTCTTCAGAAGTCGTGGTTCTCCTTCTTAATTTCATTCACATCTCTCCTGTTTTTCCTCTTTTTTCTTCTTTACATTCATTCTCGTTCTTTAAACTCCTAATTTCATTCTCCAATTTCACACTTGCTGCTTCCTACTTCCACTTATTATCCTCCTCCTCTCGCTTCTCGGTTACTCTCCTTTTCTTCCTCTTTCTATTCTTTTATTCAGGTTTTCTTATACACATCTACTGCTTCAAAGCGACAAAACATCTCCTCTTCCATCCTTCTAATTTTTCTCTTCCTCCTCCATTCTCCAAAAAGCTTCCTACCTCTTCCATCCCATCCCACCACTTCTTCTCTTCCTCCTCTATTCTCCCTTCCTCTTCCATCTTCCTCCTCCAGTTTCCTTTCTGCCTTCAAACTCACTCTCCATTTTTGTTTAGTTCTTTTCCATCCTTCTCCTCTTTCACTCCTTTCTATCTTCCTCCTCTATCAGTTTTCTCCCTCTCTCCTTCTCCCATCTTCCTCGACCTCCTTCACCTCCTTCCCTCTAATTTCCTGTCTTCCTCCTTTTTCTCCCACTACTGTCCTCTCCATCCTAGTCTTTTCCCTCTTTCTCCTCGTCCTCTTGAATCTTCCTCCTATAATTTCCTTCCTTCATACTCCCACTGGATGCTGTCCTCTTCATCCTTTTGTATTTCTTCCCCCTTTCCTTCCTCTTCTTTCAACTTCCTCCTCCACCTCGTTTATCATATTCCCCTTCTTTCCTCTTCCTCCCCCATTTTCATTCAACTTATGGGGGGGTGAGAGGGTATACAAACATACATACATACATACATACTACACCATACATATATACATATAAATACACAAGATTAGTTGACAATGTACGGTACCTGCGTCGTGCCGAAATATGACACAGAGGAGCAGTGAAAAACATATATACAAACATACACACACACACACACACGAAATACACAAAAATATTAGATGAAGAGGGGCATGGCAGAGCCCTAGACGGTTAGCTGTTCTGAGACGGCCTGTATTACTTTCACCTTGAATAATGCAGGTGAGGGTGTGGCAATCAAATATGTCCCTTGTCTTTCTTACCATATTAAATATTACTGTTTTCTCCATACTCTTCCATATCACCCCCTTGTCTCTCTTGTTGTTCCACCTTCTTCTTTCCTTCCTCCTCTAATTCTCTAAATTCATCTTCCCTTTTCCTGCCTCTTGCATCACCTTCATCCTCCGCTATTTCCTTCCTCCTCCTATTCTTCTCACACTCCTGAACTTTTTGTTCCTCTCTCGAATTCTTCCTACTCTAATTTACCACCAAGACCTTCACTTTCTATAGACCAGAAGTATTATGCATCTTCTTCCATTCTCTCTCTTTGACTTCCATTTTCTTCTCTCCTTTTTCCATCTTCCTGCTCAAAATTCCTGCTGCCTTCCTCCATGTTCATGCCTGCTGCAGTCCTCTTCTTTCTCTTCCCTTGTCCTCTTCTCTCACTCATCTCCCCTTCCTCGTTTTCCATCTCCCCCCTACTTCTATCTCCTCTTCTATCACTTCCTCTTGTCTTCTTTCAATTCAACTTTTTCACTTTAATAAATCTTGCCCTTTTCTCCATCTTTCTCCTCTTCCCTTCCATCTTCTTCCTCCCCCTCTTCCATCTTCCTCCTCCTCCCTCTCTAATTTCCCGACCCCATCCTCCTTTTTCGCGCCTGCTGGCCCTCCTGCTGCTGTCTGCTGGTGGTTCCGAGGAGCGAGTTACTGCAATTTGTGCCGGCGTGATGAACAACAGATGACTGGCTGGCTCCACTGCTGGGGGTTATGAGGTGTCTGCTGGCCGCTCTCTCTCTCTCTCTCTCTCTCTCTCTCTCTCTCTCTCTCTCTCTCTCTCTCTCTCTCTCTCTCTCTCTCTCGTTGTCCTATTCTCTTTTAGCCTTCTTTCGTCTCTCTCTCTCTCTCTCTCTCTCTCTCTACGCACACCCATTTATCAGTAATATCTATCTCAGAATCTATAAGTTTGTGTCTGTCCTCCCTTCCGTCTGTCTATATACATAACTATCGAACAATACAGTATCTATCTAAGGATCAGTCTTTCAGTCTGTCGTTCTCTGTCCCCTCTGTATGTCTGTCTGTCTTCCTACCATTCTGTCTATCTATCTCCTCCCCCTCACTGCCATTAAATCTTTCATCACTCTCGGGTCTCTCATATTTCTTTTCCTAGCATCTCCATCAGACTCTCTTTCTCTCTCCTTCATTCTCTTTTCTGTGTCAGACATCATTGCTGGGGTTACATGGTGTATGCTCTCTCTCTCTCTCTCTCTCTCTCTCTCTCTCTCTCTCTCTCTCTCTCTCTCTCTCTCTCTCTCTCTCACACACACAACGGCTCATCTTTCAACTGAGTGGCCGGTCCCGCAGTTGGGGTAGTGTGATGAGCGAGCTGGCTGCCTTCTGCTCCGTCTTTGTCTCCATCTATTTTTATCCCATTCTTCTTCCCCTTCTCAGTTTTTTCCTCACGTACCTTTTCCTAAGTCTGCTGGATTTTTTCCTACCCCATTTTCGTTTTTCATTTTGTAAGTCCAGTCCTTCACTTTACCATCTCTTCCTCCACCCATTCATACCTTGTCCTGCTGTCTCTTACCTTTTCTTGCGCTCCATCTTTCTGTTTTTCATTCTACACGTGTATTAAAGTCTATTTCTTCACTCTTATCATCTCATCTTCCATGCTATGCCTGGTTCTTTTTCCAGTTCTCAGTTTCTTTCCATATTTTTCCTCTCCTTGGCTTGTAATTTTTCTCGTATTACCTTTTCTTCATTCCACAAGATTACCCAAGTTCCTGGCTGTATTCCTACCACATCTTGCTTCCTCTATGTTTATTACATTGTTTAATAGTTCTTAGTTTTCCCTGTGGTCTTTCGATTTTCTTGGCTCGTTAGTTTCCTCTCTCTCTCTCTCTCTGACTTCAGTGCACCCAGTTTTAACACTTTTTGCATCATTCTGCCTGTCTTTTCCAGTTTTTCTTGCTCATTTTACTTTCTCTCGTACTTTTTATTTTATTGTTTTTTGCTTTTTTTTTGTACGTGTATCCAAGTCCAGCTCTTCAACCTTAATACATCTTGTTCAACCTACTTTTACCTCCTTTTACTTCTCGTTCCCAGTTTTCCCGCTCATTTTTCATTCTCTCGTGTTTTCTAGGTTTATCATTTTTTTTCCTTTTTGCAAGTGTATCCCAGCTCTGCTCTTCGTCCTAATACATCTTGTTGCGTCTATTTTTTGCCTCATTCTTCTTCATGTTCGCACTTCTTGCACATTTTTCCTTCACTCTGGTGGTTTTTCTCGTCTTTCATATTTCATTCTCTAAGTGCATCCAGCCTTAATATTTCACCTCTCTCAGCTCTACCTCTGCACTCATTCTCTTTATTTCTTTCCTTCACATACTTAAAAATCCGTTCTTGCCCAAACTCTTCTGTCGCTTCCCCACTCTTTTTTCATACTCTTGCTTTTCCTTCCCAACCTGCTCAGTTGCATTTTTCGCACATCGTTACACTAATGAAAGATACCATAATTTTTGATTTACATTTTTGCAACATAAATATTCGTCAACTTTTCTTTCCCTCCTTTCCTAAATATTCCTCCCCCCAAACACCCTCTTCCACCTCATTCTTCTCACTCCTGCTCCCTGCTTTTCCTACTTCTCACCCTTCTGCTCTCTAAGTTTTAATTCTTACTCCGCATTTCCTCTCCTACTTTCAATCTCCTTCTCCTTTCCCTTGCATCTCACTCTACCTCATTCTTCTCACTGTTGTTCTATATCTCTTAACTGTAGCCTTTCCTTTCCATCTCCTTACACTTTCTCACCTTACTCATATTTTCCTACACCACTTTCCCTTACACCTTTCTCTTCCTTCCTTCATCCCTCTCCACCTCATTCGTATCACTCCTCTTCTGTGTCTCCTAACTCTCTTCCTCCTCCTCCTCTCGCTTATCCTCCTGATCTCACAAATTCCTATCTCTTCTCATTCCCTTTCTGCCTATTTTCTCTCCTCCTCATCTCATTCTTTTCATTTATCTGTTTCTCCCATCCTCCTCTACCGTTCCTCCCCATCTCCTCACATTCATGCCTCACCTCCCTGCAGCGCTTCCGATACAAGGCATGGGTTCATTACAAATCCGAGGGCTCAATATCCGGAGCGCTGGCTGGAGTTTACAAGGCCTACTCTTCATTAAGCAAACCAGACGGAAGACCTGCCCTATTCAGCATCCTCTTTTCTGCTACCGACTCTATTTTTAGGTTAGGTTATGGGGGAAATGCTGACGTACGTGTGTGTGTGTGTGTGTGTGTGTGTGTGTGTGTGTGTGTGTGTGTGTGTGTGTGTGTGTGTGTGTGTGTGTGTGTGTGTGTGTGTGTGTGTGTGTGTGTGTGTGTGTGTGTGTGTGTGTGTGTGTGTGTGTGTGTGTGAGAGAGAGAGAGAGAGAGAGAGAGAGAGAGAGAGAGAGAGAGAGAGAGAGAGAGAGAGAGCACCAAATCCACCATTACACACTACAACCTTACACTTGCATCACCTGTCGCGCCAGAACTGACAGGTGACCTAATTAGTACCTGGCCGACGTGTGAAGGTCTTCCCCCAGGGTAACGATCGCTCAGGTGAGATAACAGGTGGTCTAGTTCCGGGGCCGCACTCTCCTCTCCAATTCGACACTGCCCTTAATTTCACTTTTATATTAGAACTACTTTATTCAGTTAATGGGGATTGCTTTCAGTCCATTCACGAGAGGGATCCTGTCAGTTGAATAACACAGTGTATAGATAGCAACAAGTAAAATGACGACATCGAACTGAGATTAAGGTAAAAAAAAAAAAAATAATACTGTACACACGTTGCATAAATAACCTATCATCAATTTGGTTGAGAGAAGGAACTACTACTCGTGACATTATCGGACACGGTACTCCAAAACAAACATTTCATGCGACACGATATTTGGCGAGGAAATTACTACTGCTTCTGAGACCATGTCGATGAAATGAATGTCACATAAGCTGTTTCTAATTTCTGTGCGATTATGAGTAAAATTAGTTATACTGATTTCTGCACAGGAAGTTTTTTGAGTGGATTTCTTTTCAATATCGGCTTGACGTAAGAACATTTTTTTTTTTTACAAGGACCCAGACCAATATTTCCTAAGTAAGACCAATAACATGAAATTCAATAGCCAACCTGCTTTAGATCTGACAGGCTTTACATTACCGAGAATCGAGTCGCAAAAAGACCTGGTAAAAAACACTAATAGCCCTGAGAAGCTGAAATATTTCCCTGTACATTTACCTCCCTTGACTTTCTCTCCATTCACCCTCTCGATACACACGTCATTACCAACAGCTCACCTGTGCTCAGGCAGGTGAGGTGATCGGGCACCGTATTCATGAAGGATCTTAGACTTGTACGATAAATATGATAAACATGTCTCCGCATCTGTTAATCATAATCAGAAATCGTCTTATTCTGATTTCACGTATTTATCCATTTTGATTTAATTCTGAAATGCGTCCTACATGTTAACTTTTTTACGTTATTTCACGTATTTATCCATTTTAGTTTAATTCTGAAATGCGTCGTACATGTTAACATTTTTACGCAATTGTTCATTCTAGTGTGGCTCTGAAATTTGGGTAGCTGTATTTTGTCATCTTCACACACTTTTCATTTTAGTCTGCTCCAGAAATGCGTCACACGTGTCTTTTTCACATAATTATTTCCTCTACATTGGCTCTGGAGTGTTTGGAGTGAGTTCAAGGCGTAATCAAAGACAAATCGGGCTCAAGAACGCTTATAATTAGGGCCCCACACCAGGTGATCACAGACGAAGGAGCCTCAGGTGTTTTGACGCATTTTTCACGTAATCATTCATTCTAATTTGGTTCTGAAGTGTCCATTAGCCGTAGGAGTGAAGATAAAAAGCATAATCAAAGACAATGCTGGCTCAAGAAGGCTTATGAAAATGTCCCTGGAGAAGGAGGAGAAGGAGGAGGGGGAGGAGGAGGAGGAGGACGAGAGGAGAGGAGAGGAGGAGGAGGAGGAGGAAGAACAGGAGAAGGAGGCCCAGGTGATGTGATGAGACTGGAGGTGATTAGGAGGGGGGATCCAGGTGTCAGCAACTTTCATTCACCTGAGCTGCCTGTTTGAGGAGGCGACTGATCATGAGGGTAATCAAATCGGCTAATCACGCCTCACACTACCTGCTGATTGGAAGCGAACGAGGGACCAATCAGACGGGGCCGGGGGGATTAGGGCCGCCTCTCATTATTCGGATCGTGAGCGGCGAAGCGTTTTTAATCAGCTCGTCTGGATTGGTAATTACCGCTGTTGCCGAGTCTAAGCGAGCGCGTTTTATTGATCTGAAAATTTTCCTTTCATACGGTGCTTTTTTCAGTGATCTGTCTTCTGTTTCTCTGCTTTTAGTTGTTTTTTCCTCTTCGTCGCATTTTGTTGATCTGAAATTTTCCCATTATAAGGTGTATTTTCATCGCCTTGTCTTCTGTTTCCACGCTTGTCATGTTTTTTCCCCTTACTTCTTTTCCTCCCCTAAATTTCTGTATTCCATCATCCTTGCTCGGGGTCTATTTATGCATTGAGGTAATTGTGTCAGCTCTTACTAATCACGTTCCTTTAGCCAACTTGATACCATTGTTTGCTCTTCATCAAATCCTGTCTTTTCTATTTTTTTTTTTTTTTTTTTTTACAAATTTGTGCTTTCCATGCCAAAAAATTTATTGTAGCATACTCTCAAACCTATTTCGTTCATATTAATCATTTTCAACAGTACTTTATCAATTATGGTTCCCAGTTTCTTCCTTTATCTATCCATACATCTGTCTGTCTCAATATCTTAACTGTCGCTTAATTTACCTTATCCTTCAGGTATATATGGCGGTAAAATATCAAAATACAATCTGGTTATTTGTCTGATGAGTTCTTTCCCTCATAACGAATAACTAAAATATTAATGTACGCTTGCTGGTGCTGTGAATATAACATGCACTGACCTATATGGATACTGGACTGAAAGAGACAGGAAACAAAACAATCTAAATGGTCTACAGATGACTTGACACTGTAACGGAAAACACACAACTTCTCATTTCTATTCCAAAAACGATGTTACTCAAGGACAGGGGGTAGAAAGTGATATTTGCGTGTTAATATCAAAATTTCCCCATCCACCTTATTTCATTTTTCTTTTCTTCAATTACAGTTTTACACAAACACACACACACACACACACACACACACACACACACACACACACACACACTTATAAAAATCATCATTCCTCTACCGTGACTATAGCCACCTTCTCAACACCCAAATTCCTCCAATACCCTCACAGATCCAGCCATGCCATCACTACGACTCAGGACGGGAGTGTGCAAGAACCCACAACACCCTTTAGAAGTCACAACAATCAATGACACACACACCTCCTCCATCTCTCCCTTCCTCCCTCACACATGTTGGCCCCTCTCTCACATTTCCCTCTCCCTCTCCTTTCCTACTCCCCTCTCCTCCCCCACTCATCCTCCTCGTACTCTCCCTCTCCCTCCTCTCGTAAGACACTCTCCTACCCCCTCCATCCTTCCTCCCTGTGCTCCCATCTCCCTTCTCGCTTACATTCACCCCTCTCTCTTTTCCTCTCACACTCCCCTCTCTTTCATTTCCCCTTTTATTCCTCCCCCCTCCTTCTTCGTATCACCCTCTCACATCCACTCTCCGTCCTCTCCCTTCGTACTCCCCTCTCACACCTTCCCTCCTGTTCCTCTCACACCTTCCCTCCTGTTCCTCTCACACCTTCCCTCCTTCCTATCACCCCTCCCACTCCCTCCTCTCTCCTCGTACTCTCCCTTACCACACGCTTGTCCTCTGCAGTCGACACTGGCTCTCAAGATGTCAGGGAAAGGGAAAGGAGAAGGAGGAGGAGGAGGAGGAGGAGGAGGAGGAGGAGGAGGAGGTATGTGTGTGTGTGTGTGTGTGTGTGTGTGTGTGTGTGTGTGTGTGTGTGTGTGTGTGTGTGTGTGTGTGTGTGTGTGTGTGTGCGCGCGCGCGAGAGAGAGAGAGAGAGAGGGGGGGGGGAGAGGCTGGGAGAGTTTTGTGATGGTACAGAAAATGGAAGGCTTGTGACAAAGGAGGTGCCTTTGAGAATGGAGAGGATGAAAAGGGAAGATTGTAGTTTGAAGAAATGAGAGGCAGGGAGATGAAAAAATGGAAAAAGAAAAAAAGAAACAGAAAAGGACGTACTCTGAAGAAAACGAAATGTGAGAGACAAAGAGATGATGCTAATGAAAGGGTGACTCATGAAAAAAAAAATTGTTTGTGAAAGAGGGGTATAATTAACCGTGTCACTGCTGTAGGTAAACGTAGGTATTTTATTTTGGTTAATTTCGTCTGGATAGGAAGTTCACCAGCACCTCTTCCTTAGCGAATTATTTTTGGACACAGCTAGTTAATATCAATTTGCATATTATTGATGATGAGTATGGTGGTATTTGAATGACACAGAAAAGGGATAGTAAGGAGTAATATGCTAAACAAAATAAATCGCTTAGGAAGAGGTGTTAGGGAGCTTCCTTAACCAGACGATTTTATTCAATGTGGACAGGGCCTCTCGTTGTGAAGGGGTTTAGTGAAAGAATCTATAACTCCTCCTGTTCGTTAAGTCTCTGCAAAGTAAAAGTAAATCGTTTGGTTGTAGGAACAAACTAAATTACGTCCTCAGAGTGAAGGGGTTATCGTCAAATGATTTAATTCTGGGGAAGGGAACTCGTGGCGGCTAAAGGGTTAAAGGTGAGACGACGTAAGGCCTTGCTAGTTCTGTGACAACCATTTCAGTCCGATGACGTATTTATCGCCTTAGTCATACTCCCTCTAGATGATTACATGTGGATTATGGCGGCCTTTTCGAATCTGAGCAATATCGCCTTCATTAACTCCTTCCTTAAGACATGCCTTCCCTACGTTAAGTAAAAAGTAAGGGTAGGAAAAATAAAAATAAAGAATACATCACCGGAACGAAGTGAGGGGAAGAAAAGGAGGAATTAGTTGGCTTTAGGGAACAGAAAGAGGAAATAGAAGAAAGTACAAAATAAAGACTAAGTAGAGGGGAATATAAAAGATAATGGAGCTCAATAAAATAATGATGAATGACGTGTGTACTAAATACGAAAAGGTTTGAGAAGGGCGTTTTAGTTGTAAATAAGAGAGAGACGGGGTGTAGAGGGAAAATCGTATGAATGGGGGTACACGTTTTAGGGCTGAAAGGATGTGAATAGAGGGGATTAAAATGCAGGCGAGTAGTGCTAAATGAATAGGGTTTAAGTCTGATTCTGAACGGCAGTGAATGAGGGGGAGCTGAATAGTAGTAAAGATTGAATAAGTGGAAAACGGCTGTGTATTATTTTCAGAAAGTACATACAATATTACAGTAGATTTTAGCTGTCCTTTGTAGCTCCTATTATACTGATACTTGTACTAAACTTGCAATAAATTACTAAACTTTTCAGCCCAAGGACGTCTTGGTTTTTATTCCTCCAATTTCCACATGTTTTTTTAGAATAGATATCACAGCTCCTACTTCTCTACTTCTTCACCTATTCTCACCTAAACAAAACATATCTCACCCCAACACCTCATCCCCAACCTCATTATCTCAACCTCCACCTTATCCCACCACACCTCATTCTCCCTTATACCGCCCCAGCACTTCATCCTCCACCTTATCCCATCAAAACACCTCAATCTCTACCTTATCCCACCAAAGCACCTCATCCTCCACCTTATCCCACCAAAACACCTCAATCTCTCCCCTATCCCACCAAAACACCTAATTCTCCACCCACCAAAAAATCCCATTCTCCCTTACACTACCCTACCACCTCACCCTCCAACACAACAGCTCACACTCCACCCCACTGTATCCTCAAGTTTATCCCACCACAGCATCTCATTCTCTCCTACACTACCCTACCACCTCATCCTCCACCACAACAACTCATCTTTCACCTCACCCTCCACCGCAACAGCTCATCCTCCACCTCACCCTCCACCACAACAGCTCATCCTCCACCTCACCCTCCACCACAACAGCTCATCCTTCACCTCACCCTCCATCACAACAGCTCATCCTCCACATCAGCCTCAACCACAGCTCATCCTTCACCTAACCCTCCACCACAATAGCTCATCCTCCACCACAATAGCTCATCCTCCCCCTCCCCCTCCACCACAACAGCTCATCCTGCACCTCATCCCGGGGCTGGCAACACCTCCCAACACTCATCCTCCACACATAATACCCGCCCCAGCAAAACTTGGTGCAGGGCAAATAAAACTTTTTCTCCCCCACACGGACTGACTCGCCTACCACCCAGTCTCGACCTTCCCCTTCCCCCCCTCCGGATAATCTCACAAGGTCCAGAGGACGGCAGGAGGGCAAGCGGGTTCTCGGCCTTACGACACCGCTGTAACAAGGACGACCCGGTTTTCTAATATACACCTTACAAGAAGGAGACAGGAATGGAACTGGGTGTAAGGGGAAAAAAATAAGCTTGTGAGGGTTAGAAAGTTTTTAAGCCGACTGACCGACTGAGAAATACACCCTAAAAAGCGAAACTGGAAGTGGATTCAGTATATTATGCTTTAAAATATCGTCAAAAATATAAATAATGGACTATGAAGGATGTTTTGCTTACTATATGGTAGGAAGTGTGGGTCATGCTCATCCCAGCCACCCAACCTTCGATCTGTTTCTATTTTGACTTACATCGACTGACAAATAATTCAATTGTATAAACGCATTACAAGTATGTGAATTTACCACGAAATGTAACAGTATTAGTTATGTGGAGTCTTCTAATACGTCTGCCTTTTTTTTTTTTTTTTTTTTTTAATTAACTGCCTGTGGTATGTGATCTCTTCAGTAATAAAGGATCGATATATATATACAGTATGATGTTTGTTATCATATCTCACCAACAGCACTTAAATATATCAGTCAACGTGGACAGTTTGCAACTTACCGGCAAGATTTGGCGAACTGCAATAAAAACTTCTCAACATTCTCTCTCTCCCTCTCTCTCTCTCAGACGCGAAACGGCCACCCTGGACACGAATCTGGGTCAGTTTCACAATTCGAATATTATGTCGTGGGTACATGAAGTTCGATGAGCCTTAGAGATGAAATACATGTCTCCTTGGTTACTAGTCAAATCGATCTCCCCATGTGTCTAGCCAACGTTAGGCCATCAACCAAGCTAAAAAACAAAACGAGTTACAAATCACTACCAGGTGAAAAAACGACTACAGTAACCAGAGAGACGCATCCCTACCTCACAAATAAAGCTCATCCATTTTTATGCATCCACAACTTGGTAAGCAATCAGTGGGAGTGGTCTAGTTGTCAGGCAAATAAAAACACTGCGAATACAATATGCTTAATACGCTTCCTGGAGTGTTTGTACGAGTTTCCCTCTATACTCGCTACAACAGCAGTCTCAGGATCTCAGTACTCACCACCACCCCTCAACAGCGACCAGTCAGGAGGCAACACTTACCTGTGGAAGAGAAAAGGCAAAGGTTAGTAACATAAATATATAACATGAAAGATTCCAGCTATACTAAGGTCAGGATAATTAATTCATCTTCAATAATGTTCTCCACCCTCTCGTTCCCAGTATCTGTTTTAACATAATTTTTATTGGTTTTTGAAAGCCCACTTCTGAACACAGACTTGACAGCCCGTTCCCTGAGGTCCAGCCGTCCTCCTACCTACCACATATCTTCACGTGTCACCACTTTGGCAACAATACCCACCGTCCATAATAATGTAAATGCAAAGACTGTATTGGTCAGAACGAAGAAGTTCTTTTATGATAAAATGTCCGTGCGTCTCGTGGAAAATCAGTAAAGTCTGTTTTAACGATGCTCAAATATTCAATATGATCCCTGCTCCAGCCTGGACTAGAACTTGTGTCCATTCGAATAATCTAACCATCTGACCCACCAAAATTTTCCGGTACATACTTTAAAAAAATATATTAATCACCAACATCTATATGGACATGGTTACCGAACACTTCATTAATGGGTTGTCACTTGTGGTAAAAGTATTGTATTCTGGTTAATTAATAGGCCGTTGATGGTCAAAGAGTAAATAACTGTGGCATAGAATAAGGAGTAATTTCATTTCAAAATCGCCAAACTTGCCTTAAGAGCTACAAAAACACAGCATGGATGTTAATGAATATGATATGTGAATAAAATGAAAGTCAGACTATTCCTGCTAATAAAACTGTGATATTCTTAGGATATTTTCTGTATCCTCTCATTAACTCACTCTGTCAACATTATCTTCTCGTCCTCTCTTCCTGTTCCCTTCATCCTTCATTATTATTTTTGTTTATTTTTTCCTACGATGCTACTAGGGTGATAGTACATGAATAGTTTCAGTTCCATTCCTTCTACTTTATTCTCCCTCCCCCCCCTCTCTCTCTCCCCTTCACCCTTTGTCCTCCTACCACCTCTCCTCATTTATTCTTCTCTCCTCCTCCACTCTCCCTCTCCCCTAACTCCTCTTCCTCCACAGTCCCTTAGCCCAAAAGGTCGGCCACAAAGACAAGGTACCGCGACCCGAGTTTAATGAAGCCAATTGTGTAGGTGTTTCGGGGTTGGGCAGTAGCGGAGGGTTGTCATAATGTTTCGTCTGCGGGTTCCCACTAATATCCCTTTGACGTGTGTGTGTGTGTGTGTGTGTGTGTGTGTGTGTGTGTGTGTGTGTGTGTGTGTGTGTGTGTGTGTGTGTGTGTGTGTGTGTGTGTGTGTGTGTGTGTGTGTGTGTGTGTGTGTGTGTGTGTGTGTGTGTGTGTGTGTGTGTGGTTGCAATGTTTTATTTTCCTCGTGTAAGCCTTCTTCCCGTCTCTCTCTCTCTCTCTCTCTCTCTCTCTCTCTCTCTCTCTCTCTCTCCAGCACGACTATTATATTTCTGAAAAACAGTTCAGCGTATTTCATCATGTACAACTACTCATACCCATCTCACATACGCCATACAAAAATCAGTCTTTATTCCTTAACAACCACACACAATTATACCCACCACCAACCACACCAAACAACCTCATTCACTCCACCACCTTAACACCCTCATTTACACCACTATCAAACAAAACTACCAAACGACATTTCTTTACTTACAAAACAACTTAGCAAATTTTCACTCCACTATCAAACATCATTCATCCCGCCAAAACAAAATTACCGAAATACGTCAAAGTTAAACAGGTAAACAAGTTCATTAGCTCCATTCCCAAACAAATACTACCTTCATTCACTCCACTACCAACGTCATTCACTATTACCAAACCAAACTACCAAACAACACCCTTCACTCCACCACCAAACGACCACATTCACACAACCTAACAACAACCTCATTCACCCCACCACCCAACATCCTCATTCACCAAACAACAGCAACAGCCACATCCGCAGCCGACCCATTCTGCGGGAAAGTCCTGCTGTCAGTTCTTCCCCACACGAAGTTAGTTGTTATCGCCAGTTCCTCCGCTGTTGTTTCACGCTCCCTCAAAAACAGCGTTCCCCGAGTTTTATTTTTCCCCTCCCTCTCTCGCATTGCTGTATCAACTTACTCGCCCAGACTTGATGTATATTTCATCTGCCTCGTTCGGTATTCATATATATTTTCCCGTGTAACTGTGTGTGGATGATGACGTCAAGCTGAATGTGTTTAATCACAGTTTGGTATTGGTTTCTCGATGCTGATGGGATTTCTCGCGCTTCTTGCAGGTTTACTTAGGTGTAGGCTACTAGAAAGAACCTGACCACACACACACACACACACACACACACACACACACACACACACACACACACAGATATTGACAGAAAGACACAGATTTAGACATATACATACTCTACCGTATATGTCTCGAATTTCTTTTATCTACCATCAGCATCGCCAACTAGTTTACCTCTCTCTTGTATTTCCTTTCATTTTCATCAGTAGTCATCAAAATTCTTCCACTTTCATTCCTTTATATTCACTGTTTTCCTCCATCATCACTCCCCCCGTTCCCCTCTTCCATTTCCTCGTCTAAAGACAAATATACAATAGAGAGTTACGATTTTACACGCTCTATAAACTTTAATGATCGTCTCCACTCCCCAACCCTCCAAGAAAAAGAGAGAGAGAGAGACAGAGAGAGAGAGAGAAAAAAAATCCTTGTCTTCTTGTTTACATCGTGTCGTTTGAATCCGGATGCACAAGAACGGCATTAAAACTGGGTCCTCAAAGCCGCTGACAAAGATCTCGGGTACATTCAAGCTGGGTTCTGTCTTTGTTTCTCTCCGGCATTCAGAGATGAACGAAATAAACTCGTCCCCAGAATGAACCCTCGTCCCCAAAATGAACTGGTGCTGGAATGAGTCTCTACACTTTAAAAACATACATACACTGAATTCAGTTACCTTAAATGAAGCAGTATTCGAAGTAAGCACGGTAAATTCATGTGCGCTGACTGAATTATAAGCAAAAAAGAACATACATGTGAAATCGCACTCACTCTGAACTCATTATGGAAAGTAAATTGGCAGTGAAAATAAGCTCGCAAGCCATGAGACTTAAACAAAACCAGGCTCTCAAAATGAACCCCCAAACGCAGCAAACACAAGGAAAAATGAACTAGGGGCCCAGCAAAGACACAACCCCCCACCCCCAACCGAAAACAAAGCTATTAACAACATGGATTTCTGAACCCCCCAAAACCTGCCACGAACTAATGAGACTCCGAGAAGAGGACCCACAAAACACGACCATTACCTGCAGACAAACAATCCCTCTTTAAAAAAAAAAAAAAAAGTTATAAAATAGGTGACGCATGACGAGACGAAACAACAAAGAGAAATATAAATGCGCAGAATCTGAGTATCGCCAGTTTATGCAAATTAGGGTCAAATAAACAGTTTTTACAATAACATTAAAACTCAGACAAAATGGTACGAACAATCCAAAAACAGAACAAATCACGAGAAGTATGAATTAATTATCAGTAAGACGATAATAGAGTTAAATCCACATTCCAAAGAACCTGTAAAAACCACTAAAAAAAAAAAAAAATACAAAACACACACACACACACATACACAAATCCTCATAAGGGAAACTGCAATATATAACAAACCTAATACGCTTAAGCAAATATAAACGTTTTTTTTTTTTTTTTGGGGGGGGGAATCCTTCATATATATCACTATTCAAACTGAAAACAAAATATCTCCAAACTAAACTCAGAATGGATAATAAGGAACCCGATTCTCAATAAATTATGCAGATATTACGAAACTGACACCTACGAGTACTCTGATGGGCGGTGGGGGAACAGAGGATGGGAAGAT
Organism: Coenobita brevimanus; assembly: GCF_032717465.1. Classification (NCBI taxonomy): domain Eukaryota; kingdom Metazoa; phylum Arthropoda; class Malacostraca; order Decapoda; family Coenobitidae; genus Coenobita; species Coenobita brevimanus. The sequence continues at coordinate 39,239,279 of NC_137063.1, forward strand.
GGGGGAGAGGGAGGGAATAGGGGATGAGAAGGTGGGGTAGTAAGGGAATAGGGGGTGGATTGGGGTGGGGTGATGGTTCTGCTGGCCACTGAAGAGAGAGGGTGTGCGATTGTCCTGAGCTGCTAGGACGAGGGGCAGTTTGTCCGTTACGACTCATAAGAACAACAGTAAAGGGGAATGACATCGCGAAGGGTGATAAAGGGAAGGAATAGTCACACAGGGAGATAACGGAGGAGGGTGGGGTGGCTGGGTGGTAGTTTTCCCCCCCTTAGCAGACGATGGTAACGACCCATTGGCTAATTTATGTGAGTAATATCCCCTAACCCCCTCCCTCCATTCCATCCTCTCTCTCTCTCTCTCTCTCTCTCTCTCTCTCTCTCTCTCTCTCTCACACACACACACACACACACACACACAGACACACACACACACACACATTCTTTCTTTTTTCTTTGCCCTGACCATTCTCCTTTCTTACTCCATTCCCATCGTCGTCCCCCTTTAACTTTTTTCTGCCATCACTCACTCCTCCCTCGGCTCTCTTCCGTTCCCCCCCCCCTTTCTCTCTCTCTCTCTCTCCCTCTCCACACTCCAAAATCCGTTTCTACCTTCTTTCCTGCTTCTTCTCTTATTTCTGCATTCCTCTCCTCCTTCCTATCTCTCTTCACGAGATCTTCACTTCTTTCATGACCTTCATTTTGTTCACTTTTCATCACGCCTCATCCTTTCTCCGTTTCCATCCTTCCATTCTCTCCCTCTGCTTCCTGATTCTCTTTATGAAATTCTTGACCAGTCATTACCTTCACCTACTTATTTGTCTTGATACGCATAGTTTGGCCTAATCCTTACACACGCACACACACACACACACACACACACACACACACACACACACACACACACACACACACACACACACACACACGCGCGCGTCTTTGAACTCCCTTTCCTCATAATGCAACTTTCCTCTAACATTCCCCACCTCACTTTTATGTTTCCATTCCTTACATACTTCTAACTGATGGCATTTCACTCAACCTATTTCCACATTATTCTCTTTCTCTCTTCTTTCCGGCTGTCTCTCCCAGTTTCTATCTTTTTCTTGCTCTCTCCAATTCTCCAGTTTCTATCTTTTTCTTGCTCTCTTCCAGTTTCATTACCCCCCGTATTATCTACAACAAAAACCCTTTACACTCTCCTGTTTCTCTCTTCCTACAGTTTGAAAGTCAATCTTGTGAATCCTCAGCACATGACTCTTGATGACTTAGCCACAGATCTGCATAATTAGAATCACAGGCTTTGGATTCACTGAACGGATGCTCAAAATTCTTAGTGACCGAAGTTGTGGCGCCATGAACTTCTGCGTCCGACTGTACACGGCTCTCTTATCTAATTAGTTTTTCCTGGTATTTTTCTCTCTCTTCCTCCTCGCACCCACCTTCCCTTTTTCTTTCTTCCCACCCTTCTCAAACGCATCTCCGTGCTTTGAAGTGGCCTGTTCTGTCTGTTCTTCTCTCTTTCTCCTCTTTACACTCTGCTTCTCCTCTTACTTTCTCCATTTCTTGTACCTCTCTCGATTCACATCTTTCCCCTCTTCTGATCTCGCTCTACTCTCACGACCACTCTCCTGCCTTTTGTTTTGCTCTCTCTCTCTCTCTCTCTCTCTCCACACGCACACTACTTCCCGTACTTTTTTCCCCCCAACTTTCTTACACATTGCTATAATTTCCTATCACACATTTTCCTCCGTGTGATTCCCCTCTTCTTCTCTCTTTCTACTCACGCACCATCTTTTGTTCTTCTGCCTCCTTGTCCTACACACCTCCCCGCTCTCTCTCTCTCTCTCTCTCTCTCTCCTTCAGAACGCCTCTCACATTCTTCTCTTCCCTCACACCTCCCTCTTCTCTCCCTCACGTCCCCCCTGCCAAACTTTATCCTTCGTCAGCCCAATTTCTTCTTCTCACACCTCCCAAAACGCATTTTTTCCACCTCGACGCTTTTCCTTCTCAATCATTCCCGCCTCTGGTCTCTCCTCTCCTCTATCTTGTTATGGCTTGATTATCTCTGAATTATTCTCGTTTTTCTTCTCGCTCTTTTTTTTATATCACATTTCTTTTTCCCTCCTTCGCCCTTAAAAATCACCGCCTCTGTAACATATAATTCTTCTTAAATGAATGTTTCACTCTCCTCTCGTCCTTTCTTTGGCTGTACTGTTCTTCACCTTGTTATAACCTAAGTGTCTCTAAATTACTGTACTATATTACGCTCCCCGTATATTACCTTTTTTCAGCTATAATATCATCTTTCTTATCTCTATACCTGCCTGATTTAATCTATATGCGTATTTATCTAATTATGTTTATCCACATCTACGTTATCTTTTACACTTATGAATATTCCCTCATTCACTGTTCTCTCTTCTCTTTCCTCTAGTAACACAGTCTGAAGATTCTTTCCTTCCTTTCCTCTCACACTTCCTCTCCAAATATCCACGGTTCTCCTTCACCGTTTCCTTCCTCTTCTCGGCTTCACCTTTATACGACACTGTATCATGTTCACCTTCTACTTTTTCTCCTCAATAGCGTTCCCTTGCCCTCATCACCTCCTTCCCCGTCTCTCTTCTCTTCCATCGCCTCGTCAGCTCCATCTCTCAGTCACCTCTTCGTCATCTTTATCACCTCTTCCGTTCGTGCCACCACTTTACTTATATCTCCTTATTACATTTTTTTTCTGTGCCTCCCTTTACCTTCTTGGTATGAATTTATTTGCTGTTATTTTGTGTTCTCTCTCCATCACTATGGTTGTTCATCGTCACTAGTTTAATATCACTTCTGGTACATAATTATTATTTTCAATCTCATCTAATTTCTTCATGCTACCCTACGTTAACTCTTCTGTTACGACAACCTACTCATTTCATATCGCCAGAAATGTTAAGATTACCTTACGTCATTTATCGCATGATTTCTGTTTCTAAAGCTACCTTGATGCCATTTCCAGCTGCCACGAACCAGCATTTCCTCTTCTAAACGTTCAGCAGATTTCCTCTATTTCTGATCTTTATCTCCTCTCCTCTCCTCCATAATGTGTATTTCTCTTTTCAAACCTCTCTTTCTTCTTGTCTTGCAATCGTCTATTTCTTTTCTTCCTTCCTTCACAATTTTCCTTTATTCGTTCTCTTACATCGCTTTGTTTCTTCCTCTCTCTTGTATTTTTTCTTCAGTGACTCTCCCTCCTTTACACTGCTTCTTTCTCTCCCTTCTCATATCTCACCATTCTCTCCTCCAAATTTCCTTCACCTACTTTATCATATTGGCCATTTCGCTTTCCACCTTAACCTTCTCTCTATCTCACCCTCAGTCCTTTTCTTTTACTCTATTTTCCTCTCATTTCCTTTATATTTCGTGCAACTCTTTCACTAAAATAATTCTTTAATCTCTTTCTTCCTCTCTCTCTCTCTCTCTCTCTCTCTCTCTCTCTCTCTCTCTCTCTCTCTCTCTCCCCGGCGAACCATCGAAGGGATATTACACCCCCCGTTTAGGATGGCATCGGCTCAATGGTCGTAAAGCAGAAGGATGGGAACACTTAGCATCCCAGCCGCGTTTTTACCAAGTTTATTCTCTCCTTTGCTCACCGTGGGAGTTCCAAGCAGAGTTGAAAATCCTTGGAAAATTTGCTTCAGCCACTCTTTGTGAAGGGATGGACGAGGGGAAGGGAGAGAGGGGAACTGTGGAGGGAAGAAGGAAGAATAGAGGTGGAAGGGATGGGAGGGAAGGGGACTTAGGAGAGGAGGGAGAGAAAAAGAGGAAGCAGGGAGGGGGGAGTGACGAGGGAAATGGAGGGAGGGGAACTGAGGAGGGAAGAAGGAAGAACAGCGGTGAAGGGGAGGGGTACAAAGAAGACGAGAAAGGGGAAAATAGGAAGAATGGGAAGGGAGCTGAGGAAGGAAGGGATGGAAGAATATAGTGGAACGGGAGGAGGTTAGAACAACGAAGGGAAGGGGAGGGGAGGGAAAGGGAGGAGGAAATGTGAAGGGAAGAGAGGGAAGAACAATGATGGGGAGGGAAGGGGTGGAGGATTGGGGAAGGGGAACTGGGGAGAGGAAGGAAATAACAAGAGTAATAACTGGAGATGTATGTGAATAGGGAGGGCTGGGAATGGACTGATAACTGACGGTGGGAATGAACTGCATTTTTTTCCCCTCCTTCATTTTTGCTCAGCAGTTTGGTTCGGGTTCATCTGAATTCCGGATTTCTAAAAATTTTCCGTTCGTCATATCTGCTTCATACATATTTTTTGCTCCCTCTCTCATCTCTCATCAGACAGAAAGACACCCACTCACATGCCTATGCCTTATCTATTTCAATATCTGTTACTACTCTCATCTATCTCTTTTAATACCTGTTACTATTCTATCTCAGTTAATAACTCTTATACTCATATCTACCTACTTATCTATCAATCCTTCTATCTCTTTATCTACAGTGCATATAACGTGTATAAAAATAATACGATATTATCCTCGATACCTTTACACCTGCTATTTCCACTTCTGCTTTTAGTTTCTTTCTTTCCCTTTCACTCACTTTAATTTGTCTGTGTCTGTCCGTCTCTCTCTCTCTCTCTCTCTCTCTCTCTCTCTCTCTCAGCCTGAAGAAAACTGCCGGAAAGAGAAGACAATTAAAGGGGAATATTCGGCCACCAACTCTTTCCCGCCGTTTCCATACCGACACAAACTGCCAATTAAATCTGATGGTCGTCCAAGAATTCCAAGTGGAAATGACGGACAGTTGTGTGGGTCAATGGCTGTGTGTGTGTGTGTGTGTGTGTGTGTGTGTGTGTGTGTGTGTGTGTGTGTGTGTGTGTGTGTGTGTGTGTGTGTGTGTGTGTGTGTGTGTGTGTGTGTGTGTCTCGTTAAGTCTATGTGTGTGTATGTGCAAGTGTGTGTGTGTCCGCCCGTGTATGTACCAGTGTGCGTGCGAGAACGATTCACTGGCCGGAATCCACCTATATCTCTCCATCCCTTAGTACTTAACAACCTCCATTTGCATACGTATTTCACTCACTATAAACACATAAACGCTCACGACGACGATACAAGCATTTGCATTATTCAAACCTACGATCGTGTAAATACGGACTAAACTACCTTGCCGGGCGACCGATTTCCACTCTCATCTGACTACCGCTTATCTTGTCGGCGTGATGTATGGCTCTGCGGATGAATGTTAAGGGGAATTTATTGCTCTCGACGGCCCAACGAAAAAGCCAATCACATAAAGGTCTGGGTAAGGCCTAAATTCACGGGACTCTCCCCATCCCACAGTTCAGTTTCCAGCAGCTCCGCGAGACAGTGAAATACGGCTGTCCAACACCGAAGAGTTCATTCCGAACATACGTTCCCAGATGAGGGACTGTCATTCCTTAACGTACCCAATTTCCAGAACAAGAATTTTATCAGAATTTTAATCTGAGATAGATATGAATAACGTGGTAAAGCATAAAATGTCCCGTTTTGCCCTTCCCAGGTGTAGGAACCCTAACCTGTCTGTCGAACTCCAGTCCTTTGAAAGGTATATAACCATTCTACGTCACTGGTGGGAAACTATAACCAAAAACCTTCCGCTTCCTTTTCAAGTTCGAATCCATGCGCCTCCAACTGTGTTACTAACCACTAGGCGCAAAACTGACCCATAGCTATCTCCAACGCTGAGCAATAACTAGAGACTGACACAATAACATGAAGCTAGTTACTACGAAGTTCTCAGTATTCAGAGCTTCGACATTTTCTCATTCTGCCTCTTGGTTACGGGAAATAACCTGAAGAATGATAAAACCTTCTCCGAGTTAAAGTGAATGAGCAATAAATCACAATATATTAAGACAGACCCAAAAATGAAAACTATATACATAAATAAATATAGAAATCTTCTGTAAGAGAGGATAATATAATCAAAACAGTGATTAAATATTGATGGAGCTAATATTTAAGGAGGACAGTACGGGTTATGTACAGTATATATGGCCTTCTTTACTAATTTTGGTGTGGTGATTATTGATACTTCTAAGTGGAATGGTAAATATTAAAGGTTTTCATCACCCGGAAGAGATTAAAGATAGCCTTACACTTTCTGAAAATTTAAATAAGTTCACATTGCACACACACACACACACACACACACAGAGAGCTTACTGAACCAGAATTGGGCCGCTCGGAAACTCCCCGCTTCGGTCTTCATTAATTCCGGGTCCTTTTCTGTCGTTCGGTTTCCTCCCACAACATTAGTCTCCCTTCCCTTCCCTTCCTTTCTCTCTCTCTCTCTCTCTCTCTCTCTCTTCACTGTTAGTTACATGGTTTTGCTGTTTCGTCTCTCTTAACCTATTTTTTACCATCTTTTTATAATAATCTTTTCATAAGCAAAACAAGACTCACTCTTTCATCATTATGATATTCAATACAGAAACATTCTTTTTAATATAAACAGATTTTTTTTCTCCTACATTTATCAAAAATCTTTGTAATTATGTTCCAAAAACTCAGAACAGATTATAAAATGTGCTCTGATAGGCAGTGCTGTTATGCCTCACCAGTACTTTTTTCGATTTTTTCATTTGCAGTTTATTTTTAATTTTTCATCCAGTTAGCGCCTTCCCCCTCCCAGAAAATTCAGAATATAATACTAACAGCTGCATTTATTTACTGGGTGTACCTTGGCACGGTCCACTAGTTTCTGTTGCTATTTCTCTTTCTCCAGGCTTTTTTTTTTCTGCCTTTCTATATTATACGCTTTCCTTTCTCCAATTCTGTTCCAGTTTTTGGTGTGGATTTAGTATCTTCCTAACTTTCTCTTATTTCTGTTCACACAGTTTTCACACTTTTCTTCCCGCTGTCTTTTAAATTACAATTATTTTCCACTACAAAAACGTTGCTACTTAAGCGTATTTGTTCAAAGTTATATTCATTCATGTATCACTATTTTTCCTTAATGTTCTTGCCTTACCGTTACTACCCACTTTCATATAATTTTCTTATTCATATTTTCCACCACAAAACAGTTTTCTCCTCAAATCAGCTTCCCTTCCCCTATTAGGCTACCTCCACTATCACTGTCTTTCTCCCTTTCCTCCTCTGTTTGTTCTTCTTCCTTCCATTTACATCTGCTTTCATCTTGTTGCTTTTTCTTCCTTTCCTCCCTGTAATGTCTCATCTTCATTCTCCCTCTTCTTAGCTGCCCGACCGTCCCTCTCTTCCATTGCTTCTCGTCCTCCCTGCTTTTCTCCTCCTTCTCCCGTCTCATCCTTCATTTTTACTTCTGTCCCTCTCGCCTTCCTTTTCCTGCAATTCCCATCCTACCTACCTTTCTCCTCATCCCACTTCATCTCACTTTTCTCCCCTTCCCTCTACAATTTTTTCCTCTTCGTCGTCCACCCTACCTTTCTCCTCCTCTAACATCGTCTCATATCCCTCCTCTGCCCTTTACTTCTTCCTTCTCCTACAGTACATTTCTCCTCCCCCTCACAACGACTCCTCCTCCTCTAATGTCCCTCCTCTGCCCTCTACTTCTTCCTTCTCCTACTCTCCCTACATTTCTCCTCTCCCTCACAACGACTCCTCCTCCTCTTCCTTCTCCTCCTCCTCCTGTCCCCAGCACACTTCCGCCTCCCGTTCACTCTACACCCAGACCGGGAAATTACTAGCAGGTCACATCCTCCCGTCACAGCCGAAATTGGGGGCATTTTTCACAGTCATGTTTTAACTCTTTACATTTTTCTCAATAGGGATTTTTATGAAAGGATGATAACCATAAATGTATAACAGAATATAATAAAATATAAAATGAAGGGTATCACCTGGCCATGTATTTTCTGACTTGTCACAGAAATGCATTGCCAATTTTTTCCAATAACTTTTATTCAACCTATTTCCTATGCCATATAATGTTCTTTTTCCTTGTACTCGGTGTCTTTCACTTCTAAATAATTCCTCTCCTTTGTATTTTGTATCACTATATCCTTCAATTTATCCTAGCTATTTTCTTCGTACGCTTACTGCCTTTTTTCAACCTACATGATATGGTCCACGGTAGTTTCCTTCCTGGTATTCTGATGCCAAATTCTTCTGTTTCTTTCCTCAATCTTCTACTTCTCCTCTTACCAATCCGAGCTCTTCTCCACTCCTCTGCATTACCTATCCCACTCCTCTTTTGCGTAAACTTCGGCAATATTTTTAAATTTTCTTTTTGCTAACAGGCGTAAATCTAGCAAAAACACACTCCTTCCCCTGCCATCTTTGTCTTTTTTATCACCTTCTTCTTCTTTTCTACAGTCTTGGCACTTTCACCGTCTTCACCGTCGTCCCTAACCAAATTCTAACTTATACCGTTCCACCTGTCGTCTCATTTCTCTCCATTTACTCCTCTCAGTTTTCTACACTCTTTACCCTACTTTATATTTATCTACTGTAAATCTTAATTTTTCTCCTTTGAAGGGCTATCTGTTCTACGTTTTTGTGCCACATCCTTAAACTCTACTTTCTTGTTTCCTGTACTTATCGTTATCGTTTATAGTATCAATTTTCACCTTCCTGTACCATATCTCTCACTTCTCTCGTTTTGTGTGTGTGTGTGTGTGTGTGTGTGTGTGTGTGTGTGTGTGTGTGTGTGTGTGTGTGTGTGTGTGTGTGTGTGTGTGTGTGTGTGTGTGTGTGTGTGTGTGCAATATTCTATTTATCACTTTTCTTCTTCCTTACTCCCCACCTCTACAGTATAGTGTTTCTAGCCAAGCATTGACCTCTGTTCAGTTCTTCTACCACTGCACCCTTTTCCTCACCTCACTGTTGCTCTCTATTACTCTTTCCTCCCACTTTTCTTCTCATCTATTTCCACTCTCTGTCTTCTCTTTCCCCGAGTCTCACCTACATCCTTTTCCTCTCTTTCCCCATACTCTCACTCTACATACCTTTCTCCCTTTACCATACCCGAAGTTTTAACCTTTCTCTCCCTCTCAGTTTTCCCTCCGACCCATTCTTCCTTTAGTCAAACACCTTCTCCCCCATCCCCCTCCTCCTTTCTTTCTTCCCTCCATACCCTTCTCCCATTGTTCAAAACATTTTCTCTCTCTTCCAAGTCAATACGTCTAACCCTTTTCTCCCTCTATTTATTCTCCCTTTGACCCCCTCATCCCTTTATCTAACACACTTAACCCCTCCTCTCTACCACAGCGGTCCCATCGCCCCTTTCTCTCTCTCTCTCTCTCTCTCTCTCTCTCTCTCTCTCTCTCTCTCTCTCTTCTGTCCTATCCAATTTATTATCCTTATCTTCAAATCAGAGAATTATATATCATAGTTATAGTCTCCTATGTAACAAAGGATCCCGAAAGGACCATTACGTCCATTGCTGTGCTTCCCTTTGGACTCCTTTGGACTCCCTATTCCTTCCGTCTCCCCTCTCCCACAAAGTCAATCCCTATACCTTTTCCCTCCCTTTTTCCCTTTCCCCGCCATCCTAGCTTCCATTTATGCAACACTTTCCCTCTCTTCCTACCACAACATTCCCCCTTTCCTCTCTCTTTTTCCCCTCCGTCCCCTCCCCTACCAAACCAGTCCCTTCACCTCCCATCCTCCCTCCTTTTCCCTCCCTCCCCTCCGGTTTATTCAATACACCTCTCCCCCCCACCGTCCCTCCCTTTCTTCTTACACTTCACTTCCTTTTCCCTCGCTCGCATGAGCTTTCTAACTCCCACTCGATCTCCATACACACTTTCGCCATTCTCCTATCAAATTACCTTCTCTTTCTCTATCGGTCCTCCCTTTTATCCAACACGCAACCCCCCCCCCCTCCCTCGTTGCCCCACGTGTCGTTAACTTGACCCCTTCTCTCTTCCTGTTTCTTTTCAGTACTAAGCAACTCTTTAGACCCTTTCTCCATTTTTCCAACACACTCCCCCTCTCCTCCTGCATCTACCCTTTCTCTCCCTCTCTCCTCTTCCTCTCATACTTCTCTCCCTCTTTCCCCCTTTTACCTCAGTGCCCTTCCCCCCCCCCCTTTCATCATCTTCCTGTCTCCCCTTTTTGTCCATATGTCGCTCCGTCCCTCCTATTTCCCTCTGTCCCCTCCCCCTACCAAGCCATACCTCTCTCTCTCTCTCTCCCCCTTTCACCATATCTCTTCCTCTCCCCCTTTTCCTCCCCTGCCCTCCCCCTCCTGTCTCGTGCTAAGAGGTGCGTCCAGACCTCACCCCAGCACACACGTCCCTCCCTCAGTGCTCGTTGGGGCTCTTCAGGCAGGCTCAGCACTTTTATTTTCACTCTCCTCGGACGTCTCCACAAACTTTTTTTTTCTCTCTCTCTCTCCTTTTTTTTTTCTTCTTCGTGGCTATTTGTGTTTGTCCCCTGGGGAGATGTGGTGATTCTTGTTTCAGTGCTTTGAGGATTCATTTGTTGTAAACACGTCTGGTTGTGTTTTATTCCCTTATATTTGAAAACAGGTTGACATGTTGATATTGTTGAGTCTACCGCTTTTGTGTTCATTCATATTAATTTATTACGTGTACCTCACCTTCCACTTTCTGTTTTTTAGTACAGTAATAAAAAAATATATATATTACGTTATTTATCCTATACCGTCCATAAGCGAACACATCGTCCAAAAGAAAAACAGGTGAGTCAATATGGAATTTCTATTGTCGCAAGCAATAATATTCTTACCGTTCATGCACCTGTTTGTATATATATCCCTCCCTTTCCACTCCGCCCCACCTTATTCTACCCTACCATCGCCACCCTCCATCCCACCCCATCTTCTTCTACCCCATCAACTGCCTACCCGGAAGGAAAGACCCCATACCACACACTGAGAAAATATCTGTAACACCTTAGGAGCGTCTTATGTATTATTTGTCTGTTTCTTCCTTATTAATTATTTTTGATCCTCCACGACGCAGCCAGTGCACTGTAAATCCTAGTCTTTTTCTTTTATAATTTTTACTCTCTCTCTATTTTTTTTTACATTTTTTCTCTCCAACATTTTCATTTTGGCCATTCCTTCCCCCCCCCTCTTAATTTTATCCTTTTTTCACCAACATTTTCGTCTTGGCTTCTCTGTCTGTCTGTCTGTCTGTCTTCTCTCTCTCTCTCTCTCTCTCTCTCTCTCTCTCCAAGCCGCCCCGGACACAGGTGTTGAAGAGCCTGTTTTGGACTTATTTTCTCGACGGCCTCTCCACAGACCGCAAAATACTGCCACAAGCGCCCGCGTCTGCACAACTCCTCTTTCTTTCTTTCTCTACCTTTCTTTTTCCTACTATTTTTTTCTCATCTGTTTCCTTCTCGGCAGCATTCTCTTTTTCTGCCTCTTTCTCTCTGTACCAGTTTGTCTCCTACTTCTTTATTTCTACAGTATCCTTTTCTGTCCCTTTCTATACCACCTCTATCTTTCTATACAATTTTCTCTTCTGTCTCTTTTCTACGGATAACTTCACTGATTTTTTGCTCTAACACTTTTTCTCACTTCGCCCCTTGTTACTATCCTGAATTTCTTTCTTTATGCGAGACTTATTCACAACTTTGTCTTTTTGACGAGTTTCTTATTGTCTCCATTTCTACCACTAAAGTCCATCTCTCTGTATTCGAACCATACCATACCTAACTCTCTTTTCATCTGTTTCTTCTTCCACTGATTTCTTATTGTATTTAGCTCTCTTTATCCCTCTGCACTATCTTTTCCTACCAGTATATCATTCTGCCTTATCTTTCTCGTCCACGTCCTCTCTCTGTCTCTGGAGTTTTTCTGCTCACAACTTGCACAGCCTGTTTCTTTCTGTATCACCCTGGTCCACTGCCTCTTTTTTTTTTATCATTTTTATAACGCGTTGACTCTTTGTATCTATATCAGCCATGTCACTTTCACAGCGTCCTTCTTTTATCACATTTTTGCTTTCCGCCATTCTTTCGTTGTCTCCTCTTTTTTCCACTCTCTCCTCAGCTACTCTCTTCTATAATTAGTTTCTCTTCCTATATCCTTAGTCCTGTACCTATATTCCTGCTTCCTATATATAATTAGTTTCTCTTCCTATATCCTTAGTCCTGTACCTATATTCCTGCTTCCTATATATAATGTTTCCTGTATATAATGTTTACTGACACCCATTCAATTCTCAATTACGAGGATTACTTACATGATTATTATTTACTCGACCTTTCTTTTCATTCCACTGCCTTTTTAATACCCGTATTGTTATTCTTTGCTTCAATTGTCTTTGTGTCCACGCCATTCTTAGCGTATGAACATCCCTCCACCTCCCCTATCTACACATTTACTTCCCATCTGTCTTCACTATCTCTAATCCTTTCTCTATTTCACCCACTCTGAATGTATCTGTCTATTATTTAACGTGATATCTTTTCGTTTCACTGTCACCCTGCATGAAATTAAACTCCCCATCTCAAATCTTACATACTCACACACCCACACACACACACACACGAGCGCAAAAAATACAAACACGCACCTACCTTCCTCCCTCTCTCTCTCTCTCTCTCTCTCTCTCTCTCCACCATACCTCTCACCCCTCCTACGGCCCCATTACTCTCCCCTCCCCCATTACCATCCCCTAGCCTCCTCCGCCTCTACCCGCCCTCTATGGCCCCTTTCACCTCCCCTTACTATTTCAATTTCCTCGCTCTCAATACACTTTTCACACTCGTTTATATATATTTTTATGCAGCCTATTCCTTGCAGTAAACATTATTTTTAAACTTTTTAAATTTTTCCCTTGTGTTTTCTTGTTCGGGTTAATATTTTACACTCTTGTTCATTTTTAGAGCATATTTCGAGTTTTTATTTATTTATTTTTTTTTTGCTTCTCACTTATTTCTCCAATACAGAATTTAGAAGTTACAAACACTTTCCTGCCTATTTTTAGTAGTTATTATTAGTATTTTTACTTTTCCTTCAATGAAAGTCTTTTATGTTTGAAAATTTACCTGTATGTATTATGACTATTCTTTAATATATTTTCTACATGTAATTTTATCAGAGTATTATTCCCGCTTTAAACTCATTGTGCTTTCATGAAGTTGTTGAATTAATAAAAAAAAAATACAAAAAAAATGCCTTCGAATGCTTGACAAAAATATGAGAGGACATGTAGAACTGACTGACAGGCAAAAACAGGGACGAGAAAAAAAAAATATAAGAAGGAAACGGAATGCTGGAAGAAGAGGAGTGAACTTAATACAGGGAATGAATATTGATGGGATGGTGGGGAGAAGAGGAAAGCGACCAAGAGGAAAAGCCCAAAGAGTAACGATAGAATTAATGAACGACTTGCAAGGAGAAAGAAGTGAAAAAAAGTATTGTAAATAATGAAAGAGGAAACCATGTAACCAGATAAGAGCAAGAACGATTCGTGTAGAAGAGCTGAGAATATGTTTAAAAAAGGTGGGTGAGAGGAAAGAAGTTTAATGAAAAAACAAGGAGAGACGTGTGTGTGTGTGTGTGTGTGTGTGTGTGTGTGTGTGTGTGTGTGTGTGTGTGTGTGTGTGTGTGTGTGTGTGTGTGTGTGTGTGTGTGTGTGTGTGTGTGTGTGTGTGTGTGTGTGTGTGTATATAGGGGGGGAGGCAAACGAGGAGGGATGACCAGTGGAGCGAAGACAGGAAGAAAGAGAAGTACGAGATAGGGACTGGCATAATGAAGAAGGGAATGGAATAGTGAAAAGTTATATTCTGGACACGAGAGAAGAAACATGTGAAAACGTAATGTGCAAGTGGAGGATACGTGGAAGCGTGTAAAAGAAGAATGACCCAATGAGAGAGAGAGAGAGAGAGAGAGAGAGAGAGAGAGAGAGAGAGAGAGAGAGAGAGAGAGAGAATGGAAAGAAAAGCAGTGCACAAAATAAAAGATACATTTGTGCAGGAGAGAAAAAAGGGCAAGGAAGAGAAAAAGAATCATGTAAAAGGAAATTGCTTGTGGAAGAAAGAGAAGGCCTATAACGGGGAGGGGAAGGCATGTGACAAAGAACGAAGGGAGAGAGGGAGGAAGGAGAGGGAAGGGAGGGAGGAAGGGAGAGAGGGAGGGAGAGATGGGGGGTGAGAAAGAGGGAGGGAAGAGGGAAGGGGAGTAGGCGATTCATGGAGGTGGAGAGGCGTGTGGAAGGAAGGAAGAAAAAAAGAAACAAAAAGAGGAAGATGGGAGGGAATGAAAGGAGGAAATAATGAAGGACGAAAGGGAGGGTGGGGGAGAGAGAGGAAGGAAGGAAAGAAACACGGGAAGGAAGGAAAGAAACACGGGAAGGAAGGAAAGAAACATGGGAGAGGAGAGAACAAAGGGAAGGAAGAAGAGAAGGAAGGAAAGGAAGGCGGAAAGGAAGACGAGAAGGAAGGAAGGAAGGGAAGGAGGAAGGGAGGGAGGAAGGAAGGAGGCGCCTCTCATCTTTAAAGGTCCGGGAAAGTAATGGTAGTCGGTGGTGACAGCCCGAGACCCAATTTTGTCTCAGTTGTGTTGCCCAAGAAAACACACGAAATTTTTTGGAGAAGAACGTCCGGGAAAAAGTTTAAGCTATTGAAACATTCCGATATCCTCTAAAATGCTAACATATGCGTATTGAATTGGGCTGGTTATACGAGGGCCCCGGAAAAGTGTGAGAGAGATAGTTTATTCAGGGTAGCATTTATTTTTTAGCCTTCTGAGTCGCGATTTTTTTTTCCTCGTGACGTTTTCTGTGTCTGATACAGCTCGTGTTTCTGGTCACCTACTCAATGTGCACCGGAGTATCGGGTGTCCATTAAAAGTGGACACACAGTTATTTATTTTAAAATATATCGCTGCTATTCTTTCAGGCCTATCCGACACGTCTTGAATATAACATTCCTGCCGACACCATCACGCTAATCCTCAGTGCTATCTCCTTAGCATTTTATACTGGCATAGCACATCTAAATGCTATTGGAAGGCCCTTAAGTCGATATTGTACTATACAGTTGAGAGAGAGAGAGAGAGAGAGAGAGAGAGAGAGTAAATGTACTTCTGAATTTCAGGAATTGGTTTCTTGGTCTTGGTTCTGAGCAGGGTATATATAAAAAGCACACATACTTCATAGGAAACACTTTTTCGATTCAGAGTACCTCGTCGCTTATCAAAGAGAAAAATTCCCGTTTCTGTGAGTCTGCCTTTGATATTACTGCCAGCCAAGTTGAGACGCTAACTTCCCTGTGCTTAAAAGAACTCGTGATACGTCTGTGCTCTGTTTATCTCGCAGTCCCGATAGACGCCTGGCATATAATTTCAGATTTTATTTCAATTTCTCCTGTAGTTACCCAATTTATGTTCCTTATTTTCATCCTATTTTGGCCTGTTATTCATTATATTCTTTCTCTTCTAAATTCACTATATCACTTTCTATATGCCCACTATATTCAATTTAGTCCATTCTTTCCTAACAACAAAATGGACTCTTATATTTTATGAATATCTACAGTCACTTGCATAAATCTGCACAATTCCCTTAATTTCTCACTATCTTTTTGTTTTGCTTACAATTTATATCTTAGTTACAGAGCTTCATACTTCTTGCCTTGACACTTTTTGAAAAATATTGCATCAATTTGGTAAAAGAATTTTTTACTTAAAGTATTCCGCTGACATATGTGAGGTGATATATGTAAACTAAATTGCTTGGTTTACTTTCTCCGTAATCTTCAGTTAAAGACTGTAATACTCTATCATTCATTATTTCAGAATTGTCTTCTTCCTCCATTAAAAATCTCGGCAAAATCTCACTAACTCGTTCTTCTTACTGCTAAATCATTGCTCTCTCTCCCTCTCTCTCTGCACAATCTCAGTACAAACACAAGTATTGACCTCATCTGATAATCATTCTACATATATTACCGCGTTTAGTTTACGGATTCCTCTTACAAATAATATATCTATATATCTATACCTAAGGTCTCTCTCTCTCTCTCTCTCTCTCTCTCTCTCACACACACACACACACACACACACACACACACACACACACACACACACACACACACACACATGACAAGCATCCACTTTCTTCTATTCTTTCATATCCCACTCCCTTCTTCTTCCTTTCTTTTACACTGCCATCTTAACTCAGCCAGCTAGATATAAGCTCCCCTCTTTCATTCCTTCCTCTTACGCAGACATCATAAGTCAAATAACTGCAGATTTTCCTCCCTTCCTCCTCCTTCCTCTGCTCTTTCTTTCTCTTCTTTTCTTGTCTCTATCCTTCTCCCCTTCAATTTTCTTCCACATTATCCATACCCATATTTTTTACTTTTCCTTCTCTGCTTCCTCTTTTCCTTCTTTATTCCTACTCACCTCAATATTTTTCACACTCCATTAGGTCTTTTATTTTATTCTCCCTTCTATTTCTTCCACATTTTCTTGGTCCTTCCTACACACACACTTCTCCCTCTATCCATTCTTTTATCATCTTCTTCCTCCAGTTTTCCTTATCCTTTCTTTCCTTTCCCTCCTTTTTCCTCTAGCATTTCTTAATTCCTCCTTCCTACGCCCCTGATTTATCTCCGTCCATTCTTGTTTCCTTCTCCTTGTTCCTCCTGTTTCCCCTTCCTTCTTTCTATTCTGCTTTCCCATCCCTCCTCCTCTCTTCCACTTATCTTTAATTCTTCCTTCCTACGTCCCCTTCATTAATAATTTTTTTACTCCTTTTCTCCTTCCCTCCCTTTCTTCCATTCATTTCTTGTCATTTTTCCTCCTATTCTCCTTCCCTCCCTCCCTCCCTCTCTTCCTTCCTTCTTTCCCCTGGCGGTGTATGATATAGAGGCCAGGCAAAACCGTCGTCTTCTTAAATGAGCCTCAGCAAAGTGCTCTGCCCATCAGTGTGATCCCAACATTTCCTTCTTTTAGTTTTTTAGGGGAGATGTGGGTGGGGGGGGGAGGGGAAAGAAGGATAATGTAAAGCAGAGATGAGGGAAAGGGAGGGCACATTATGGTGGGGAGAGGGGTGAGGGAGGGATGAGAAGAGGGTAGAGAAAAAGCGTGGGTGGTGAGGGAGGGAGGGAGGGACGTGGATAGGGTAGAGAGATGTGGGTTGTGAGGGAGGGAGAGATGTGGAGAGGGTAGAGAAAAAGTGCGGGTTGTGAGGCAGGGAGAGAGGGATGTAGAAAGGGTAGACAAAAAGTGTGGGTGGTAAGGGAGGGATGGAAAGAAAGAGGAGGAAGAATAATGTAGGGTGGAGGTGACTGGGGATGGGGATAGCATGAAGGGGAATGGAGTGAAGAAATGAGAGATGAGGGAAAATGGAAAAGGTAGGAAGTGGGGAGACAAATCGGTAGGAGAAAAACTGGATGGGAAGGAGGGGAATGGAAGGGGAGGAAATTGTAAGATAGCGACAAAGTGAGAGAGAAGTCTTGGGGAGGGGCAGCAGGGAAGATGATGACATAAAGTGACAGAATGAAAGGAAAGGGGAGGATGTGGAATGGAAAGGGGGAAAGGGTGAATGAGGAAGGAGGGAGAGTAGAAAAGTATGGCAGATAGGGTCCAGCAGAGACAGTATGAAGAGAATGATGGAAGTGTGAGGGTAGGGGTACGGAAATGTAAGGAAAGAGGTATTTCAGTAAGTAGAAGGCAGAGGCACGTGTACAAGTGGGGGTGTTATGGAAGATAGAATAAAGGAAATGAGACACAGGGTGAAAAGCTGAAGGAGAGGAAGGGGAATGGGAATGCGGGAAGGAGTGAAGAGGAAGGGAGGTGGGCAAAGCTGGGCAGAAAAAGAGGGGCAGCGAATGGCGAGGGGAGGAAGTGGGTTGGATACAAGAAAAAAGGTGCGGGAGGGGAGAGAATAAAGGGGAGGTTGGGGGGAAGTGGGAGGGGAGAGAATAAAGGGGAGGTTGGGGGGGAAGTGGGAGGTGCCGGAAAAGAAATGAGCCATCTAGTAGCCCCCACGATTTATGAAATGGGTTGAGAAAAATTCCTTTACGCATACTTTAGGTGGGATGGAGGCGGCATTTTGTCCCGGCGGAGAGGAGGTCACACCAGAGGGGGAAATTTATACCAGTGTGGGTTAAGCCTTCCTAAGAGAACATAATTTCCCGGAGTCGCCGCCCGTTTCTCTTGTTCTCGTCTAATGTGCGAGGCAGGGAGGATACGCTTCTCATCCCTGCAACATGATTTTTTTTCCCCTTTTTTCCACATGTGATGCTAGATATTTTTTCACGGATTGTAGTTTATCAGGTATGACGATGTGGATATCAGTTCTGTGAAGTTGTCGACATTAACACCATTCCAGTTTTTAGTCGAACAACTATGAAACTATCACAAATTATTATGACATGTTTCTTAAGTTTCCAAGACTTCACTGTAGGATTTCGAATGGCACTGTTCACTGTCTCACTATTTATTGTAAGGAAATAAATCGATAACTATGTCCACAACTTTATACAGGTCTAAATTAACCCCATCACTACGAGGAATGTCTTTAAAAATCTTCTGGCGGCAGAATTAAGTTTTAAATGACGTCGTTGTACTTTAGGGGTTAATGAAGATTTTTTGTTTTCTTATCCCTTCAGTACTCTAGACTGAAGGCACGAATGAATTGCATGATACGTCACTCTACTGATGGAAGCTAAATTCATCAGTGTTCTCATCATAATCTTAGTGAATCTGGCCAAAACTGCCAAATTTATGGTTCACATTCACCCACACATTCCTCTTTTTTTTTTTTTCCTCCCTTGAGATTCCCTACCCAACTCTTGAGCTTATCATATCCGAGAAAAAGGGACTTGAATGACACAAAAAGTACATACCGTATACCGGGTATCTTATAAAAATTCTCGTCCATCAAAACCCCATCGTCTTTTTTATCACTTTCTTGATTACCGCTACTTGAATTTCATTTTGAGCACTCACCAGCGTTTTTAATGTTTGAGTACTCTTATTTCTCCATATAATTTCCACTTTCTTTATTTTATTGTCTCCTTATTTTCTGTTTGTCTTAGTTCCAACAATTCTCACTTCCTCCTTTATCACTCTCCCTTTCAACCTTCATCAGGGCATTGATGTAACTTTGTAATAACGTAACAACATAACGAAATAACTATGGAGATTTATGCAGATCTACACAACTCCACTCAGTTCTAGGCAAATCTATGAAACTATGCTGTCTGGTAACTCTGTCTATTATCTCTTGTTACTGTAAATGGGTGGCTATAGGAATTTTCATGGTTTGGGAACAGGAGGAAAATCGGAAGGGCGGTAGGCAGGGGAAAGGAAGTCCAATGAAGAAAATCAGAGACAAGAGAAAAAATATGGGATAATCAGTGTGAAAGATGTACAGTACAGGACATTTATAGATGTGAATAATGAGAAAGCAAAGGTAACATGGAAATAATAATACCGAAGAAGTATAAAGAGCATGCTAAAGGCCTTAAATAAACAACGGAATATGGAGTTACAAAAATAAGATATGAATACTGGAAATAACACAAACACAAAATACACACGATGAATACAAACACAATGATGATGACGATGATGATGAAGGTATGACGACGATAATGGTGATAAAGAAAAAAAAAATTACCCCACAAGGCAGTGAACTTAACCCCGATGAGAAACACAGGGACAACAAGTGAGTGAGTTGAGGTACCAAGTTAAACGGGAAGTTGAGACAGCTGTGGGGGGGAAATATATTAAGCCTTTGGACGCCAGAATGAGTTACTCTGAACTGCTCTGGGTTTACATATGGCCAAACTCTAGTACTGTGTGTGTGTGTGTGTGTGTGTGTGTGTGTGTGTGTGTGTGTGTGTGTGTGTGTGTGTGTGTGTGTGTGTGTGTGTGTGTGTGTGTGTGTGTGTGTGTGTGTGTGTGTGTGTGTGTGTGTGTGTGTGTGTGTGTGTGTGTGTGTGTGTGTGTGTGTGTGTGTGTGTGTGTGTGTGTGTGTGTGTGTGTGTGTGTGTGTGTGTGTGTGTGTGTGTGTGTGTGTGTGTGTGTGTGTGTGTGTGTGTGTGTGTGTGTGTGTGTGTGTGTGTGTGTGTGTGTGTGTGTGTGTGTGTGTGTGTGTGTGTGTGTGTGTGTGTGTGTGTGTGTGTGTGTGTGTGTGTGTGTGTGTGTGTGTGTGTGTGTGTGTGTGTGTGTGTGTGTGTGTGTGTGTGTGTGTGTGTGTGTGTGTGTGTGTGTGTGTGTGTGTGTGTGTGTGTGTGTGTGTGTGCTCTTTATTCACGGCCACGAATTAACTTCATCTTCGCAGCGTCATTTGCATATCAGGCGCTATTCCGATACTCCAAACTTTTGTACCTCATCAACGTATATTTTAGGTAGAAAGTTCCATTTTGAGAGAGAGAGAGAGAGAGAGAGAGAGAGAGAGAGAGAGAGAGAGAGAGAGAGGCGGGGGGGGGGGGGGGTAGTGGTGGAACTCTATCCCAAACAGCTTAATTATAAGTTTTATCGGATAAAATGTTGGCCCAATGAAGCAAGGAGAGAAAAGTTGATACAATCGCACTTTGTTTCCCTGGGAGCCGTTTGGAATATCGAAATTGAATAGAGGATTATCAGGGTTCAACATCGACAGAGGGAGAGACTGTGAGGGCGGAAAAGAGGAAGGAGATGGTTGGGGAGAGGGAGAGAAGGCTGTACAAGGGGAGAAAAGGTTGGGGAGGGGGACACAGAAGTGGGGGGAGGGAGAGGAGTGAGGAAAGAGGAGAGAAGGAAGGGGGAAGGAGTGGAGGAGGAAGGGGAAAGAATGGAATCGGTTCAGTGCAAGATCGTCGGGCGGAATGTGCATATACAGAGGGTTTGAATCTTTTACAATATGAATACTCTCTCTCTCTCTCTCTCTCTCTCTCACACACACACACACACACACACCACGATTCCCAAACCCTCCGCAGTCTAAATGCACTTGCCAGGATATAAAGGGAATTCCAAACCTTTATAATCTCATCCCCTTACAGTTTGAATATGCTTTCAAAACGTACAGAAAAATAATATAAGCCCTCAGAAACTAAATGGATGTAGAGGCTTAAAAAAAAATAGTAATACTTTTTAAAATCTATATTAATCCCATCAGACATATAAGTAACCTATAATAATTAAAATCTATTCATATATCCTCTATAAGGCACATATAAATAACTGGAAACCTTTCAAGTCAGCGCAATTCACCCCAGGGATCAGAA
Organism: Coenobita brevimanus; assembly: GCF_032717465.1. NCBI lineage: Eukaryota > Metazoa > Arthropoda > Malacostraca > Decapoda > Coenobitidae > Coenobita > Coenobita brevimanus. The sequence continues at coordinate 39,260,439 of NC_137063.1, forward strand.
TCCTTTATACTTCTGCACAACGTCGGCATTTATATTTTATTCTCGGTATTTGGGCGCGAGATTATTTACCTTAGCCCCTTCACCACGATACTCTTTTTGTGGTTTATTCTTACTGCTACGAGACTATATTAATCAGTTGAGGAGTGCACCCTAGTATTCGAAAGAACAGTGAACAAAATAACCAATCCCTCCAGCTCGAACAGCCTCTTTGAGATCAGTAAACTCATCTCGAGACAACAAAAGTAGATATACAACAGAAGTCATCGTAGTGATGGGGTTAAGGATGACACTGGTAAATGAAACCTATATCTAACCCCTTCAGCTTGATAAATCTCTGAGTGAACAAAATCGTCAGGAGAAAGCTAGTTATATATTAAAAATGTCACTAGAATGAAGCAGTTATCTAGCATAACCCTTCATAAGTCACAGAATCACTCATATATACCCTTAACGCAGCACCAACACCCACAAAACAGAATCAGAAACTTAGCTACAGCCTCAGCACACACAGGGAGGAGGATCGGAACCCAACCCTTGTTATTCCATATTCATACTGGATCCTTTCGCATCGAGTCTCGCCACAATCAGATGATGGAAGGGGGGCCGTCTTGCCATATGGATCCCCCGCAAGAGTGCATATCTCCCACGCCACTATGCAGATGAGGAAAGCAGGAGGGGGTGTGGGCCACGGCTGATGACGGTAGTGGCAAACGCTTGGTGTGTTATGTTTTTTTCTCTCTCTCTGGGGGAACGTCTCAGAAGAATGGCAAAATTGGCTGCGTGGTCGTCGGGTCTTTGAAGAATATTGGAATTGGGGGTGCTCTTATGCATGTGATTCTTTTGAGGGATAGCGAAATTGGTAGTGCACGCGCTTGCAAGAAAGTTTATGAAACAAAGTTACTATTGAATAAGGAATTGGAGCTGTGGTATGTGATGTCTTGTCAGGAAAACTAATGTTACCACTTTATATAGTTTTAACATGACATTTGAAAGTTACTATAACTAGGTCTAATTCACCACACCAAAAAAAACTCACAAAATGATAAATGTCATGTACAAGGCTGAAGGAAAAAAAATAGTCGACAATACTGCATCATTTTTAAAATCATTAACAAATACTGTACCTGGGTCTTGCATCAAGTATGAAAATGCATGGTGAAAAGATAGTTGCATGTTGTATATTTGGCAGTATGAAGGTGTGAATGAACTCTACCATGATGCTCTTGTAATGAATATCAGTGTCAACGAAACCTCTTCTTCCACTGGCCATATGGAAACACTATGACTGACCAATACAAGAAAACTTATATACGATGGTGACACGAATTCCGTTATAAACAACAAATACGAATCACAGTATTTTCGCCTCGTCCTTGGGTAACATCATAATTGGAATGGAAGGGCAAAACTCTTGATATATTCTCTCCTTACGTGGATCCCAGAGGCGCAACGTAATTGGGCCTCCTTGAATCCAGCCCGCATTTCGGCAGCTCGGCATAAAGCACGAAAGGGATTGTGGGGATGACGCCTCTATGATCAAAGTTTGGAGTTTACGTGAGCGCCCGAACCTGACCCCCTTCTCCTCAAATCCCCCTGCACCCCACCACCGCCCCCCTATCCTTCCACCTACCACCGACCTCTTCCACCCCACCACTCTCACTCAGTCGATCTGGCAACCCCCTCCCCCTCTCTTTTTCGACCTACAACAGCCCCTAGTTTACATGCTAACCATCCCAACTCAACCGACTTAACAACCCCCTCTATCGACCTCACACCCTTTTGTTCTCGACCTGTCAACCTTGTCACCCGTCTAACTGTCTACATGCTATCGACCTACTAATCATTTCGACCTACTACAGCTGCCTCCGTTTTCGACTTACCGGCCTTCGTGACAAAGCAAGTCTCCTTAATAATGACCTATCAAAACTTTCGGTTCACTGCTACCTCATCTCGACCTACTACAGACTCTCTCTCTCTCTCTCTCTCTAGCAACCTTCCAGGTGTCCGAGGTCTCGCCCATTTCCACCTACCAACCCCAATGTTTCACGTTTTGATCAACCAACTCCCTCAACCTACAGTCTCCACCTCCTTGGTCTAGCTCCCTCCCAATCGACCTAAAAATCCTACACGTTTTCAACCTATCAACCTCTTAACCTATCACCTCTATGTATTCCAATTTAGCCATCCAACTCCTCTTCAGTACTGCTATCTCCAATCGACCTTGCAACACAATATTCCTTCGAAATTTCAACAACCATTCAGTCTAAATTTGGAATCCCTCCTCCTCTCCCAGCCTTACTTTCTAAACTCAATTGAACCAGCATGCTCCATTTCCCTTCCGCCTAGTGTGAGCCTCTCTCCTAACCTTATGCCTTCGCCCTTGTACCCCCTGCCCTTGCAACTCAGTACCTCACTCCATCCATCTTGCAACTCACGCTCTTCTTCAGCCTTGCAGTCTTCACTCTCAACCTTTTACTTTCCATTTTCCTGAGCCCTCAATCCTCAACTCATCGTCACCATTAAACCTCTAATTCTCAACCTTCCATCCCCCACTCTTCATCACCCTTACACCCGTCATTCTCAACTTTGCATATCTTACTTTTCGTCACTCTTATAGCCTTCATTCTCACTCAGCCTTGCACCTCTTAGTCTTCTTCAGCTTCGCACACTTCGCTCTCGCACACCTCTACATCCCTCACTCCCTCTCATATGTATACTTGCCTAATGGACCTACTTTCCCCCCACTCTTTCAACCTTGCACTTTACACTTTCCTTCAACCTTTTACTTAGCATTCTCCCTTACCCCTGCACTTCAATATCTAAACTTTGTACCCCTCTCTTTCGCACCTTTAACTCCCCCTACCCTTGAACTTTCTCTCTCTCTCTCTCTCTCTCTCTCTCTCTCTCTCTCTTTCCTAGCACTACCCCCATCCCCGTACCCAGCATCCCCATCCCAATAACTCACACCCCCTCTTCTCCTCGGCCACCACGACCCCCACCAATAATTGTGTTTCTTTCACTTAAGCCCCTGACGACCCTCTCCCGACTGTTTGAAGTGACGCCTCGTTTTAAGAGCGTGAGGAATGTCGCCGGGAATTGCTGGGAAGACAAAGAGGGAGGGTTATTTGTGAGGAACCGCGAGAAAACAAACCCGATGATGCAGATGAAATAAGAACGAAAGGAGACATATAGACCAGATACACATGATTAATTTAACGTATGGGTTATAATAGCATAGGATATCGGCATTCAACATAAAATATACACTGATAAGAAGTAGACAGAATTAAGGAACTGTCTCTCTCTTTCATGTCTATCAGATCAAATACTTTTAAAAAAGATAACGAACGAGTAATGTTATACGAAACAGTACAAAATGCTGGAAATACCTATGAATGTAATTGGAGTAACAACAGTCTGAAATATAATAAGAAATGCTTGGATATGTCCAGACAGAGAAGAAAAGACAGAAGAAATAAAGGGGGAGCAGTAGAAAATATTGGAGGGAACGGAAGAAAATACTGGTGGATATTACTCTCCTCAATGATACAGCTAAAGGTGCATTGCATAAGCTAAGACTGCACCAGGAGGGCAGGGACTTCCTGGGGAGGTCAACTGCATGCAACAAAGGCGACCCCAAGAATGTCAGACCGTTAGCAACAGTGCTCAACCTGCCCTGCATCATTACCAGCATCAGCATCACTGTTATTTATTTATTTATTTATTTATTTATTTATTTATTTCCTTGTGTACCACTGAACCACATCCCCTACGACGTAACAAGCATCGCTACTGATTTATTGCTATTATTATTATTATTATCATTATTATTATTATTATTACTACTACTACTACTACTACTAGTATTATTATTACTTTATTAACAGTCCTTCTTTTCCAGTGGAATAGTGCACCAACTCCCCTACAACACTGCCTGCATTCCTAGTATTTTTTTTTTTTTTTGTCAGTGTACCTAATTTCTTTTTTCTGATTAACAACGCACCAACTCCCCTGCAGCACCCTCACTACCGCTATATTTTTCACTGTAATTATGCACCAACTCCCCAGCTGCAATGTATTTTTTTTTTCTAGCGCAACACTCTTATCTTCTGAGTAATATTGCACCAACTCTCCTGCAACACTAGCAGTAACTCCCAAGCCTTTTTTTTTCCTTAATGCATCAACCCCTTTGCAACACTAGCAGCATCTCTCTCTCTCTCTCTCTCTCTCTCTCTCTCTCTCTCTCTCTCTCTCTCTCTCTCTCTCAAATTCCAGAACACTATTTTTACGTCTATTATTTCCTAGGTAACTGTTTTGTTCTCTGTCTAACTATCCCGCAACACCACCACCAACTCTCAGCTTTTTATATATATACAGGCATACCAGCGCTCAAACTTCCCTGCAACATTATCAGCATCTCTCCCGTTATTTTTTTCCCCTGCGTAACAAGCTTTGCCAGGCGAGAGTGCCGCTACGTCGGGGTAACAATGACACAAACCCCGAAGCATTAATACCTAACTTGGGTTATGACTCGTGAAAGTTTTAACTAAATTCAACTTGGAGTTTGGAAGTTAGGGGGGCCGGGTTCCCAACTGACTGGTGATCACGGTGGGGGAGAATGGGAGTGGACGCGGGATCAGGAGGAGAAGGAGAGATCAGGGGGAGGAGGAAAGGGGATCAGGGGGAGGAGAAGAGGTGGGGAGTGGAGGATGGGGCGACGAAAAGGTTAGGGGGAGAAGAGAATGTTAGATGGAGAAGGGATGGATAGAGAGTCATGGAAAGGAGTGCAATGGTAGGGAATGGAGGAAGGGGAGGGAGAGGATAAGGGTGAGGAGGGGAAGATGTTGGGAGTGGAGGAAGAGGGGAGAGGGTTAGGACCAGAAGATGAGGAGAGTCGATTAGGGGGAGAAGGGAAAAGGCGAGGAGAAAGAGGAGGAGAGTAGATTAGGGGGAGAAAAGGAGGAGAAAACAGAGATGAGGAGTGGAGAGCGTGGGGATGGGAGAGTTAAGGAGAGTGAGGAAGGAGACACGGTCAGAGGGATAAAGGGAGATAAAGAGGACAAAGGCAAGAAAAGGACGAACTATTGTTACGGGAATAAACAGAGGAAAAAGGGGTAAAGGGAGCAAAGGGAGGAGTGGGGAAGAAAGGGTCACAGGAAGAAGGGGAAGAAGTGGTGAACAGAGGAAAGTGGAAAAAGGGTTAATGAGAGAGAGAGTGGAAGACGTTGAAATGGATGAGTGTGGGTTCAGAGAATATGAAGAAAGCGGTAAAACGGGAGGATGGAGAGCGAAAATGAAGGAGAAAAGGGGGGAATTGCAGACGCCGGGAGTGATTGGAGAAGTGTAGGAGAGGGGAAGAGATTGAATTAGAGGGTGAAAGGAAACCAGCAGAATGGGAGAAGAAGAAAGGGAAGGAGGGAAGAGGAGAATGAAAACGAGGGGATGGAAGAGTAGAATGAAGAGAAAGAGAGGGAAGAGGAGAATGAAAACGAGGGGAAGGAAGAGTAGAAAGAAAAAACGAGGGAAGAGACGACGGAAGAGGAGAAAGGTGGAGAAAAAAGATGAGAAAGAGGAGGAGGAGAGGGAAGAGGAGAAGAGCAGGGGTGGCAGTATAGCAGGAGGGAGGGAGGGAGGAGATCAGACGGCGGAGATAATGTGAAAATAAATAGGGAAAAGTTGGACACCTAGGAGGGCGGAATATGCTGAGACGAGCCCAAGTTCTGATCCAGCGAAACCTTGTCTGTCGGAATAATGATCTCAGCTCAGAGGTGCGCAGGTGTAGCGGGGAGGGGAGGGGTCACTCATTAGACCTGGCATATTGAACTTTGAAGGTGTAAGCAAGATGTAATGATGGCAAACTATTATACAGCGCATGTGTTAGTACCCAGCCAAGATCCCTTACCCTTTTCAGCTCAATTGATGGTCAAGTGTGGTCAGACTGAAGGGATGATTTCACTAGTAACCATGGAGTCTCATTCAGTCTCAAAGCTAAGGTTCATCAAACTTCACGTACCCAAAACTTAGTATTGATATTCTCGGAGCGTTCCAGTTCCGTCTGCTCGAAACAAGCCGCCATGCTTAAAGCGTAAATCACGAAGGAGAAGGCAAGCCATAACTGTTTAACTACAATTTTTGAAGCGCGGAATACGTGTCTGACCTCTCTATACCATTACTAGGCTCACTGCACTCTATAATGCGGCATGCAGGCTGATCACATCTAATAACCACAGGCATTCCAAACATGGCTGCCACGATCAGTTGCTTGTTCTCCCGCTTACGAGTAAGTTTAAGAATCTGGGCCTCATCTCCAGTGTCGGTCACTGAAGCGGCTATTACAGAGATCCATAACCGTTATCTTGAGCTTTAATATAAAGTCCGACCAAACTGCCGCAACTTTTTTCTAGAATATACAGCAATGCATTATGCATTCTCTGGGCACTAACTGATATTATTATATTTTAAAGCCGTAGTCAGTATTAAAGTTTTCCTAGGTCATATTAAACCTAAAATACTATGCTTGCGCTTCTTTGCATATTTCACCTTTAGCACATCGACTGATTTTTGGATGTATGTAAATGTTTAATTACAAAACCAATTACTTGGAAGCTTTTTTATGGGGAGAAAATTAAAGCATCAGCTGATTAAAAAAAAAAAAAAAAAAAAAAAAAAATACGTAGAACTTTTATACCATACTTCCAAGCTAATTAATCATGTTAAATAACCAAGTAATCTTACTGCTACTTGGACTCGCAACACGAAATCCAAATTTAATATAACCACACTCCTCACTCTTGTGTTGCTGTCACGTTCACTGTTTGCCTGGGGAATATATAAGTGTCCCCTCCCACCTCCCACATTTCCAGCCTCTCCATTTACCTACCTCCCTCTCCCTCCCAGCCTCTCTCTTCCCTCTCTACTTTTCCCTCTCCCTCCCAGCCTCTCTCTTCCCTCCCTTCTTCTCCTTCTCCCTCCCAGCCTCTCTTCCTCCCTCCCTTCTTCTCCCCCTCCCTTCCATCTCTCCAGCATCTCTATCTTCCTCCCCCTCCAACCTCCCACATCTCAAGTCTCCCTCCCTCCTTATCTCTCCATTCCTCAGTTCGTGTCCTTTCCCCGGTTTCCTCTCTCTTCCCATTTCTCTTTCATTATGTCATTTACATTTTGGAGGGATTTCTCTTTCAATCCTCCGATTTTCACTCTACCTCTCACTCTCTCTTTGCTAAACTTTTCCGATCTCTACGTCCTACCCTTTTCATCGCTTGGATGTTCTTTCCCACTTGTTCTTTCACTTCTTTCGTTGTTAATCTCCTATCATTCCTCCACCCTTTTCTCTCCATTTCTCTCTCCGCTCATCTTTTTACATCTCCTCGCACTTTTCATCTCTTATCTTTTCTCTCTTGGTTACTTCTTTACTCCGTCAACTTTCTCACTAATTCGTCTCTATTTACAGTATTACCCTCTCTCAGATCCCTCCGCCTTTCCCCATATCTCTCCTTCCTTCCCTTCTCATCCCTCCTTCAATTTCACTCCAACTTTCCTTCATCTCTAGTATTATCAACTTTTTTTCACGCTAGTTTTAATCTTTCTTCTTCCTCTCTTCTAAATTTAATCTCTCCCTCCCTCCCTCCCCCTCTCTCTCTCTCTCTCTGTCTACATTCTTCCATTTCCCTTACACCCGTCAATTCCTGTTCCTCTTTTCGACCCACTTCTTACTTATTTTCCTCTTTTTCTCCCCCTTCTCATTTCCTGTTTTTCCTTGCATTTTTCCCTGTCTCCTACTCCTCCTTTCCTATCCCCAACTTCATTTCTTCATTTTCTCAATTTCCCGTATCTCTATTTCTCCCTAATTCATATTCATTTCTCTCTTATTTCGCTTCCTAAAAATCAGTACTCCTCTTTCTCTTTATATCTTTTCTCCTTAATATCCTTTCCTTCCCCTATCTACCTTCTTATCTTCTCAACTTTCCCTCATTATTTTCTGCCTTGCTCTTCCTTCGCTCCTTTTTCCCATTTTCTGCTCAGGTCTTTCTTCTCCTGCTCTCTGCTTCTTTCATTCCAGTCTCCCTTGTCTCTCCCCCTCCTCTATCTCACTTGCATCCCACACTCACTTCCGACTCTGTTTCCCTTGCCTCCTTTTGCCTTGCTCTAGTTCCCTTCTCTCTCTCTCTCTCTCTCTCTCTCTCTCTCTCTCTCTTGCCTCCCACCTTCCTCTACCTCTCTTCCCTCCCTCCTCTATCTCTCCCCGGGCAGGCAAATCACGGCCGTAAAGGAACCTCGTAAAAGAAGTGGGAAGGGCAGTAGGAGGTGCGGCTTGAAGCGCTCAGGAGCCAACCCGGAGTCATTGATATGTAAGACACGGGCGGCATGGGCTGGGGGAGAGTACAGGGAAACAGGGAGAGAGGGAAGGAGGAAGAGAACTGGAGGGAGAGAACTGGGGGAGAATACAAGGAGGGAGGGAAGGAGAGAAATGGAGGGAGGGGGTGAGGCTGGGGGAGATATCAGGGAAGGAGGGAGGAAGAACACTGGGGGGAGGGCCGGGCTGGGGGAAGGGTGGGTCTGGGGATGAGTATAAGGAAGGAGGGAGGGAGGGAATGGGTGCAGAGAACTAGGGGGATGGGGTCGATTGGAGGGACGGGGGTGTAGTGGAGAGAATCTGGAGAGGAACAGGGCTGGGAAGAGAGTGCAAGGATGGAGGGAGAAAGGGGTGGAGGGAAATGGGGAGAAGGGCTGGAGGGGAGAGACGGGGGGGGGGGGAAGAATTGGGGGAGTGGGTGGAGTGGAGAGGAGAGAATTAGGGGGATATGGAAGAGTGGAGAGAACAAACGTAGGATATGGAGGAATGGAGACAAGCAGAGGGTCGTGTGATGCGATGGAAATGACTGGCAGGGAAAGGTGGATGTATGACGATGTGGAGAAATATACAAAACTGGACAGGGTGCAGGGATGGAGAGAGGGAGAGAACTAAGAGAGAAGGGTGTAAGGAAGTGGATGAGTGGTGAGGTGGAAAGATGCGGAGAACTTGGGAGATAGGATGCGCTATAAGGAGAGCTGTGGGAGTGGGGGAAGAGGAGAAATGCTAAGATGGAGAAAGGTAACGTGCAAGGATACGGAGAACCTAGAAGACAGATGGACAGAAAGATGGAGAACACTGGAGGCGAGGACTGAGAGGGATATAGAGAACACTGGAGAACTGCAGGTATGGCGAGGTGGGATGGAGGTGGTGTTGAGAACTGAGGTGAAGATGGAAGGGCGGAAGAATGAGGCATATTGGGGGAGGGGGGGGGGAAGTGAAAGCATACGTGAAGGTTGACTGACTGATCAAGTATGTCACGTGCCTTGGGGAGGAATGAGATGGAGTGGGAAAACTGAATGCGCCAGTGGGAAGAACATCATATGGCTTAAAGAAGTCAGAGGAAGGGAAAGTGTAAGAGGAGGAGAACTGTAGCTGGGGGGGTGAATGTATGAAGATGGAAGGAAAAATAATATATGAAGATGGACGGGAAAACAATAAATGGAGATGCAAGGGAAATATTATACGAAGATGGAATGAATTATAAAACATGAAGATGGAAGGAAAAATAATATTTGGTGATAGAAGGGAAATAATATATGGGGTTAGATGGGGAAATACACATAAAAAAAAAGCTGCATAACGCTGACTTGTTGAAAAACCGAACTATGAAAGGGAATGTGGGGGAAGATGAGACGGGTGGGGGGATTAGTGATTAAGAGTAGGTTCAACCGTAAAACCTACCCGTGCCTGATACTTAAAACACATAAGGACTAAGTGTCAATAAATGGTAATATCCGCACTTAGATAATGCTCAGTAATTCGTAAAACCCCCCTCTAGTACCATAACACCACTTGAAAATTAAATAGTCCTAGGATGGCATACTTGGCACCAGATGCTGGTGTCCAAATGGTGGTTGTGAAAATGTTTAGGGCATCCTCCTGCTACGTTACGGTCTATCGGACTTTGGAAATAGGTCCAAAAGCCCCTGTCCTAAACTTTAAAAATGCAATAGAAAAAATCAGGAGGCCCGGAAATCAGGGAGGGTATGCTGGTGTCACAGAGGACGGAAGGGGAGACTGGAGAATTACTTTCTATGGTGGACATGAAACGGGTTGACGGGCTTGTGTGAAAGGGGAGAAGAGGTGAGGCGTTTGTGAGGACTGAAGGGCTTTGCGGGGGGGATGGTTGGGTAGAGCAGAAAGAGGGCTGTCAGAAAGGGACCTATCGAGGTAGAGTGGGGGAGATTAGAAAGGGAGTTGATGGGGGAGAAAGGGAGCATGAGGAGGAGAATGAGCGCGGGAAGCATGGAGAGGATTTAAAGGGAAGGGGAACTACAGAGGTGGAAAAAGAGAAAAGGCAAAGCGAGTAGGAAGTGGGGGGAGGAAACTTCAAAGACTGAGTAGGATAGAACAGAAAGGGAGTAGAAGAGAATAGGAAATAAAGAAGTGCAGTGGGGAGGATGGAAATGGAGTAGAATGGGGAAAGTGGGCATGGGGGAGATGGGAGATGATACAAAGGGAGTATGAGAAGGAGAAAATGAAAGACAGAAGTTAAGTTGGGGAGAATAGGAAGGTGGAGGGAGGGGGAGAAAGGAGAGGAACAGAGGTGGGGTGTGGGAGGACAGAGTGTGGGAGTATAGAATGAGGGTGGGTGGATAGAAAGACAATGGAAGAACAGAAAGGAAGTGGAAGAACAGAGAGCGGGAGGATAGAGAGGGAATGGGAGAACAGAAAGAGAATGGGAAGACAGAGTGGGAGGACAGAAAGGGAGTGGGAGGATGGAGAGGGAGTGGGAGGGGGCGAAATATCTAGTGGGAGTGGATGAGAGAGGAGAGGAGAGGAAGTTGGGCGTGTGACAAGGGCGTAAAAAGGAAGAATGGGGCTGAGAGCCTTAGGAAGGGTCATAACTGGTGATAGAGGGAGTGGGGTGATGGAAGGTGGATAAAGAAAGGAGGGAAAGAAGGGAAGAGGATAGGAAGGAAAATGGAAGACAGAGAAGAGGGAGGGAAGAAAAGTGGAAGAAAAGTGAGAGGGATGGAGAGTTGAAAAAGAATGGGAGAGGGTTAAAGAAAGGAGGAAGTGTGGATAAGAGGGAAGGAAAGGAGAAGCAAGAGTAAAAGAGGTAGCTATATGAAATGAGAGAGAGAAGGGGGAGGGAGGAACTGAGAAAGATTATTTGTAAAAACGACGACTGTTAATGGAAGTATCGTAGTATGTTCAAGTGTTGCTAAAATGAAAGATTTGAGATATTTGAAAGTTATGTATTTTAAAAAGGGGAAAAAGACATGAGGAAAGTACGTAGACTAAAAAAACATGGGCGAGGCAAGACATGTAAAGTAAGGTGAGGTAAATATCACAAATGAAGTTATGGAGAAATAAATATATATGAGAAACAAGGGAAGAGAATCAACCAAGACTGAACAGGTCTATAAGAGAGGGAAATAAAGTTCACACACACAAAAAATGTAAATTGGGAAAAACAAATAAAGAAAAAAGGGAAGTGGAATAACAAGCAACAATCGATCATGACGGGAAGAAAACACTTACAGGCTGAAGAAAAAAAAAGAAAAAAAAAGTGGAAGAAGACACAGGAAGAAAGTGGTGAGACAGAAATAAAGGCTGATAAAGAGAAAAACAGAAGAGGGAGGGAAAGAAAGAAGGATAATGGGAGGGGCAGTAAAGAATGTCTAGAAGGAGGAGGAGGAGGAGGTGGTCTGAAGATGAGAGGGAGAGTATGGCGATGAAAAGGGTTATGATGGAGTAAATGGAACCAAGTTTGAAAGATGATGCATTAATTTCGGGGGAGGAGGGAGGACGAAGGGGAGAACAAGGAGGTGCAAGATGAAGGGAGAGGAGAGGACGCGAGTTAGAGGAGAGGGGGGGAAAGATTAGATAAG